>NC_081172.1:21659201-22029201 GCF_012432095.1 Onychostoma macrolepis | reverse complement strand
CTCCTTTGTAAATGCTTTACGAGGTATGAATAGTCCTCACTTTAGATGAGCTCACAAAAATAGATGGCTGGCAACTACTAAATGTTTTATAACTACCTGACTTAATCATGAATTACAGCAGGAATATGTGTTAATAAAGCATTTATTAACACACTGAGCAACTATTATCATGTGTCTAAATAATAAGATTCATAAATGTACATTTAAATAGTTTATTAATCATTTACTTACACTTTCTAAATGATCTTATGAACCACTGACAACTCCTAAATAACTGGAGATGGACCCTGTCTTACTCTTGCCATTCTGAAAGCAGCGCAGCCAAGTCCGCAAAGGGCTCCGGAGTGGCAGACACTGCCTGAAACCACGGCTCCTTAACAACGCAGGCAGGCTGCAAAGGACCCCGTGAAGACTCATTTTAAATCAGTTGATCAACTCCCTCCAGTTTGTGAATCTCAAATTGTTGAACAGCTTGTGGGAAGCACCCCTATATTGCCAAAATAAGAGTCCATGACTGGCGCTCTGAACTTAGCAAGGTGGGAATTGGACATCTGATATACTCATAACCGCACCTTGCTTTAACCACAAGTTATCAAACAAATGCATCAAAACACATTTTTGCACGGGATCACGTGACCCTTCGACGGCGATGCAAGCTTAGTCTTTCGCTCTGCTCACTTTGCCACATATTATACGATCCTGTCAGTAAAATTTGAACCACTCTGCATTGGACCCATCATGAGTGCTAAGGCAGACAAAGGGGATCGGAAAAGAGAGATTGAGCAATCGCCAATGAAGAAATAATTCAGAGATTCCGCCATCTCCAGAGAAGACCTCGACGATGCTATTGCTAGCCGTATTGTACTAGCATTTAAAGAGCAGCAAAGCACTTTGAATTCGGTTGTGAATATGGCAGTAAGAGATGCGATGGACTCTGTACTGATTCCAGCATTGCGCGAACTGCGTGAGGACATACAAGCGACCAACAAGTCTGTTAAAGAGCTAAGAGAGGAGTTTGAGGCCATAGCTACCGCAGCGAAGCAGACACGTGACCGCGTTGATTCTGTTCAAGTAGATGCACGTGAGGATAGGAGGGCAGTCACGGACGTAAGAAATCAGCTGCAGCGACTCACAGAGAAGATGACAGATATGGAGGACAGGTGCAGGAGGAACAACGTACGACTGGTGGGGCTGCCAGAGGGGGCTGAGGGATCCGACGCGGCTGGTTTCCTCAGAGTTAATCTTCCCAAGTGGATTCCTTCCTAGAGGGGCCGTGACATTGAGATTGACCAGGCGCACCGTGTGTATGACGGAGGGAGAGGCTCCGATCGGCCGCGCACTCTTATTTTTCGTGTACTGAGATGGCATGACAGATCAGATATCCTGAAGGGTGCTCGGCAGGCTTATCTGGTGAAATGCGCACAGAACAATGTCACACTACTATTTTTTCCCGACTAGTCCAGCTACAGCAATCAGGAGAAAGGCATTTGGTCCGGTTTTGAAGAAGATGACAGCGCTTGGCCTCCAGCCCTTCCTCATCTATCCGGCGGTACTTAAACTACGGCACAAAGGGGAACAGAAAAGCTTCGATTCCCCTCAGAAAGCGGAGGATTTTATCAGCTCCCTGTCTCAGCAGAAGACATATGCCACGGCTCTGCGGGGCGGCGACGGGGGAACAGTCTCTCCGTCCAGCGGGAGGAGCTTGACGGCCGGGATGGACATGGTTCTAGCTGCCCTAGTAGGGAATGATGGTAGGATGGACATGGACGCTCGCTAAATCTATTTTTTTGCTTTTTCTTCTCTCCTCTCTCCTACTGAGATATTGTCCCTATATATCCGGTACAACGATCTCCTTGCTGGTAAGACTGACACTGCTTTTCTTTTTTTTTCTCTCTCTCTTTTTTGGAGGGGACTAATTGAGAGTAGGTTTAATTTAGTGGTGGGCATAGATTAATTTTTTTAATCTAGATTAATCTCACTGTAATTTTGGAATTAATCTAGATTAATCTAGATTAAAATGGCTCATTTGAATTCTGCCAAGTAGATCAGAATAAGTTTACTACTAGTAGTAAACAACTAGCAGTCATCAAGAATTTAATATTGATAATAATATTGAAGACATTGTATGATTATTCCTTAAAGATAAGGTTTTAATAGTTTTAGTAGTAGTAGCCTATTACGTTCTGCCCAATGTCTTCAAGTGAAACCGAACTTTTATTTTGACGGGTTGCCGTGAGGATAGTTTTTCTCAAATGAAACGCTCGAATGCTAATGAAGTGACTCTCAGAGCAGTTCTGGAGATGTTGTTCATGTATTTATGTCCTCATTTAGTGAGACGACAGACGTTAATATCGCCGCAAGCGTCACGCGGTCTTCTGTATGAGTAGTGAACAAACCCGTGTGTCTGCGCCATACATTAACACAGAGACACACAGAAGTCATATTTAAATAGACGTTTTGCGGCTTAATATTTACAAATAGGAGTGGGAGTGTGCTCACTTGTGTGTGTGCGGACCGGGGCGGAACTCCGCTGTGCGCGCGATACAGAGAGCGCGACCATGTAACGTAGAGACAGAAATGACTTGCCGATTTCCATTGGGAAGCTTCTTAAAAATAAATTTTCCCTGAAGCAAACCCGGCGGCTTCATAGCTGCATCCATGTTAGCACATATACACACAGGTGCGAAGACTCGTTCTCGCCCCTACAGTGCTATTCGGCTAGGTATACATCCGCGCTAAACTATCAAGGTGAAAGTCTTCATAGCTTGCATAGTATAGACCCAGCTCCCAACCCAACTTTAAGAATAGATTAACGGCGATATTTTTTTTATCGCCCGATAAGAGTCTCACGTTAACGCAGCACGTTAACGCCGATAACGGCCCACCACTAGTTTAATTAAAAATATTTTTTTGGCTATGTGGGCCTTTTCGGGAGACATGTCTTCCGTTGGAGTGGATCGGTCACGAACCATCACTATTTTTGTTGCTCAGTCAGACCTATGTTCTCGGTAATGTGCGGTCTGAGTTGTTCCTTGTTTATGGTTGTTGGTTGTTCATGTTTTTATGTTGTTTTTACTTTTTACAACAGACATTTATACTTTTATTTATTTTACCTTATTTCTAAAGGGATTTTTCATCTAGGAGGTTTGGTATCTAAAATGCACATCAGCGTTTACATGCTATTTACAGAATGGAAGTGCTTCTGTTTTTTTTTTTTTCATTTATTGAATACAATCTTGGGATTATGAATATTCAATGCATACTCTAAATATTTTATCACTGAATGTGAATGGTCTAAATTCTGCTGTTAAACGAACCCGTGTGTTAGAATATTTACACTGTAAATCTATTTCCTGTGCCCTAATTCAAGAGACACATTTAAAACAATCTGACGTGGCACGTTTTCAGAATAAATATTATAAATTAGCGGCTTTTTCCTGCGCTCAAAATAAAACTAAGGGGGTGCTTATCCTTGTTAACCGAAAGTGAAATTTAACAATTGAACACCTTGGTAGTGATGAGAAGGGTAGATTTGTTTTTATCCGATGCAAAATATATAATAATAGGTGCATTGGTCTCTATTTTTGTTCCTTACACAAATTTCCAAAACATTACTTGAGCAGACTGACTGCCCATTAGTGGTGGGTGGTGATTTTAATGCTGTCATAGATCCTGCTTTGGATAAATCTCAATCTGATACAACAGCCAACCCATCCTCTAAATTACTGAATAAATTTATCACGGAGCTCAACTTAATCGATCTTTGGAGAATTCAGAATACTAAAGCTAAGGACTTCACTTTTTTTTCTAATAGACATAAGACTTTCTCTAGGATAGACTACATATTTCTCAGCCCATCTTTAATTTTGTCTAATTCCTCCATCTCTATATTACCAATTTTATTATCTGATCATTCTGCTGTGTTGTGCAGTGTTCCTCTTTCTGATATTAAAGCCAAAGCCCCTAGATGGCACTTTAACATATCATTATTAAGTAATCAGATTTCTTTAAATCTTTCTTTAAAAGAAGAATATGATTTACTTACACACTCAAAGGCGGAATTTCTTTTACATAGAACTAGGCAAAAATATTATTTTGAATCCGAGAGACCTAGTCATCTATTGGCCCTTAGGTTGAAAGAATGCGAGTCTAAGGCATATATTAGCGCAATAAAATCGTCGGATGATCAGGTCACCACGAAACCTGTGGCAATTAATGACATATTTAAAGGTTTTTACATGAATCTGTATAAAGCCGAAACAGATTTTGATGAACCAATTTGTAAGCAGTATTTAGATAAATTGGAATTGCCTTGGATCTCACAGGTGGATAAAGAATCTTTGGAGGCCCCATTAAGTTTGGAGGAGCTTCACGCCTCTAAAAAGCCTTCAAAAGGGCAAATCGCCGGTCTAGATGGTCTCCCCTGAATTATATTTGGAAATTTGGGATTTGGTAGGGACACTTATGCTTAATTCATTTAATTTTGCAATTGAACATGGGGTATTTCATAGAGATCAAAAAACATCACTGATTTCATTACTTCTTAAAAAAGGGAAAGATCCATTAGATTGTTCCAGCTACAGACCGATTTCGCTTATCCCATGTGATCTAAAAATCTATGCTAAAGTTTTTGCTTTTCGTATGGAGAAGGTAATTCATAGACTGATCAAGGAGGACCAAACCGGTTTTATCAAGGGGTGCAATGCATCTGACAATATGCGTCGACTCCTTCATATTCTTGACTTTGCAGACTCCCACCCGACCCCTTGTGCGGTCTTTTCACTTGATGCAGAAAAAGCCTTTGACAGGCTAGAGTGGAATTATATGTGGGCAGTTCTGCAATGTTTCGGCTTCGGTGAACACTTCATTTCTATGATCAAGACATTTTACCACTCACCTGCAGCATCAGTCATCAGTGGTAATATTATTTCCCCCCCATTCCCTTTGCAGTGGGGAACAAGGCAGGGATGTCCGCTTTCCCCCTTATTGTTTTGTCTATCTCTTGAACCCTTAGCACAAGCCATCATCAGGAAATCTGAAGTATCAATTAAGATTCATGATCATAATCATAGTATTTCGTTATACGCTGATGATATTATTCTATATTTAGACCACTTTAATGTTTCAGGCTCTAGTATAATTAAGGAATTTGATAATTTTAGTAGCTTATCAGGATATAAAATAAATTGGAGCAAATCTGCTTTAATGTTAATTAACAATGTTATTGTCATCTATTTGGGCATTACCATATATAAAAACATTCATAAGATTGCCAGAGACATTTTTAATAATATTTTAGTTAAGGTCAAAAATTACATTCAAAGATGGAAGAATCTTAAAGTCTCTCTTCAAGGAAGAATCTCCACTGTTAAGATGAATTTGTTACCTCGATTAAATTTTTTTTTTCTCTATGCTACCACTTTCTCCCCCTCCAGGTTACTTTAAGGAGATCAACTCCGTAATTTCAAAATTTATCTGGAATGATAAATGCCCCAGAATTAAACTTACCACATTACAACATCCTAATAGCGCAGGAGGACTGGCTGTACCAAATTTTGAACTGTATTATTGGTCGTTCCAGCTTAAGGCTCTTCATAATTGGGTTGATCCTCAATCTACAGTTTCTTGGAGATTTATTGAAGCTGACAAGGTTAAACCAAATAGACTCCACGATATGTTATTTACTGGCACAGGAAAAAAAAGGGATAATTATAAATTTGTTCCGGTTGTGGCCAACTCTATTAAAATCTGGAAAACGGTGGAATGTCGGATAGGAGGAACATTCAAATTTTGTAACAGTACACCTTTATGGCACAATTTTAATTTTGTATGCGGAAATCATCCATTTGTCCAACCCTCTTGGTCCTCTTTAGGTGTAAACACGTGCGGTGATATATATGATAACCAGGGCCTATGTTCATTTCAGACATTAAGAACTAAATTTTGTCTACCAGCATCTGCATATTTTGTCTTTCTTCAATTACGTTCTGCTCTCAAAGCGTATAGAGTTCCTTGGGCATCTCCCATCTCCTCTCATCCTATGCAGGACTGGATTGCACCATCTGTTGGTCGGCCGTCTGTTTCTTTAATATATAATAAGATTATTGATTGCATTACAAAACCTCTTTCTATTAAAACTATTTGGAATAGGGAATTATCTGACCTTAATTTATCTGTCGACTGGGAGAGAGTGTGGTCTAATCTCAGTTTAACATCTAAAAATCTAGCTCATCGGTTTATTCACTTCAAAGTCATTCATAGAGCATACATAACTCCTTACAAAAGAACAAAATGAAACTACAACCCAATCTCAACTGCCATATATGTAATACTACATCATCAGGTACTTTTCTGCATATGTTTTGGGAATGTCCTGTCGTCATCAGTCTATGGACACATGTAAACCTGGTTTTATCATCCTTACTGCAAATTGATTGGTCTGTTAATCCAAGTTTGTGTCTTCTTAATGATGGTCTCTGTATAAGTTCAATGCAAAAGAGAATGTTGTTTGCTGGTTTTACAGCTGCGAAGAAGACAGTAATACAAAACTGGTTTACACCGCACATGTGTGGAAAAACATATTGGATCCGTAGCCTCCTGCAAATAGTGACTTGTGAATGTACAACAGCACGAATCAATGGGGCCAAGCCTTCTACCATCTATGCTTGGCAGTGCTTTCTCTTAGATATACGTGACTGTATAAAGGAGTGACTTTTGTGTTTTTCTTGTCCTTCCCTCTCCCTCCTTTTGACTGGACTTTGAGATATTGAGTATGTCTGTTGTGTTTTTTTGTTTGTTTTTTATTTTTATTTTTTTATTTTGGATGTTATGTATGAAAAATAAAAAATGTTGATAACAAAAAAAAAAAAAAGTCATGTCATCAAAAAATGTCATCCCTAAAATAAACAGTTCTCATTCTGCTGGATCAAAAAACAAAACAAAAAAAAAAAAAAAAATTTTCAAATAGCCGTCAGCGTTTCTTTGAATGAATTCAAGCAGGATAAATGTCAAGCCTATGAGCCCGTGCTTATATTTACTCTAAGCTATACAGTATTACACCGTATTTTAGATTTGAAACATTTAATATGTGTACAGTATTATTCATATAATATGAATGGTGGTTTACTTTGCATTGTAGCATTAAAAGTGGTAGTCTATTTCAGTAGGTTAGGCTATAGGCTAAACATGGATTTATTTGCAAAAAGTCAATATTCTCACATTACTTAATATTTGTCACAAGTACATTTTTAGTTTATATTTTAAAATTCCTTTAATAAAACAACATGCATTTTTGCCACGCACATACTTTGTTTGGCTATTCCTTACCTGTCCTTTATTTTGACAACATTGTTGCATGCTTTATGAATTATTTCCTTTATTTTAGCAAAATGTGAGGCACTGTATAATTTCACTCCCATTATTTAGGCCTAACTAAAACAAAACCTGGCCACAATTTAGCTAAATCATTGAAACTGAAAAGAAGGGATGGATTAATATAACGTCCTCTAAACTCAAGTTCACAGTGCACACAATGTAGGCCTAAAAAAGAGCTTCATTAACTGACAACTTAAGTGATTTTAAAGGGAGTCTTCTTTACTCGCTTTCATATAATTTGAGTAAAAAAAATTTGCAGCCACATTTAAATGCAGGAGTGTATCCTGCTATACTTCTGCCTGTGCTTTGTGGCAAACTTAAATAATGCATGTGATTGAGCGCAGAATATATTAAGGCTCATTATGGATTAGTAGACTTCATTTAATTGAAACGTGCGATTAGTTGAATGATGACATAGTCAGTGATTTATGGCTGCATCCTAGAAATACTAGAAAAATTAAAAAAGAATACTGGAAAAATCTTACATGGGGGGCAGCCCTAAATACCCTCTAGACATCTCTGTTAAAGTTTTTAAAGCATTTTGTATGTTTGCAGGCTAGTCGGATAAATTTTGCTTTCAGAACAGTCACATCCGTAATGGAGAAATGTCACATCCATAATGCTTTTCCTCTGAAACACAAAAACGAAAATTTAAATAAAATTGATATTTTATGTTTTGTGAATTGTCAACCCTTCTCCATTCTGCAGATATGTTTGCTTGTTTGTGCATTGTAAATCACAGAAAGTCTACAAAATCCTCCCAAAAACTGTCTCCCAAAACCTCGGGTCTTTTTTGTTATGTCCGTAACCCATAGATTTCCCAAATCTAAAATATAAAACACGTTCATAGACAGTTACTTTTCTGATGTCTGGATTCTATTTTCAGGGGTTTAGAAAAACATAAAGAGAGAGTTCAATATATGGTAGCCTAATGAATACCTTCTGTGAGAATTTATATTTCAGGTTTTGACTGAGAATGTCAGTCCATAATGCTGGAATTGCCCAGTAATGAAACTAAAAATGATTAGGCCTACATGAAGTCTTGGGACAGCTTCTTATTACAAGCCCGTAGGCAGGGGGGGTTCGGGTGGTTCGAACGAACCCCCCCACCTCTCTCTCTCTCACTGCCAAAGGTCCAGAATTTAAGTCTGGTTTTTTTTTTTTTTTCATGTGATTATTGTCATCATTGTTTTAATCAATGCTTGTGACAAATATCCTGGGTTGCTGTTTCAAATTAATATGATACACTATTGTAGCTGGACGTATGTGTGTGTGCCGCGCGTGCAGTTCAGAGAGAGTTCTCGCAATACACTTTTCAAAGCAACGGTGAAGAAGCATCGCCTCTGAATGATGGGGTTATATATATATATATATATATATATATATATTAATTAAAAGGATTTCTATATTTTATCCACTCAATAGTCTACAATATAATAGCCATATAAACGTAGCGTAATTATAATAATAAAACATAGTGGGATATTCAGTGATATTGGCTGTGCAATATCGACTTTTGTGATTGGCCAAGACCGGCAGACTGGAGCCAATGGAAATGCTTCTCCTTCGGTGCGCGTCTTATTCCTCTGAGAACTTCAAAGCAGACCGCTTGAGGTAAATTATCTGGAAGAATACAGAGGTAAAAATTCAAAATGTGGAGGTTTGTTTTATAATATATGATAGACTGAGCGTTAAGTAACACAACTAAGGGATCTGTTCAACTGAATATTATCACGATTTCAAATGTTACATTGCATTTATAGTTTAATAAACAAGTAGCCTAATATGTAGTCACTTACCATTTAGACGCAATATTGACGTTTTTGTTCTATTTCACCAACGAAAAAAGTTACAGAAGAAAAGCAACACTCAGCACGGTGTTTTGTTATTGAATGATTCATCATTTTGAACGAATCGTTTTAATGAATGACTCAATGATTCATTTATTAAGACGGTCACTTGCCGCCACCTATTGGCGGTTTAGTTTCATGTTTAAAAGTAGGCTATCGTCGTCGTCGTTGTCGTTGTTTTTACATTTGTTTAAACATCAATCTCATAAATTATTTATTACAGTTGTAATCTTGCAGTGTAAATTATTTAATTTGATTGATAACAGCCCTTATTATTAAAACTGAATTTGAATTTTGAATTTGAAGATAAAGCTTAAAAAGATAAAGTAGCCTAGAAATAAATAATTTTTAACCTTTAATATTAGAATGATGTACCAACTGGGGTTCCTTATGGTTTACAGCATTAGTTGAGAGATATTTTTTTCTTTGAAGAAATTTGCGATGTACTGTACCTGATATAATGCACTTAACTGCACTTAATATTGAATCAAATTGTGTCAATAAATGTTTTCTTTTTATTTATTTTTTAAATAAATGTATTGAAGCAAAATGTTTCTTGTCAGAATGCACCAAAATGCTTCATTTGGTTAAAATCATAAACATAGTCTCATGGGGGACAATGCCCCAGACACCCCTACAACAAATTACTTCGTAAACATGTCACCTTTTTCAGCACTTTTGAGTTTGCAGGTCTGTAGTATTATTTACTATGATTTACCGTGTTTCTAGCGTGATTTACCATGATTTACCACATTGCTAGCAATTGTGTGAAGTGTCAGTACAAATGAAGTGATAAACTCTGTGAGAGTGTTATGTCTGTAGAGAGAGGCATTGACAGAGTCAAGAAATGATGATGAGAAGAATTATTATTAATTAATATTAATATTTCAGTAAAGTTCATTAAATCTATTCTGTTGTTAGTGTGGTCTTTAAACTTATGAACTGTGTATGGACTGACAAAGGTGTTACATGAGGAAGCAATCTGACAACAATGCAGTAAATATTTTAGGTGCATCAAAAAGCGTGCTTGTTAAGATACCAGCAAACAAGCTAATCCAGCACAAATTAGTGCATAAAAGGTCACCGAAATGAAGTATTTGAACCTCATAATTAAATACAAAAGAAGGAGAAAAACTGCAAAAAGGTCCACTTTTTGAAAAAAAGAACCCCCCCTTTCAATAGGCTGGCTACGGACCTGTATTACTGCAATATTTTTACATTTGTACTGCCAAAACGACTGCTGCATTGCTGCTTACAATTAAAACAGTGCAAAACTGAAAATAGTACAATGCAGCATACAAATTAAGAACAAAAGTTTTTGTCTCTCTGGCAGACGCGCGTCTCTTTCGGCCAGTTTCTTTGTCTCTCTCGCAGAGGCTCCACGTCTCCTGAGAAAACAAACAAACAAACAAAATAAACAAAAAAAAAACAACAACAACAAAGCAACACTGCATATTATATTGTATATAATACTCTTTATGCCATTGCATGGAATTGCAAAAGCCAAACCAAATGAGGCATTTATCCTAAAATAGACACTTTGCCTAAACCTGCTCTGCAAGTTTGAAATGCTCATCAGACACTCTCCATATGAACAAGCAAGCGATTCACACCTTAATGTCAACCCCCCATGATGAAGCTAACTACCCCCAAACCCCAACCTCCTCCAGCTGGACTGAATTGAGTCACACTTGCTCAGTGTAAAATGGACATGCTCTGTCTGAAAGAAAAAAAAAATGGTAACATAAACCAGCGAACTGCAGAATGCACACATCTGCATTAATCATTTTATATATTATTTTTATTTATAAAAAAAACAAAATAAAACAATCCGGGATTTAAACTGTCGCTGAAATCATCAAGTAGGGATTTCGGCGTGCCGAAAGGTAGGGGCATGGAGAAAAGTCTTGATGATTGGTCGACAAAGCTGTCTGTCAGGGTGTGGGGGTAGGGTTAGGGGTAGTTTTTGTTGTACTGATTCACCTTTCGGAACACCTCCTTTCAGCACTCCCATTGCTCCAGGCTGCAGCTACCCCTGTCTCGAAATCATGGCTACCATCCACTACTCGACTATGGATGGATTAACTTGATAAACCAACTTCCCTTTTACATTGCGTGTTTGCGTACGCAAGACAGACGCGCTCTTCATTCATCTCACTTCGCAATAATAAAAATAACATTGGCATCATGCAGATAATTCTTGTGTTTATTATAGTGCAAGGAAGCCTGTTCAAATGCTGTTTGGTTCCAAAACGCGATAAACGCGTTTAAAAAATAAATAAATAAAAAAGACTTTCTGCCAAAATCATTATTGTATCTGGTCGGTATTGAAAAGTCCATTTGTAATTTTACGCAAAATGAGATATCCGCCGTGTTATTCAGTTAGGGTTGAAACGCCAGTCTCCCTTCTCTGTGGAATGCGATACATCCGCTCAGCCAATCACAGCGCACCATTCCACCATTCCATAATCCGTTTTTATAATAAATATTTGAAAATCTAAATCTGGATTTGAATTTTTAATGATATTATAACCTAAAGATGCTATGAGAAAGTTTGAAACAGAAAATAGTGGTTTTCGTCTTGCCACTTTCTTGATAAAGAAAACTAATTTTTTACTCAAATTAATCAAAACGGATTAATAGAGTTTTGGAAACAAATTCTTATATATATATATATATATATATATATATATATTGTAACAAGGAGTCAAAGGCGAGTGGATCCATTTGCAGTTTTTTATTAGTTCAATGTCAGACACCAAAACAACGATCAATCACCAGCGTCAGAGATAACACAGATAATCCAGAGACATAGACGTATTCCAGGCAGAGGTCAGGGCAGGCAGAAATCAGCATAAACAAAGTCGAGAAACAAGAGAAATGGTCAAAGGAGCAGTCGGCAGGGAATCACAAGAAGTACAAACAGTCCAAGATAATACACGGCAGGTATAAACATAAGGAAACCGCTCAGAAATGTCAGACTGTGCTAAACAAGACTTCACCCTGAACTGGAGGTGTGAGTGGCTTATATGCAAGTCTGTAAATGAGGTGCAGGTGTGATTGCTGATGGGAAGCAGCTGTGACTGTGAGATCAGGTGATTGTGTAATGCAGTGACTGATGGGAAATGTAGTCCGCGTAATGCAATAGTCTGTGTAGTACTCGTGTCCAAATGATGAAAGGGTGACATCTAGTAGTTGATGGGTGAATGATCCTGGACCGGATCATAACATATACATATATATATATATATATATATATAATCATTATATTTCATAATGAACTGGACTGCCAGTCAGAGGTGGGTAGTAGTGAGTTACATTTACTTTGTTACATTTACTTGAGTAAATTTTTTGGGTAACTAATACTTTTAGAGTATATTTAAAAATGGGTACTTTTACTCTTACTCAAGTACATTTTTAGTGAAAAAACGGTACTTTTACTTCGTTACTGTGGGCGACGCTCCTCTCGTTACTTTATCTTAATGCAATACAAGTTAAAAATGCTTCAATTTATTCCAAACGCGCCGTCTACTTTTTTTCTGGGCAATGAGCGATGCCCGTTCGCGAATCTTTCATTCTTTTGAGTCAATTCTGTTCGAAGGCTTGATCAAACCAGTTGGCAAACCAGTGAAGTGGTTCGCGAATCAGTTTGAATGATTCGTTCAGTTCCCTACCGCACGCGCTGAGTCGCCTGAAGCGGTTCTCTCTCAGAGTTGTAATATCAAGAGCCTTGAAGACGTGGCTTTGGATCTACAGTCAGTTGAAAGCAAAGGCTATGGTTTGCTAGCTATGAAGGTCTTTATTAGACGAACATCGCGTGTGCTGTCGGTTCCACAGGTATAGATTCGATTACAGTACACGATACCACTATGACATTACCAGTTCGTTGTACATGTACCTTACACATTAAATACAACATAGAATTTATTCATTAAATAAGCTGTCACAGAGTATGAAATAAACACCCGCCAAACCAGTGTTAGTTCCAGGAGGAATGCCTTGCCTAGACACAATTAATATTGATATTTTCACAATATTTACGCTTGCAGAAATAAAGGCTACATTTGTTTACATTTTGCAGAACAGACGGAATAAGTGCATTTGTTTCGTTATGTTCAGATGTTCTGTAGCGGTCATGTGAGGAGTTTTCACTCTTCTCCGTGTCAGAGGTTATATACATATATACATTTATTATACATAATTAATATACTTTAAAATTATTTAATTTAATTCAGTGATGCAAATCAAAATTTTTATCAGCTGTTACTCCAGTTTTCAGAGTCATATGATCCTTCAGAAATTATTCAAATATATTGATTTATTACCAGTTGTTGAAAAAAACAGCATATGGTGGTTAGGTATGTTTTGAAGCTGGGATGCTGGTTTATGCTGGTCCTTTGCTGGTTTAAGATAGTCCTTTGCTGGTTTAAGCTGGTCCTTTGCTGGTTTAAGATGGTCCTTTGCTGGTCATGTGCTGGTCTTAAACTGGTCGGACCAGCACATGACCAGCATAAACCAGCAAAGGACCAGCTTAAATCAGCTCAAACCAGCATCCCATGCTTCAAAACATACCTTACCAGCATATGCTGTTTTTTTCAAAAGAGAACAGTTTTGCTGCTTAATATTTGTTGGAACCTGTGACATTTTGTTCAGGATTATTTTATGAATAGAAAGCTAAAAAAGAACAGCATTGATAATAAATCATGCTGATAAAAATTCTGATTTGCATCACTGAAAAAAAAAAAAAAAAAAAGCATTAAAAGTATTTTAAACGGCAGTGTGTGTATGTATATATGTGTGTGTGTATATATATATATATATATATGTATGTATATATAAATTTTATCTAAATATCTATATATCTAAATAAAAATAGACTATATTCAGTATATGATCCAAAGTAACTAGTAACTAACTACTTGAGTAGTTTTTTAATTTAGTTTTTTTACACAGAAATAAGGGCAGACCATTTACAGTTCCGAATGAAGTATTAGTCTTATCTGTATGAGCAAAAATAGAAGCGTACTTCAAGTTGTTTCTATTGAAGAACAAAATGCAAGTGATCGTGCTGGCGCCTCCATGCATTAAGAGCGCTTCAGCTTCCACTCTGCACTTAGATCCTACGCCTAACAGCGCACTTTTATCTAAATGTTTAAACTAATATTGTAATATGCTTGCAGTGTTTTATATCCATTGATTTTATTTTAAGCAAGTCGTGATGATTTGAGAAGGCTAAATTGATAAAACGTGAACAACTCAGCTGTTAGCCGCTATCCGCTTTGTCCTCACTTAAAAAAAACAAACAAAAAAAACTTGAATTTAACAAACAAAAAATGTTCCAAACATTTTTCTAAATTAATTCATAATGAAACAATTAATTATTAAACAAGTAATTAGGAAGCCAGAGAGAGAGAAATGACACGGACTCCAGTCGGACTCGGGCCGAGGATACTGGTAAGCTGTCGGCCAATTGGGCCTGGCTAGGGCCTAGATTTGAGGCCCGTGCAAGGTTCTACCCGATTCCTGCGTTTAGAAACAAGTGTTGTGAATCAGGGGTTGTTTTCTAACTAAATGGCAAAATTCTTAAGTTGTACTGTGTTGTCCAATTATTTTTTTACTTTTTTTACTTTTTATGGATTACCCCAATCTCACGCATGCCGAAGTACAAAATTGTATTATTATTATTTAAAATATGGTTTAATTATTATTTAAACATGTCCATAATTTTCGGCATGGGCTCTGTATACTGAAATAAAAGTGTTAAGAAAGGCCAGATAACAAATAAGACTCCAATAGTCTCATGAACATGCAGCCAATGATCAAGAGCAGGATTTTTCGTTCAAAAACTTTCATTAGCATGTAGATTGAAATGAAAGCTCCTTAATGATAATATTACAACATAAGGAAATTTTGTAAATTGAATGGTTTTCATAATTACTGTTTAATAACCATAAAATGCAAAGAGCCTTTTTTAAATTTTTGATGCCTAGGCTGTAGTCTACAACGATCCCACGTTTTAAAATTAACCCTCACTGTAAATTTGAGGATGTTATAATGTTATATTATAATGTTATTGTTGTTTTATTTAGTTATTTGAACATCGTTACAAAACAAAATAATTTTGTTTTATTTTTTGTATTTCGTAATTAGTCAGTTTGCAATATGTCCCTTTGCGCCACCTGGTGGTAGTCTCGTGAACGACTTTAACACGCGACCGACTTGCAGTTAACGCCGTGGCCCTGCGGCGGCGGCATACGCGGCGGTAATTTTTGACACCACAAGTGTATGAATAAGTGTATGAATAATGTAAAAAATACTTAACGAAAATGAACCATTTTTTGCGGTGGAAATAGTTATGCTCTGTGTGAACAAAGGAGCCCCTGCCCCTGCCCCTTTGAGGTCTGACACTAAAGTGCCCTTCCGGTCTGGTCTACGTGCCCCCGGTCCGCGACTGGGCCCTCGTAACGCCATTTCGCCTCTGCTTCTGGTGTACACTAATGCAGCAGGTGACAACAGTTTTTGGCCAGCAGAACACACTCTGGAGAGATACACTGTACTTTTTCATTGAAATTACTTTGATTCTCTCATTCCAGACATAAAAACTTTGTTCTAAAAATGGAGGAAACACAGTGGCAAGAAAGCAGCAATAGTGTGACGCAAAAACTCCAGTGGCTCATGGCAGAAAAAGAGAAAGAGCACTGGTCGGCTGAGGGAGAGACAATATGACTCTGTAATTTCAGAGTTCAGGAACCCTGTAGAGTAAACAGAGAATCAGTGGTAAGACAGGACATGCAGCAACTCCTGCCAAAAAGTTTTCTGGGCAGGGGCTGCAATTCTGTGACCCAAACTGAGAGAGAGAGAGAGAGAGAGAGAGAAATTCTCCTGGGTGGCCTCTGTTGAAATGCAAGCATAAAAGGCAAACAAATCTTAGGATTAAACACAGTAAAGCCAACTCATCACCATCACTCCACATGAGCCAAATCCACAGTAGACGCCCCCCTGAGGTCACTATCTGTCCAGGGAGAGAGAGAGAGAGAGAGTCATATTTTACAAGACCTTTCAGTGCATCTTAGAATCAGAACTCTAGAGCCAAACATCTTCTGCCAAACACCACAAAAAGTTATAAAAACTTTTAAATGTCACTGTTTTATTAAATAAATCAATAAAAACACATTAATGTATTTCCTGGAAAAAAGCAGTCTTAACTGAAATCCGATACTTTAGTAGATATTATTCTTTAGCTATTCTTATTTTAATCAAATAGTGTGTGTGACACTCATGATCAAATTTGTTAATAATAATGTATTAGATGGTAATCTAATAATTATTGCATTGTGATAATACCCTTTACTGGCCTTAACAACAAGTCATTAATTAAGTCTACTGAAAACACCTTGAGTAGAATGTTCCTTAAATATTAAGCAAGAGTTGTTGCAACAGCACCATATGAGTCTTTCAGATTAGATGTAGAACAGAGGGATGAAAACTTCACGAGAGAAAGTATGTATGAGTGAGATGTTGTTTGCTCTCAGGTGACAGCTTCATAAATTTTCTCACTGGACCAGCGTCAGCAGAGGTGAAGAAATTTCCCCCTCCACCACCTTCTGCTTGAATGTTCTTGCATCAGCACCAGAGGAATCTCCTCTCTCTTCTGCAGCTGGCAGGGCATCTTGGCATTGTTTGGCAGGTGAGGTATGGTTTGACATTGGTTGCTGCAAAGCAACAAATAATATGCTGGGTAGCCCTTGCCTTCTTCCTTAGAAGAGATCAAGCACTGTTTAGTTGGTGCTGCATTGGTTAGCCATGCAGTCCCCATAATTAGTCAAGAGCAGATGTGTGCGCATGTGTATGTGTGGGCGTGTGTATGTGTGTTTCGATGCATTAGCCAAATGTGTCCTTATCCTCCTCCAGGGGGCTCCGGTTACATCCGCGTCAGAGGCCAGACAAGCTGGGGATTCTGTCAACAAGCAAATTACAAGCAATTACAAAGTGAAAGAGCATAAGGTTGAAAGAGCAGAGCAGTAGGGTGGTATTGGGGTTAACAGGAATGCTGGATATTACTGAAAAAATCTCTGAGAGACCCACTCAGTATTCAACCTGTAGAAATGCTACTTTTCACAACACAAACACAACTTTTCATAAGCAGTCTGACCTCTGACCCAGTCCACATGGCCTTCCTGAGTCCTGCCAGTAACCTCTTGGCCAGCAGGACACATGATGAATCAATCAGTGTGATGATGAATGTGAGAGACATTACTCATCCAGCACCCTGATGGGATGGCACTCTAATATGTGAGATGGATTGAGTGCTGATGGGACAGATGTAAATAGCATGTTCAACGACTTGGCAGAGAAACACAAGCAATGGGATCAGACATTTATATTGATCAAGCTAATTAGAACCTTCTCACTGCATATGTGTGTGTGCATTTGTGTGTCTTAAAACACCTACGCACTCATTTACCACCACCGACGAACATACACAAAAAAGAGGGAGAGTTTGCATACCTTCAAACATGCACACAAGGACAAATATACAAACACATTCAGAAATCACACCCACGCCACAGTTCCCTATTTTATGCCCTGCCACTCACCGGACAATTTGCATGCAAACCTTGCTGCAATGATCAATTCATCTGAGCGACTGTTTATGTGCGCTATTTTCACAAACCTCCCATTTATGTCAGACGAAGACAGTCAATGACCTACTTAAAACCTCCTAATGAGACAAAACAAACTGAGCCAGTGAAACAAAGTGATGGAAACACAAGCAGCAAAAAGCTGGTTTCTGTATGTGTAGAGCTCTCCATATTAATCAAAAGCCTGAGCTGAATGCAAATAGGAAAATTGGGGAAAGATTTTTAAGACAAAGTTGTGAGGGTTCTCTCAAAATGCAGTAACAAAAAGCCGTTGAACCAAACAAGAATAGACCAAGCCTTGTGCATTGTTGCAGAGCTCAAATACTTTATCATTCGAATTGGGATCGAAGAGGCTGAATGGAAAAACAGATTTTAGTGTGGTCATTTTGAGGAACTTGTTGACCATCTCAGGTGAGTGAGATGATGCCTGGAGGGGCAGGGGGTGTTTATGAAATGTTCATTTGGTTTGCATTGACATCAACTGGGTCATTTTCCTTTGTTGATCATTTTTAATGGATACAAAATGAATGATCAAATTTAAATCTTGATGTTATTTGTAATTACTGAATCTCTTCTGCATTTGCACAATCAACAAATCAAAATTCACCACACTGCAAAACGTTACCATGCTGTATGTGCCACATTAAGATGTTACCTGAACATTTTTTACAGTAAAACACACAATCATAAATTAAAGTTATAATAAGAAACTAGGCATTTTCACTAAAGCAGTCTACTTTGTCATATGTGAGTAATATTGTATGTGTGTGTTCTCACTCTGTGTGTGAGACAGCTGAGCATTTAGTGCAAACGCTGAGAAGCCAAGACCATATCACTCTAATCATAACTTGATCACAAAATGGATTTTGTCAGAGCACGCCAAGTTCAGTAAGAGCTGCCTAAGCGAGACGCTGCACAGTTGCGCTCATGCATTTGCTCACTCTTATAAAGAGGAAAACCAAGGGTAGATTGAATATGAATTAAATGAAGCAATATGTATGTGATATAGAGAGAAAAGAATGAAATAAAACAGAAAACTTTACTTTGTTGGCCCTTCTGCTGTGGGCATAGCTCAGCCTCAGCTTATATCTGTTCTTGTTGGTAAGAGTCAGAATGTCCAAGTACCTGGCTGTGGTTCCAATTCTTGTTCATACTGAAATTAGTGACATAAGCAACACCCCATAAGTGATCTGGCACACATCTCAACAGTCCAGCTAGCTCTAATCTAGCTCTACCTGCCAAAAATGCCAAGAATGTCTCTGGATCTGCAGTGAGGCTGTGCCCACTTTGAGGCAATTGTGGAGGCAAGGCACGTGGGGGTGCTGTGGCAGCTCTAACACTAACCAGAACCCCACATCCCCAACCAAGTATGGCACAGGCCACCCTTGCAGCTCAGTGGTGCAGTTTATTTATGTATCTCCTTCTGGTTTCAGCTGACCACCGAATGTGGGTAAGATGGGGTCTTTGCCTCCTTTTCCTCCATGCCACAACTGCAGTCTTCTGAAGAAAAAAAAAAAAAAGAAATCAAAAGGAGCAAAACAATTTTATTCCAGTTTCACCGCTGATGTTTATTTAAAGCTTGTGTGGTTTTAACAAGAGGAAGTGTTTCCTGATAATAATTTTCCAACATGCCACAAATCTCAAAGCTAGACACCTAAATCCTAAAAAAAAAAGTTTGAAAATTCCAGTGAGTAAGCTGTTGTTACATTCATAGTAATGGTCGACACATGTAGATTCAGTTTGAATAGTACACACATGCTGGACTAACTAGGATGACAGTGCGAGTGGTTGTTTGCTTCAGTGTGGGGCCTTCCTGTCTAGACTGGAGGAGATAGGGTTAATAAAAACTCAGAACCATCACAGAACGCTGTCTGCAGTATCAGTGTATGAAACAGACCCTCACCAACCTCGCTGTCACACTCTAGAAACCCTAGGAAGCTGTCTAGAAACCCTAGAAGCTGTTGTCATACGGGTTTCCGTTGTGGAATTTCAACACCCCTCCCCCAACATCCAATGCACTTATATCTTCAGAGAAGAACCATTTATAAGAAGTTCATAAAATTAATGGTGGTCAACAGTTCAGCATGTTGGCCCACAATGTTCTGTAAATATAGATGACTGCAGCCAGCTGAGTATTTGATGCAGCAGTGGCCGCCACGGCCAAGAGAGCACCTGGATGGTGTTAATCACAGACTAATATAAACATTTCGCTGGCTGAACATTCGGCAGAGCTGTTTGCCTCAACACAGCTCACTGTCCCTCACCATAATCTTGCACTCTAACATCCAGTGGACAAAATGCGCCTCAAGCTGTTCATCTTCCCAGCATTTTCAAACCTAGTATCTGTGAGTTTCAGGACTTTCAGTCGACCAGTTAATCATAGTGGTGTTTACTGTACATCTGTTCTCATACCTCTCACGGCACACTTTATCGTATAATACAGTCTAAAAATCTAAGTATTACAACAGCAAGTAGACAAAGTTGTCTAGCAGCTGTACAGCCTACATAACACTATGAGTTACATAGCATTGTGCACAAATCGCAATTTCTGAAAACTCTGAACAATGTCAAAATAACTTAAGTCAAACCACAAATTCAGATACATTAGTCTGAAGTTATGCTCTTGAAGATGTGGGTAACTACATACTGCATAAAGGCAAAAACGAATGAGCCTGAAAATAGTTTCTTTTGGAGGAGTGTCCATCCAGCACCAAAAAAATAAAATAAATAAATAAATAATAATAATAATAATAATAAAAAGAAAAAAAGATGATGTTGTGGCAAATTTCTATTTGAGACAGTTCTTTTCAGTTTATTCAGTCTTTCAAATGTTTATTTTTTTGCAAAATAAAAAAAAATTAATTATATATAGGGGTGGCACGGTACATGTATTCGTACCGAACCGTCACGGTATGGACATCTTGGTTCGGTGCATGAAGCCTTACGACGAATACAGGCAAATTCACCCTCAATCCAGAAGGGGGCGCCCGCAGTAATGCAACACTGTTTGATAACCACCAGCAGAAGAACAGCGAATGCCGAGTTGCGCACTTGAAAACAAAGCTCCCTAGACAGTGACCATGTGCTGATTCTGAACGCATCTCTCACTGACAAGGGAGTATACTTTAAAGGCTTGCGCACTCAACTGTTTGGGAAATGGAGCTTTGTGCTCGTGTAACCTACCTCTCTTATTTGGCACAAATCCAAATATTCCGTAATATTTCCATATTTGCGATGTAAGGTATCTGAATGCTAAACTATTATTTATTATGTAAATGATAGGCTTTGTACTTTAATCGCGTTCCAACGGTGACACAGAGGCGCGCACGCTGATGTTTGATTCACTGTATTTTATTTTGATAAAGTACCAACTGTGCTGTCAAGTTAGCAATGCTGAAACTGAAGTGTCCCACTGGGCAAAGTTACGTCCAAAAGACGTCTTTTTGAAGTCTTTGCAGACGTTGAAAAGACGTCCACTGAGGAGCCAGAATGAAAGTTTTTATGACGTCTTTTTTTGACGTGTTCTGAGCGTCCGATATAGACGTTCATAGAACCTCCATACAAGGTTAAAAACTAGTTCAAATGTGGTTAGTGGACATATTTTTAACATCATTTAAGGTTAATTTAGACTTAATTTATACTGTTTCTGGACCAAATAAACACTCTCAGGATGCATTAGATTTAAACTCATGTTTTTTCAAAGTAATTTCCATTTATAATTGCAAAGCAACTCACAGACACTGTCCAAAAATCATGAAAATAAAATAATCTTCACTGAAACAATGTTTAATTAAATGATCAAGTAACTAATGATTAAGCATTTGGTAAAATCAACTGCAAATCAAATACAATAAATCTCTCAAGATCTCAGCAGAGGAGGATCAAACATCTCCACAAACAGCATCACCAGCTTCACTCATTAGATTGACTTTATTTCTGTCAGACATCTATAGCTTTTATTTATAATTACCAGAGGTTTAGATGTTGATATGTTTCATTTGAACTCACCATTGTGGTGGACAGTGTTTGCTTTAGCTGGGATCTTCGTCCTCGCATTTCTTCCGTTCGCTTTTCATTGGCTGTCGTGACTGTGTCTTTGTGAAACACAACTGTTGTGGCAAAGGAAGCCAAAATGAAGCAAGATCAGATATTATTAACCTCTTTTTGATAATGGAAAAATCATCACAAATTGAGTATCTGATGTTATCTTAAGTTTTGTTTTATATTTTAGCATTTATAGTCACCAAACCTTGTGAAGCTGTGCCAAGAGCATTGAAATGACAGCTTATTGTGAAGATGGACAAAACGCATGTGCATGAGATATTTTGAGAAAACGCATCACGTGGTCACATACAGAGATCAAGATTTTGCACATGAATCACAACAACGGTGACAATCAAAGCAAACAAAAAAGCTTCATGCTGCAATGCATGATGGGTGGCTTCATAGAACAAACTCATCCTTAATTCCTGAGTTTTTTTGTTTTGATTGTCACCGTTGTTGTGATTCATGCGCAAAATCTTGATGTCTGTGTGTGACTACATGATGAGCTTGCTCATTTTTTGTGTATATGCTTTTCATCCGTAAATATGTACAGTACATAATAGTTGGAACACAACATGAGAGATTAATTTTGCTATGATTTTGTCATCATTGACAGGAAAATGTTAACACTAGATTTCAGTTTTCTCTGCTACAACAATCGTGCTTTTACAAATACACTGTTACAGAGGCCTGAAAAAAGCTAACACAAGAAGTACGAGGACCAAGATCCCAACTAAAGCAAACACTGTCCACCACAATGGTGAGTTCAAATGAAACATCTAAACCTCTGGTAATTATCAATAAAAGCTATAGATATCTGACAGAAATAAAGTCAATCTAATGAGTGAAGCTGGTGATGCTGTTTGTGGAGATGTTTGATCCTCCTCTGCTGAGATCTTCAGAGATTTATTGTCTTTGATTTGCAGTTGATTTTACCAAATGCTTAATCATTAGTTATTTGATCATTTAATTAAACACTGTTTCATTGAAGTTGATTTTTGGACAAACACAATGTCTGTGAGTTGCTTTGCCATTACAAATGTAAATTACATTGAAATAACATGAGTTTAAATCTAATGCATCCTGAGAGTGTTTATTTGGTCCAGAAACAGTATAAATTGTGTATAAATGAACCTTAAATGATGTTAAAAATATGTCCACTAACCACATTTGAACTAGTTTTAGTTTTTGTACTATATCAGACGCTCAGAACACGTCAAAAAAAGACGTCATAAAAACTTTCATTTTGGCTCCTCAGTGGACGTCTTTTCAACGTCTGCAAAGACATAAAAAGACGTCCACTGGACGTAACTTTGCCCAGTGGGGTTTTGTGTGTGTGCTCCGGAGCGATCACTTCAGCTGTTTCCTTATACCAGCAGAATCAACTTTAAACACTTATTGTCTTATTACTGTATAAAGGTCTGCTTTTATTTGTGTATACTCACAATGAAAACAAAACAGATTTTATATAACATGTAAAAAATTGTAATTTGCACTACTGTCTGTTCAAAATCAAATGAAAAGAAACTGAGCATAGTAGATTTCTTTTTTTTCCCCTGTTGTACCGAAATCGTATCGAACCGTGACCCCCGAACCGAGGTACGTACCGAACCGTGACATCTGTGTACCATGCCACCCCTAATATATATATATATATATATATATATATATATACTGTAGATATAGATATAGATATATTAAAATAAACAAAATAAAAAACAAAATAAAAAAGTGATAGTCATACAGTCTTGGCTGCAGAGTGTGACCAAGAGAAATACATTGACTCAGCATTTATACCCTAATCAAATCCGGATACTTCTATTTCATCCAATCATAACACACTTTCAACATATGTGTCCAGTTAAGTTATTTAACTATGTATCTAAATATGTCCCCTGGATGTGTTTCTAAGTATTTAATGCAACTATTTTTCTTACAAGCGAGAATGTAGGAGCTCTGAAATAACACTTCTTGTCTCACTCTCAGCTACAAACACAAATACATTTCCTGTTGGTCTTTTGGCACATCAAAATAACTCATTTAAACAGTTTAAAGAACACTCTTTAGTAGAGTAAAGCAAATAATATCTATAATAAAATTTCCCTTACACTCCTCCCTTTTTATCATTCGATAACTATATAAAAATAATAATAATAATAATCATCTTCTGAAATGTTTTGCTTATCATGCTCTTCCTAATGAATTTTCACATAGGAGGTTGTTAATCAGAAAAAGAAAAAAAAAACTGTTTTACAGTTTAAAGGCTATAAATTTAAGCAGTGGTCAAAACCATTACTAAATACAGAATGATAGAAGTTAGCAATCTAAAAATGAAATATAATGCTGATAAACTGCAGTTTTAATCCTACCTGATACTTATATTCCTTCCATCTGCATCCTGAACTGGAATGAAAATACAATTAATTTTACCACATACATATCATCTTCTCCTAACGTTCTTACCAAAGCCATCCTGTTTTCAAATGCATATTTTACATATTCTAAATCATGTTTTCAAGCAATGGAAAATTGAAAACTGAATACCCCATAATAAATTGCTATAACAGACCTTTTTCAGAGTCAAATCTTAATATTATGTGCCGCTTGATTTCAGGTCCGATTGGTCTATTAGGAAATGAATAATCTGATACTCCTGCAAAGGAATAGATTGGTAATACCAAACTCTGCTACTTTGCTTTGCTTCGTAGACAGAGTCTGGAAGGGCATAATTGACAAGCGTTTACTTTGTCGCGGGCGGGCGCTTGTCTGAAGTTTAAAATCATTGGTGTACCCGTAAGCCAATCACATAACGTTTGGTTATGACGTATGTTATGTGCCGGCTCAGCCGCCTCGAACTTCCGCTGTAAACACAGGTATGCGGTGAAAACAAAACCATCGAGCGAAATACTGGAGTGAAGATGGCTGTGAACGACTTTTGCAGATTATGTGAAGTAAATCTACGCATCCACAATTATCACCTTTGGCCTCCCCAGTTTCTCACTGACGATCGGTAACAGTTGATAAATTAAACTTTTCCCAAAACCTGTCGGGAGTAGGGCCACAACATCACCTCCATTCAAAATGTGAACCAAACACTCTTCTTGTTTGGGCTTCAGTTGGCAAATGCCGGGAATATTCTCCACAACAGTGCGAATAGCATCCCGTGTCTCCATGTCCGCTGTCGTTTTAGATTTCCCTAACCTAAACTACAATCTTAAATTCGGCGCTTAGCGTCTACATCATGGCTCTCAGTCCGCCCTCTGTTCATTGGTTGGCCGGCTGCTGCGGAGCCGGAGATAATCTGGGAGATGGTTTGCTATATCAGACTGAGTAAAGAAGCAAACTGAAATTGAGCGGAAAGACAAAGTCTGACTTAGTCAGGCTAGCAAAGGAAGCTTCCAGTTTTGTAGTACATTCAGTGAATGGTTTATCCAAGGACACCCCCACACATTTTGTTTAGTGGTTACGCCCGTGAGTGTACTACGCATGTGTCCCATATATCTAGGAGTTGAGTTGATGTGACGAGTAAAAGGAAGTTCATGTGCGAACCCTGTTGTGCGTGTATTATTGTTAACAGCGAGTTGAACAAAAGACACAACATGGTGTCAGAACCGGAGGTAACCATTTACTAACACCGCGCTCCTCGAGGAGTGACTGAAGATCACCGCCGTGCGAGTGAACGGTGACAAGCCTCTCAGCTAGATTATCGGAACGAGCCCCGCACGCTAAACGTGACGGACAACATGGAAACGCTTCATCCGCCTCCGCCATTATCTCTGACGGGAAACGTGGCCGAAAATTGGCGTAAGTGGGAACAAAGATTTAATTTGTACCTTACTGCCTCAGCGCTAGTGTCAGCGCTAAAAGTCTGAAGCGAGACAGATCGCTGTGCTGCTGCATTGCATTTAAGTTAAGAAACAAAGCATGCACATGTGAATTTGGGGAAACTGAAGATCTCATGATACGAGACAAGATAGTATTCAGCACAACTGACTCTGGGCTTCGTGAACGACTGCTGTCCATATCCGATTTGACACTTTCAAAAGCTATTGACATATGCAGAGCTAAAGAAGTCACAAAAGCACAAGTCACAGCAATGGCAGCATCATCAGAAGCACAATTTGTGCACATCCTTACAAAAAAGGGGTCACAGCCTGCATACAGATCAAGTAAATTTGCTGCGAATAAACAAACTCCAAAGTTAAAAGGAGGACATCCAAAAAATTGTGGTAAATGTGGACGCATTCACCTCCCAAGACAGTGTCCTGCCTTTAATGAAGTATGCAAAAAATGTGGCAAAAAGAACCATTTTGCCGTTGTGTGCAAATCAAAAGCTTCAATGAATGCACTTGATATAGACCGGGGTGTCAAACTTACGGCCCGCGGGCCGGAACCGGCCCTCCAGGGGGTTCAGTCCGGCCCGGGGGATAAAGCTGCAATATGAAAAAAATCATTTTCATTTTCGGCGGAACTAACAGCAGATGGTAGCACTGAGCTTCAGGGTCTGTGTGGCGTTAGCTTTAAGACGCAGTGGGGTCTGAAGCCCTTATAGAATCACGCCAAATCATTGGCTGATGGCGCGGGGCGCAGCCCCGACGCTTTTACGTCGTCACATTATACAGGCGCACGCGCCATCAGCTCTGAGCTTCAGGATCTGAGTGGCGTTTGGTTCTATCAGTTTACCCGCTTTTCTGTTGGGCACCCTCATCAGCGAAATGTCTTTGTCAAAAAAAAAGAGAAAAGTGGACACAGAGTGTCGGATTTTTCAAGAAAAATTGACCTCTTCCTATATGTTCACGGAGGTGAATGGGAAACCAGTGTGCCTGGTGTGCACGCAGCAAGTTTCGGTGCTTAAAGAATATAATATTCGGCGCCACTATGAAACTCAGCATGGCGAAAAATACAACAGCTTGCACGGAGAACTGAGAAGACAGAAGGTAAATGAAATGTTGGTCTGAGGAAACGAGATTCTAAAATTGGCTGCTACTCAGGACATGATGCCTGATTTTGATGCACTTGTGCAGGCTAAAAGATGCCAAGTTTCAGGGGCAAATTGATAAAGTAAATTTGTTTACTTTAAAAAAAAAAACTCTGTTTTAAAAAAACATACATACTTATGTAATATGTATAAATCTGCTAATTTTACAAAGATTTTCTTTTTAAAACAGCTGCCACTTAAGATTTTAAAACAGCTGCCACTTAAGATTTTAAGTGTGTCAATTCATGTGTTCAGAATTAATTCCCAGAATTGGAAAATTGATTTTTTTTTTTTGTTAACATGCAGGAGAGTGTTTTTAAGTTCCACAAAACTGTGACTAAATGTTTTGCGACATTGTACAATAACTGTGATCAGTTGTTATTCATAATGCACTTAAATAAATGTGAAACTGAGTAATAGTGTTGTTGAAATTGCACATACTAGGTTGTTCATAATATATTCTGTAAAAGGACAATTCATTTAATATAAATATTTTTATAATTTACTTCTTCTTTGCACTAATACAAAGAAAAAAAGTGGACTTATTGTTAGTTCTATGTAATTTTGTTATGAGTTTACTGGTCTGGCCCCCTTGAGATCCGATTAAGCTGTATGCGGCCCCCAGACCAAAATGAGTTTGACACCCCTGATCTACGCAGTGAATGGAGAATCGCTTTGTGGTAACATCATGCACAACATCCAACAAGCTACACCGTCAGATCCCGAGCTTGGCCTGATACGCCAGCTACATGAGCAGGGATGGCCAGACAGAAAGAAGAAGGTCCCGTTGGCCGTGCAAGCTTACTGGCCGATCAGACACGCAATTAGCATAGATGACGGTCTACTCATGAAAGATGATCGCATTGTAATCCCTCAGATATTACGATCAGAATTGCTGAAAAGACTTCATGTGGCACACCAGGTTATACAGCGCTCTTTGGCACACGCCAGATCATGCATCTACTGACCAGGTCTCACTGAAGCTATACATCGCATGGTGGAGGCCTGTAGTCCCTGTCAACACAGTCTTCCTGAAAATCAGAAGGAGCCATTGATCTCCCATCCGGTTCCAGAGGGGCCATGGCAGAAGATAGCTGCTGACATTTTTGACTTTCAGGGACGAGCATTTCTTCTGATAGTGGACTATTTTTCTAAATATCCAGAAGTCCTACAGCTGTCAGACAAAACATCAGGCTCACTCATAGCGCAATTCAAGGCAGTGTTTGCAAGACACGGTGTGCCTGAGACCCTGATTGCAGATCATGTACCCTTTGCCAGTGCTGAAATGGCTCGATTCGCTCATGATTGGGGTTTCACCATCACCCATTCCAGTCCAAATTACCCTCAGTCCAACAGTATGGCTGAGCGAGCCATAAAAACTGTCAAAACTATGCTGAAAGCAGCTGCTCAGTCTGGCACTGACCCTCATCTAGCATTATTGACTCTTCGCAATACTCCTGTCACAGGTCTCAAGTACTCTCCTGCCCAGATCCTGATGGGGAGAGTCCTACGTTCCACCCTATCGACCATCAAAGCTGTTCTGCAGCCTTCCACACCCAAGCACATTCGGATAGCGCTGCACCATCGTCAGTTGAAGCAGAAAAGTTGGTATGATAGAACTGCAGCTCCGCTTCCAGCCCTCAGGAGGGGACAGAGAGTATATATGAGAATCAAAAATACATGGAAACCAGCTGCGGTTGTCAGTGTCAGAGATGAGCCCTGCTCATATGATGTAATCACATCATCGGGCACAATCTACCGCAGAAACAGGCGCCACCTCAGACCTGACAGGTCAGTCATACATGATACACAACCCGGTTTCCCCATGTACAGTGATGATGACCTGTGTGACAATGCAGCTCCTGAGCCTGTTCAAACTGAGTTGCCCCAATGTGTGGAAGGAAGTACTGTCCCAGGTTCTCAACGCGCAAGAGCTGGACGTACTATCAGACAACCTGCACGTTTCAAAGATTATGTTCTTACTTGAGTATGCTTGACTAGCGTTCATGTTGCCTGTTCATAGCAAATTATTATTTACGCATTCCTAGTGTTTATAACATATTGTTCAAAGCTTAAGAAGGGGGATGTAGTACATTCAGTGAATGGTTTATCCAAGGACACCCCCACACATTTTGTTTAGTGGTTACGCCCTTGAGTGTACTATGCATGTGTCCCATATATCTAGGAGTTGAGTTGATGTGACGAGTAAAAGGAAGTTCATGTGCGAACCCTGTTGTGCGTGTATTATTGTTAACAGCGAGTTGAACAAAAGACACAAGTTTAAATCCAAAATGTCAAATCCTTTCTCTCAGACCTACTTATTATACTATATTACTATATTAAATTCTTAATTAATGAGACATATGCAACATTTTACATGAAATATGATCCTAAAATTTCTAATTTCAAAAATTTCAAACAATGATGACACAGTGACACAATCTCATTTTCTAATTTAATAAGACTTAAGTTTTAGATTTCTTTTTCATTTGTATAATAAAAACATCTCGTATTCATCTCGAATGTACTGTTTAAAACAGGTTGCTTTTAAAACTACTCTATGTAATACAGCTCTCGCCATGAGAATAGCATTACATGACATTTAATCTTTAATTACCTACCTCTCTACAATCTTATTTTCCAGAGTCAACCAATCTCACGACTAACTTAGCCTAAAACTAACTAAGAGTCCATTTGGATAATTTTGGATCTGTTGATCCAGATGATCAAATCTGTAGCCACGATGCAATATTCCCAGTCAACACGTGAGATCACGCGATGATCACAGTGACATCACACCATTCTCATCTGGTGATCCTCACAGTGTGAGTAATATGTGAACTCATTGTGAACCCAAAATGTTGAGCAGGTTGAGAGGAGGCAGTTCAAATATCAGTCACCGGGGGACATTCTACTTCCTGTTTATCAACACTATCACAGAGATATCACAATGCTCTCACAAGATGAGCGCATGAGTGCACGTCCAGCTAACAGATTTCTGTTATAAGAACCATCTCCAAACATACAACTGACTTCCAGATACAGCCTTCGATGAAATCAACTGAAATAAACAAATCAACAGCGTCACTCATTATTAACCAGACTGACTTTATTTCTGTCAGACATCTACAAAAGCGCTTATTGAGAATTAACAGAGATTTAGATGATGTTTTATTGTTTTGTTTGATGTTACCATCATAGTGATTAGTGTTTGCTTTAGTTGGGCTCTTGACCCTTGACTTTATACCATTATATTTTTGGGGCTGCTGTAACTGTGTTTGAAAAGCACATTTGTGATGGCAAGGAAACCTAAAAAGAGATTGCAACCAGGTGATATTGATTTGTTATTGATAACAACACAGTCACCTAGATTCAATATGTGGTCTTGGTCTTGGGTAGTCGTGGCCTAATGGTTAGAGAGTCAGACTCATAATCCAAAGGTTGCGGGTTCTAGTCTTGGTCTGGCAGGGATTGTAGGTGGGGGGAGTGAATGCGCTCGCTCCACCCTCAATACCATGACTGAAGTGCCCTTGAGCAAGGCACCGATCCCCCAACTGCTCCCTGGGCGCTGCAGCATAAATGGCTGCCCACTGCTTTGGGGGAGTGTGCACTTTGGATGGGTTAATTGCAGAGCACAAATTCCGAGTCACGTCACTTTCATAATCACTTATGAAGAATTATAAAAGCAAAAGACACAAACACTATTAACTACTCTGATTTTTGATGTTTCTCTTTGTGTTTAAATGACAGTGTATGAATCTCAACAATGGTGACAATCAAAAGCTTCATGTTGCAATGCATGCTGGGTACCTAGTCTCTGTGCAGTGAGTGCACTTTGACCTCACATTAGTATGAGCACACAGTGATGGCGCTGTGAGGTTACACTTTTAGCTCACTGTTACCTCACATTGTGACCTCATCACGAGTATCCTGCGAGCTCATAGTGACATCACTGTGAGATCAAATTGTTTACTGGGTTAAGAAAGGTTTTCAAACCAAAGACAATAGAATACCCGAGACGTGTCAATCGTATAGTTTTGAATGAGGAAAATGCAACACTCAATATGGCCACTCCCTTGAACAAAGCCCCACGTTCTGAGTAAAAGAGCCAATCACAAATCAGCAAAGTCAGTGCGTCACTGTTGTTGCCGTTAGGAGTCCCGGTTGCTATAGAAACAGTCAGCGTTCTAAGATGTGCACTTAGGACTGCGCACTGGCTGGTCTAGTCTGAAAAGTATGCTTTTTTTAACACTATTTGAGCAAAATAAATTTATGGTATAGTTGTTTGATTTCATTAGTGATTTCAAATATGAAATTTAATCGTAAGCTTGGCAAACAAGTTTTGGAGAATTTGATGTTTCCCCATTCAAAGAGATAGGAGCTGCACTTGCAGAGGTATTTCAAAGATGGCCGCCGAGTGACTTGTCTTAAAGGGACTTTATTCAAACTTGTTGTGTAAGCAATTGCTATGTTCTGCTGGGATATCAGAACTGCCCATATTCATATTTTTGAACAGGGCCCCGACTGCAGTGGCATATCAACTGCCTCGAGTTGCTAGCAGTATGGCTTGCTCTGCGCCGCTTCAAATCGCTGCTACACGACAAGCATGTACTGGTCTGTACGGACAACATTGTGACCGTTGCGTACATCAACCACCAAGGTTGCTCCCGTCGCATGTCGCAATTCGCCCGCCATCTCCTCCTTTGGAGTCAGAAGCATCTGAGGTTGCTTTGCGCCGTTCATGTCCCAGGCGAGCTCAATCGTGCAGCCGACGAGCTCTCGGCGACTCCACCCCGAGACAGTACAGCTGATTTGGAGACTCCAGCTGTTTTATTCCCTGTCCGAGGGGACCCTCATCACGGACGCGCTGGCATACAGCTGGCCTAGGGGCCTACGCAAATATGCTTTTCCCCCAGTGAGCCTTCTCGCACAGACACTGTGCAAGGTCAGGGAGGACGAGGAGCAGGTCCTCTTGGTGGTGCCTTACTGGCCCAATGGCCAGTACTTGGTTCCCCGAACTGATGCTTCTCGTGACAGCCCCTCCTTGGCAAATTCCTCTGAGGAGGGATCTCCTTTCTCAGAGAGGGGGCACCCTCTGAAGCCTGTTCGTCGATTGGTGCTCTTCCCGCCGGGAAGACCCCCGTAGATGCCCGATCAGGGTCGTGCTATCCTTCCTGCAAGATGGGTTGGAGCGATGGCTGTCTCCCTCCACCCTTAAAGTGTATGTTGTCGCTATTGCCGCACATCACGATGCAGTAGACGGCAAGTCTGTCGGGAAGCATGACTTGGTCATCAGGTTCCTCAGAGGGACGAGAAGGTTAAATCCTCCGCGCCCTCATCTGGTACCCTCTTGGGATCTCCCCTCGGTCCTGATGGCCTTGAAGGAGGAGCCCTTCGAGCCTCTGCAGTCAGTAGAGCTTAAGTTTCTGTCGTTGAAGACAGTGCTCCTCACAGCATTGGCCTCGTTCAGGAGGGTAGGGGACCTGCAGGCATTTTTGATCAACGATTCGTGCCTAGAATTCGGACCGGGTAAATCTCACGTTGTCCTGAGACCCCGGCCTGGATATGTGCCCAAAGTTCCCACCACGCCCTTTAGGGATCAGGTGGTGAACTTGCAAGCGCTGCCTCGCCTTGCGCGTTTACGTGGACCGCACGCAGAGCTTCAGGACCTCAGACCAGCTCTTTGTCTGCTTCAGAGGACAGCGGAAGGGAAAGGCTGTCTCCAAACAAAGACTTGCCCACTGGATAGTGGAGGCTATAGTCCTAGCTTACCAGGCCCGATGCTTGCCGTGCCCCCTCGGAGTAAGAGCACACTCTACAAGAGGGGTTGCTTCTTCTTGGGCATTGGCGCGGGGTGCCTCGATAGCAGACATCTGTAGAGCTGCTGGCTGGGCGACACCTAACATGTTTGTGAGATTCTATAATCTCCATGTAGAGCCCGTGTCCTCCTGTGTACTCGCCTCAGGTGGCCAGCAACACCGGACCCGCTCGGTGTCGATCACGCTTGCTGCGCCATTCCCCTCTATGGACCGGATACATGCGCTTTTACTGCTTCTCAGTTCAGTTCCCCTTGGCGAACCCTGTTGAAGTTCCTCCCGCACCCTCGGCAGTCAGGTGTGGCGGAGCGCCAGACGTCAGGTCCAGCACTCGTGTGTTTGCCCAAGGTCAGCCCTTGTGCTGGGCTAGGTGCCGTGTGTAGTGATTCCCCTCCGGGTGATCCCACATGTGTATTTTCCACGGTACGGCTCCCCTCACGGTGAGCCCGTGTCTTTCCCTGGCAGAGACCTTCTACCGTCACTTCTGTGTATTGATCTCACCCCAGGCTGGTTGAGTCTACCTCAGAGACTTCCATATGTAGTACTGCCTAGGCCAGTCCATATGTGTAATCTTCACATGGTACCTCCTTTACACAGGATGGGGCTTCCGTAGCGTTCCCCGACATGGAGTACGCTTTCCCAGTGTTATCCATATCCACTGTACGGAACAGCAGTGGCCGTCATCTCTGCCTAAGCCCTGTCCTATCTTCCGTCCAAACTGGTGTGGGGGGACTTGCCGGCTTCCGCAGGGCACTGGAAGGGGTCAGCAATAGTGGCGTTTTCCAAGGGATCCCATTAGTCAGTCACACTGACGTTACGTTAAACGTGACTGACTGATAGGGAATGTCTCGGTTACGTATGTAGCACACAGTCTCGGCTCCTCAGCGAAAAACCGATGTGCGTTTGCACACGCTCTCCTTTTATACCCACAGTGCGGGGCGGGGTGCGCGTTGCGAAACACTGTCATTGGCTTGTTTTGTTAACACTCGAAGGTGATTGGGCTCCCAGGGTGCACTCTCTGTCTTCTTTGTCTCTGCGAATATCCATCTGAAACGTGTCACTAAAATGAACTGAAACTCAGCGAATACTTGACACACACACATGAGAGATACTGTATATCTATAGAAAGCTTGAAGTGTCTACTTTTAAATGAAGTAAATCATATCGAAAACAAATATTCTGTGATAAAACCAACACAATGTTCAGTCTTTCCCGTCTAAACTCGTTATCTCTAATGTGATCCCGTCAAGGGGTGTGCGATATATATCATCTGTGATAATATCGTAATTGTTGTTTTAACGATGTGCAATTTGACATTATCGAGTATTTTGCAAAAACCATTCAAAACACCCCTACAGAGTGCATGCATACATTACATGAAGTCTAGTGCATGTACAAGTTCTTTCACTGCATGATTCAGTCTATTTAAATACATTTAAAATGATCACAAATTCAAGACATGGGGCAGAAAAGTATATTTATACCACTTCATAATATAGCCTAGTTAATTAATATCACATGAGGAGTGCCATTTTTCTCCAAAAATGACCATGATTACAAATGCGATATTGATTTTTTACAACAGATCAATAAACAAGAAGTTAATTAAGATACTTACGTTTTAGACACCATATTTCCTGTTTTTGTGCTATTTCGACAACAAAAATAGATCAACTGTTGAATGAAATGTTTAAATGATTCAGTTCAATCGCAATGACTCGCTTATTACAGTTTTTTTCAATTGTTTACACGCAATTTTAAAAACCGGGTTCTTTTTTTCCAAATATAAGCACAATTATCCAAACACCACACTCAATTTGCATAATTCCAAGATTGTTTGCAAAATGACACACTTCAGTCAAAACATACACACTTCAGTCAAAACATATACATATATTTGTGAAAATGCTATTAGTTTTTATTTAACCAACACAGTCCTCAATGATCAGACACTATTGCAGCCAGTTTCACACTGCTGTGATAAATAAAAAACACATTTGTAAAAAAACGAATTTTAGGAAATAGCATGTGCTAGATTTTTGGCCAGACATTGTTATGTAAGGGATCATTTAGATGGGAAAAATATTGTGACAAACCCACAACATTCTTCATGATTAGTTTGAGATATAGGGAGAATGTACACAAATAGGCCTATAAAACTTACAAAGCACTGCACAACACTGATGCTGCTGACTGAATATTTCAAGTATTTATTTCAATACTTACAATATTTCTTACCATAATCAGTTACAGTAATCAACCAACAATGAAATCAATGAAACATAAAATCTGTAGACAAATAAAAATTACTGCATGAATTACAGTACATACACTTTGACTCTGAAGAAAAGTAAAGTAAACAGAAATTACAGAAAACTACTGTAAAAGCAACAAGAATACTGTAACTATTCATCTCTCCGTCTGGCTGGATCAGGCCATAAGATTTCATCCACATCACAGGCTATGTCTTCATTGGCAAGGCACCGTTGGAAGAATCGCCTTGTGTGACGAATCCACCCCTGCACAGAAGCTGCTTCAATAAGATCACAGGCCTGCTCCATGGCCTGAATGAGGGCAAACGGTCATAGGGCCGCAGGTCGTATACCTTCCACCGCCACGCTGAAAAAACTCTTCTATAGGATTCAGGAAGGGGGAGTATGGGGGAAGGTATAAGACTTCAAAATCAGGGTGATCATGGAACCAATTCTGGACCAGAGCAGCCCGATGGAATGAGACATTGTCCCAAACGACAATGTACCGCATATGGTCCACTTGGTGTAATGCTGTGACAATCTCATGCAATCGGTCAAGAAATGCAAGAATTAGATTTGCATTATAGGGTCCCAGATTTGCATGGTGGTGGAGGACCCCATTTTGTGTGATAGCAGCGCAAATGGTGATGTTACCCCCTCGCTGCCCTGGCACATTGGTGATTGCCCTGTGTCCAATTACATTTCTCCCTCTTCTTCTACCAAGGCCTCTTCCTCTATCTCCTTCTCCTCTTCCTCTATCTCCTTCTTCTCCTCTTCCTCTACCCACTTCTTCTCCTCTTCCTCTACCCACTTCTTCTCCTCTTCCTCTACCGCCTTCATCTCCTCTTTGAGCTCCCCCTCTCATTCTCACTCTTCTTCTTCTTCTAACTCCTTCCATTTTTGTTGAAGACAGGTGAACTCACCTGCTGCCTTTTATAGCACAACTGAGTGCTGCGTTTTCAAATTAGCACATGTGTGCTTCCAAACCTGGTGGTTGTGATTTATCCAATTCGTTCATTAGTGTGGTCATTGGCAATCCAGTGCTTTGTAATGACAAGGAAGTAACCTCACAATCCTTATCTGTGTCTAAGGTGTGAAAATGTGTGTAGAGTTTTACAAATCACTGTGTGTAATGTTTTGCAAAAAGGGTGAAGCAGACATTGTGTGTAATGTTGTGCAAATCTGTGGAGGTGTTTTGCTCATTGGAGTAGAATTTTGCAAATTGCGTGGAAATTTTTATTTTAGTGTGTAAACAATCATAAAAAACTGTAACAGTGACTTGCTGCCACCTACTGGCGGTTTTAATTTCACATTCAAAGTATATTTTATTATTTAAATAATTTCAAATATTAGTATTTAATGTTTTATGTTTTATATATCAAAACATTATTTATGCATTTGTAATTGCAGGTTAAATGCATTCATACCTTGCATTAAACAGTGTGTAAATACATCTAAATGCCACTTCAGATGCAGATTATGTTTCCTCTTCATTGCAAAGATGAATTTTGTTGATAATGATTTAATTTGCTTGGTAACAGCCCGAATGTCCAATTCACTGTTTAAATGTAAGAATTTGACTCAAAATATAATTGGACACTTTTAGAAAAAAATGGCAAAATTAGAAATGGCTTTATAAAGGTAAAAATGCCCATAAAACGAAAAATCAGTTTGAACTTTAAAGGTACCAGCACAATAACACGCTCAGCAAAATATTATCCAATTATCGTTATCGATAAAATACCAGAAAATACAACAAAATACAAACACAACACACAAGACCAGCACTGTACATTGATGAAAACCAATGTTATTTCTCTCCACATTGTAAAATCAGTCAATACATCCATGCATTTCCAAAGGTTGCATATTGCACTGAAAATCAGAACATATTCTAAATGCAATATAGAACATAAACAACAAAAACATTTGTGGAGAGAAAAAGAAAGCATAAAAAATAAACAAAAAAACCCTCAACATCATATCTTCGCTGCATAGCGGCCATAGCACTTCGTCCACATCTTCTTTCGCAAGACAGTGAGGGAAGAATCGTTTTGAGTGGCGAATCCATCCTTGCACAGACCCTGAATCAATTAGGTCACAGGCCTCCTCCATGGCTTGAATGAGGAATATCCTGACAAAGGGCTGGAGACTGTAAACCATCCATCGCCATGCCCGAAAAAAAAGGAGAAGGGAAAGTATGGTGGGAGGTATTGGAGTGAAAATTGTGGACGCTTATGAAACTAGCTTTGGACCACAGCAGATCAGTGGAAAGATACATTGTCCCAGATGACAATATATCTCATCTGCTCTGCATCCATTTGGTGTTCTGCTGTGACAATATTGTGTAGTCTGTCTAAAAATGTGAATATGTGGGCCATGTTGTAAGCGCCTAAGTTGGCATGCTGGTGGAAGACCCCATTCCGCATGATTGCAGCATATTTTGATGTTACCACCACGTTGGCCTGGTACATTCAAAATAGCTCTGTGGCCAATGATGTTTCTCCCTCTCCCTCTTATTGCAACATTGCCCTCCATTTTTTGAAGACACATAAACTCATCTTTTGCCTTTTTATAGTGCTTGCACCTGATTGTTGAGTTTACAGTTAAGCACCTAAGTGTCTGCTCACCTGAGGGCTGTGTTTGATCAATTGGTTTATAGGGGTGGTATTTTGGAAAGCAGTGTCTTGAAATGGCAAAGAAGTGACATCATGTTAGATTTCTGTGTCTAATGTAAATAAGTGTGTTTAGTGTTTTTCAAAAAGTGTGAGCCTGAGAATGTGCTTATAGTTGTGCAGATCTGGACTGAGGTTTTGCTCCTTGAGTGTAATGTTTCACTAATTGTGTGTTATTTTTAATTTTAGAGTGTAAGCAATCGTAAAAAACTGTAAAGTGCATCTTAGGGAGGCCGGTATTGAGTTTGGCCTTCTTTTTCCCGCACGCTTGCGAATAACCCACAACGGTATGAGGCATTTATTTGATTTACCTCAACAAGCTACCGAGTTTATTCAGGGTGTTTTGTCACCCACTGTGGACAAGTAGCGCTAATTATGTAATGCTGAACTATTTTTTTTCAACTGCTTACACACATTTTCAAAACTTTGCCTCTCTTTTTCAAAACTTTACATACAAATACAAGAATTGCACACACAAAATGCAAAACGCCTCACATCTCTTGCAAAATTAAGCACTGCATTCAAAATATCACAAACACATCTCAAGTCAAGTCAAGTCACCTTTATTTATATAGCGCTTTTACAATACAGATTGTGTCAAAGCACTTAACAGTATCAAATTGGAGGATAGAGTGTCAGTAATGTATAATGATAAGATTAAACACTCAATTTTCAGTTAAAGGCATTTCATTATTGAATTCAGAGATGTCATTGTCTAGCTCAGTTTAGTTTAAATAGTATCTGTGCAATCAAATCGGCGATAATCGCTAGAAATTAAGTGTCCCCAACTAAGCAAGCCAGGGGCGACAGCGGCAAGGAACCAAAACTCCCTCTGTGACAGAATGGAGAAAAAAAAACCTTGGGAGAAACCAGGCTCAGTCGGGGGGCCAGTTCTCCTCTGACCAGACGAAACCCGCAGTTCAAAAGTTTATATTTCTATTTTAATTTTGTTGCAATTTCTAAAAATAGTAGTATTATGTAGTTAGGTATTTTATTATATTTTAGTTATTTTGTTATTTTTGGTTGATATATCTGGGGATATATCTCTGGGGGTCATCTGGGTGTCCTGGTCTCCGCTGACGATCAGGGCTGTAGACATCATCTCATGGTGCTGATCCACCATCTGATCGGATACGGACTGAGAAACAGACTAGGAAAGAAACAGACAAATATTAGCGTAGATGCCATTCAACTTACGATGTAACGAGTACATCGTGCGTTATGGGGAGTGTTCCCGGTTCCGGTTGATCTAATTAATGCAGCCTAACAATCCTTTAACGGATTTGAATAATAGAAGCGTATTAATGTGTTATGTGTAAGCCAGGCTAAAGAGATGGGTCTTTAATCTAGATTTAAACTGACAGAGTGTGTCTGCCTCCCGAACAGTGTTAGGTAGACTGTTCCAGAGTTTGGGTGCTAAATAGGAAAAGGATCTGCCGCCCGCAGTCGATTTTGATATTCTAGGTATTAACGGCCGGAGTTTTGAGAAAGCAGCGGACGTGGAGGACTATAATGCGATAAGAGCTCGCTCAAGTACTGAGGAGCTAAACCATTCAGGGCTTTATAAGTAATTAACAAGATTTTAAAATCTATCCGATGCTTGATAGGAGCCAGTGCAGTGTTGACAGAACCGGGCTAATATGGTCATATTTCCTGGTTCTAGTAAGGACTCTAGCTGCTGCATTTTGGACTAACTGTAGTTTGTTGATCAAGCGTGCAGAACAACCACCTAATAAAGCATTACAATAGTCTAACCTTGAGGTCATAAACGCATCAATTAACATTTCTGCATTTGACGTTGAGAGCATTGGTCGCAATTTAGATATGCTTTTGAGATGAAAAATGCAGTTTTACAGATGCTAGAAACATGGCTTTCAAATGACAGATTGCTATCGAACAGCACACCTAGGTTCCTGACTGATGAAGAAGAATTGACAGAGCAGCCGTCAAGTGTTAGATAATGTTCTAGGTTATTACATGTGGGGTTTTAGGTCCGATAATTAACACCTCTGTTTTTCAGAATTTAGCAGTAAAAATTATTCGTCATCCAGTTTTTATATTGACTATGCATTCCTTTAGTTTCTCAATTTGGTGTGTTTCACCGGGCGAAGAAATATAGAGCTGAGTATCATCAGCATAACAGTGAAAGCTAACACCATGTCTCCTGATAATATCTCCCAAGGGTAACATATAAAGCGTGAAAAGTAACGGCCCTAGTACTGAGCCTTGAGGTACTCCATACTGCACTTGTGATCAATATGATACCTCTTCATTCACTGCTACGAACTGATGGCGGTCAGATAAGTACGATTTGAACCATGCTAAGGCACTTCCACTAATGCCAACAAAGTTTTCTAGTCTATTCAAAAGAATGTTGTGGTCGATAGTGTCGAACACAGCGCTAAGATCCAGTAGAACTAATAAAGAGATACAACCACGATCAGATGATAGAAGCAGGTCATTTGTAACTCTAATGAGAGCAGTCTCAGTACTATGATACGATCTAAATCCTGACTGGAATTCCTCACATATATCATTTTTCTTTAGGAAGGAATATAATTGTGAGGATACTACCTTTTCTAGTATCTTTGACAGAAAAGGGAGATTTGAGATCGGTCTGTAATTAACTAGATCTTTGGGGTCAAGTTGTGGTTTTTTAATGAGAGGCTTAATAACAGCCAATTTGAAGGTTTTGGGGACATATCCTAATGACAATGATGAATTAATAATAGCCAAAAGAGGATCTATGACTTCTGGAAGCAGCTCTTTTAGTAGTTTAGATGGAATCGGGTTTAACATACATGTTGTTGGTTTAGATGATTTAACAAGTTTATACAATTCTTCCTCTCCCACAGTAGAGAATGAATGAAATTGTTCCTCAGGGGATCTATAGTGCGCTATCTGATGTGATACTGTAGCTGACGGCTGCAAGGATACAATTTTATCTCTGATAGTATCGATCTTGGAAGTGAAGTAGTTCATAAAGTCATTACTGCTATGCTCTTGGGAAATGCCAACACCTGTTGATGCTTGATTTTTCGTTAATTTAGTTACTGTATTGAATAAATACCGAGGGTTATGTTTGTTTTCTTCTAGAAGAGACAAAAAGTAATCAGATCTAGCAGTTTTAATGCTTTTCTGTAGGATAGGGTACTTTCCGCCAAGCTAAACGAAATACCTCTAATTTAGTTTTCCTCCAGCTGCGCTCCATTTTCCGGGCTGCTCTCTTTAGGGCGCAGGTGTGCTCATTATACCACGGTGTTGGACTCTTATCCTTAATCTTCCTTAAGCGTAAAGGAGCAACCGCATCTAGAGTGCTAGAAAAGAGAGAGTCCATAGTTCCTGTTACATCATCAAGTTGTTCTGAGCTATTGGATATACTGAGGAACTGAGATAAGTCAGGAAGATTATTTATAAAGCAGTCTTTTGTGGTAGAAGTGATGGTTCTACCATATTTGTAACAAGAAGTTGGCTTTACAGCTTTAGCTATATGGAATATACAGGAGACTAGATAATGATCTGAGATATCATCGCTCTGCTGTAAAATTTCAACGCCACTGACATCAATTCCATGTGACAGTATTAAATCTAGAGTATGATTTCGACAATGAGTAGGTACTGACACGTGTTGTTTAACACCAATTGAGTTTAGAATGTCTATAAATGCTGATCCCAACGAATCTCTTTCATTATCAACATGGATATTAAAATCACCAACGATTAGGACTTTATCTGCAGTCAGTACTAACTCCGATAGAAAATCAGAAAATTCTTTAATAAAGTCTGTATGGTGCCCTGGTGGCCTGTATACAGTAGCCAGTACAAACATCACAGGGGATTTATCATTAACACTTGTTTCTTTGGATAACGTTATATGAAGCACCATTACTTCGAACGAATTATACTTGAAACCCGACCTCTGAGAGATACTGAAAATATTTCTATAAATTGTAGCAACACCTCCCCCTTTACCTTTTGGACGCGGTTCATGTTTGTAACAGTAATCTTGGGGTGTAGACTCGTTTAAAGTAATGTAATCATCTTGTTTTAGCCAGGTTTCTGTCAGACAAAGCACATCTAGTTTATGGTCAGTGAACATATCATTTACAAAAAGTGCTTTTGAAGAAAGGGATCTAATATTCAATAAGCCAAGCTTTATCATGTGTTTATCTGTATTATATCGTTTTTTTATTTGTTGAACATCAATTAAATTGTTACTATTACTTTGGTTTGGATGTTTTCTGTATTTTCTAGTTCGGGGAACAGACACCGTCTCTATAGCGTGATATCTAGATGAAAAAGATTCTGTGTGCTGAGAGTTAACTGACTTTGGTGACGTGAGGCGGCTAGCAGACGATCGGTTTAGCCAGTCTGTCTGCTTCCTGACCTGGGCTCCAGTTAGTCAAGTACAAACTCTAAGACTATGTGCCATATTTCTAGAGAGAAGAGCAGCACCACCCCAGGAGGGATGAACACCATCTCTTTTCAACAGGTCAGGTCTGCCCCAAAAATTCTTCCAATTGTCTATAAAGCCTATGTTATTTTGACTCAAAATCAAAACTGTCTTATGTTGCAAACACTTTCGTCATAATATATTTTTTGATATATCATATACACACAGTTATTCAAAACATAAAGCTCTTCGTTCATGAGCTCCAATGTACATTTCTGTACAAGATTTAACGGTTCGGCATGCATGTGATTCGCGGATTAACAGTTAAATTCAACCAGTATAGACTGAAAGTTATCATTTGCACGTGTTTACCAATTTACACATTCAAGCAATTTCAGACCATTCAGATGAAGGAGAAATCGAATCGGGACTCGCGCGCCGTTTTCTGCGCTCAGCCGCAGCCGCACACACCCGAAGCGTGCAGAGAGAGAGAGAGAGAGAGAGAGCGGCGCAATTCAGAAACCGCGTTTCAGACAACGGATGGATACATACACACAAAGTTATATGAAAATACCAGTTTTGGTAAGTATTCTGGTAAACACAGTAGGTTATGTCCATGTCTAAAGTTAACATATACAGCTGACTAAGAAAAAAAGCTGTTGCCGTCACGGTGCAGTCAACGGAGTCCCTCTCAGCAGCGATTCCCCTGGGCACTTCAACTGAAAGAGCAAATTGTAAAAGAGCAAATCACGAACACTTGCGCCTTTTTCAAGATGCCGTTCCGTTCGTGTCCTCTTGGTTGCGGTCGTTACCTGTCTGCGGATGATGGATACGATCGTTGTCTTCAGTGTCTGGGCCTCCAGCGCGCTGAAGATGCGTTCGTGGATGACTCATGCGTCTGTTGTGGGCGCATGAGCATGGCGTTGCTGCGATCTTTCCTTTCTTTTCTGAAAAGATTGGCACCCTCTGCCGCCACCCGTCCCAATCTCTCTAGCTCGAGCAGAGGATCGCCGGCTGGTGCTCTGGGAGATCTGAGGGTCACAGTAAGAGCTTCTCCGCCAGGTACGTCCCCACGGACCTCTTACTCCTCACGCAACGAATGTCCCGTCCGGCTCCCGGGTGATTTCGCTGGTTCGTCCCACGGGGCAGCCAACATTTCATTCGGTACGCCGCCCGAAGATACGAAGTCGATCGCAGAATCGGGGGATGGGCTTACGTCCTCTGAGGATGAAGGTGCGGCGGGGCTGCCCCCCTCGGGCGTGGTCGCTGCTGCCGCACCAGACCCAGAGTTGACGGCCATGACAACCGGTGCATGAGGAGCTGACGAAGCCGTGGATGGCCCCTTTCACGGCTAGAAGCCGCTAGTCCGTCTCCTCCGTCCTCACTACCCTCGATGGCGGGGCTGCCGGGGGGTACGTGGGCATTTCCCAGGTGGAGAGAGCGGTCGTTGTGCACTTGTGCCGACGAAACGCCTCCACTTGGAGGAATCGTCCGCATCTCCCGACCAAAGCCTGTAAGCTGACGGCTGCGCTCGCGGCCAAAGCTTATAGTATGGCGGGCCAGGCAGCCTCTGCCCTGCTTGCCATGGCTATCCTACAGGTACACCAAGTCAAGGCGCTTAAACAAATGCACGAGGGTAGTACCGACCCGAGGTTGATGCAGGAGCTGCGCACGGCGACTGACTTCACTCTACGGGTGACGAAAGTCACAGCGCGGTCCCTCGGGAAGACATTGTCCACCATGGTGGTCCAAGAGCGCCATCTCTGGCTCAACCTGGCAGAAATGAAGGATGTCGATAAAGCACGCTTTCTCGACGCCCCCATCTCCCAGGCTGGGCTGTTTGGCGACACTGTCGAGGGCTTTGCCCAGCAGTTCTCGGCAGTGCAGAAGCAGACAGAGACGATCCAGCATATCCTGCCCCGGCGTGACGCACCGTCAGCCGCTGCCCCTGGGGCCAGGCCTCCGTGTGCTCGTCGCCGTGGGCGCCCTCCTGCGTCCTCCTGCGTCCTCCAGAGCTGCTCTGCCCCGTGCTGAATTGACACCTAGGCCGGCATGTCGAGCCTCGCGTCCCCTAGTCTCAGCCGGGCCCCAAGTCGTCCCGGAAGTCGACGAAGCGGCCCTGACGTGGGCAACCTGGAGATGTTGGAGTTTGCTCTTTCTCAGGAGACGACGGGGACAGCGTCGCTCCTTCCCCCGGAGGAGGGCCGGGTGGAGAATCTTGTGTTTCATTTTGTTTGTGCCCACAAATTAACAGAAAGAGCAATTTCCTTTTCCTCCGGGTTTTCAGGTCCACGGGCCAACAGTGTGCGACGCATTACCTCCTCACTCTCGCCAGCGGCCAAGAGAGTGCGGTTCAGGGACGCAGTGCCTCCCCACGCACCTCTAGCCAGTCCCCCCTGGGACACAGGGAGTTTTGCGAGGATACCTCAGAACGCACAGCCTTCTGTACCATCCAGCTCTACTCCCCTTCACTGCACCACCGCGGGTACGTCGATCTTGTCGTTGGAGCCACTTGCACGGCGTCTGGAGGCGTGGCTCGCGCTGCCCAGCCCGTCTCGTTGGCTCACGCGCACGATTCGACTCGGCTACGCGATTCAGTTCACCAGGCGGCCTCCCAAGTTCTCGAGACCTCAGTGGTAGCTCGGAACGCTCCTGTCTTGCGCGAGGAGATTGCTATCCTCCTGGCAAAGGATGCAATTGAGCCGGTCCCTCCAGCCGAGATGAGGCAAGCGTTTTACAGCCCTTACTTTATCGTACCCAAGAATGGCGGTGGTCTTCGACCAATTCTGGACCTGCAAGTCTTGAACCGGGCCCTGCACAGGCTCCCCGTTCAAGATGCTGACGCACAGGCGCATTATCAAATGTGTCCAGCCCCAGGATTGGTTTGCAGTGATCGACCTGAAGGACGCTTACTTTCATGTTTTGATCCTTCCGCGACACAGACCGTTTCTACGGTTTGCGTTCAAGGGTTGGGCATGGCAGTACAGGGTCCTCCCCTTTGGGCTCTCCCTATCTCCCCGTGTCTTCACGAAGGTCGTAGAGGGCGCCCTTGCCCCGTTAAGGGAAGTGGGCGTCAGGATCCTCAATTATCTCGACGATTGGCTCATTCTGGCCCAGTCGCGAGAACAGTTGTGCGATTACAGGGACTGGGTGCTCTGGCACCTCAGCCAGTTGGGGCTTCGGGTCAACTGGGAAAAGAGAAAGCTCTCCCCTGTGCAGAGAATCTCTTTTCTCGGTGTGGAGTTAGACTCGGTGAGTATGACGGCACACCTCTCTCGGAGGACCGCGCCCAGTCAGTGCTGAACTGCCTGAGTTCCTTCAGAGTCAGGACTGCGGTTCCGCTGAAACAGTTTCAGAGGCTCCTGGGGCATATGGCATCCGCAGGCGCAGTCACGCCGCTTGGATTGCTTCATATGAGACCACTTCAGCACTGGTTGCACTCCTGAGTCCCGAGGTGGGCATGGCGTCGCGGTACACTTCGTGTGAACATCACACAGGAGTGTCGCCGCTCCTTCAGCCCCTGGACGGACCTTGCCTTTCTACGGGCCGGGGTGCCCTTAGAACAAGTGTCACGACGGATGCCTCCAGCACGGGTTGGGGCACTACATGCAACGGGCAGGCAGCCTCGGGGCCCTGGACAGTTCCGGTCTCTGCTGTTCGGCAAGCACGTGTTTATCCGTACAGACAACACTGCGGCTGTCTCGTACATCAACCGGCTGGGAGGTATACGATCACGTCGCATGTCACAGCTCGCCCGCCATCTCCTCCTCTGGAGTCAGAAGCGGCTCAAGTCGCTGCGTGCTGTCCATATTCCGGGGGAGCTCAATCGTGCAGCCGACGCGCTCTCACGACAGCTTACGTTCCCCGGTGAATGGCAACTCCATCCCGAAACGATCCGGCTGATCTGGAGTCGATTCGAGGAAGCTCAGGTAGACCTGTTTGCTTCCCACGAGTCCTTCCACTGTCAGCTGTATTTTTCCCTGACCGAGGCGCCCCTCGGCACGGACGCACTGGCACACAGCTGGCCTCGGGCTCTACGCAAGTATGTGTTTCCCCCAGTGAGCCTGCTTGCACAGACACTGTGCAAGGTCAGGGAGGACGAGGAGCAGGTCCTCAGAGTTAGTAGAAATGTAGGTGCAACATTACTTATAGTCAATAGAATGTGTTAAAGGGACCATCAAAATAAAGTGAAACTGCGCATTCCTCTGAGGAAGGATCTCCTTTCTCAGGGGCTCGGCACCATATGGCACCCGCGTCCAGATCTGTGGAACCTCCACGTGTGGCTCCTGGACGGGATGCGACAGACTTGAGTGGTCTACCACGGACTGTGGTAGAGACCATCACTCAGGCTAGAGCTCCTTCAACAAGGCAAGCCTATGCACTGAAATGGAGTCTGTTCGCGAACTGGTGTTCTTCTCGTCGAGAAGACCCCCAAAGATGCACAATTGGAGTAGTGCTTTCTTTCCTGCAAGAAAGGTTGGAGCGTAGGCTGTCACCCTCCACCTTAAAGGTGTATGTGGCTGCTATCGCAGCCCATCACGATGCAGTGGACGGCCGGTCCCTGGTAAAGCACGATCTCATCGTGAGGTTCCTGAGGGGTGCCAGAAGGTTAAATCCTCCTAGGCCACCCCTGATGCCCCCCTAGGATCTCTCTATTGTCCTGGCTGGTCCTGTCCTGAGACCCCGGCCTGGATACGTGCCTAAGGTTCCCACCATACCCTTCCGCGATCAGGTGGTGAACCTGCAAGCACTGCCCTCGGAGGAGGCAGATCCAGCCTTGGCATTGCTGTGTCCCGTAAGAGCTTTGCACATATATGTGGACCACACCCAGAGCTTTAGAAGCTCTGAGCAGCTCTTTGTTTGCCACAGAGGTCAGCAGAAAGGGAAGGCTTTATGTCCCCATGCCACAATCTCGAAACATCGCTGGTTGCCAGGGACTCGTTCTCGGCTCCTCAGCATAAAACCTAATGAGTAGATGCACCTGCCACCTATTTATACCCGTGTGCATGGGGAGTGGCGCAAGTATGCAAAATCCACTAGCCAATGTTCATTGGCGTTTTCTCTTAAGTCAGAGATGATTGGGGCTTCCAAGTAAATCCCCTATGTCATCTGTACTGTATTGAAATGCAGAAGGCTGCACTTATGTATGCCATATATCCATTTCAAAAGTACAAATTTACACTACTGTATGTGTGATATTGATTGAAAGAGACTGGATCGAATTCATAGTTACACTTTTACTAGCGGTCTGACTTGCACAGAGAACTATATAATACATTTTGAACAACATGACATTAGCAACTGATAATGTAGGAAACTGCAGACAAATGTACATAATCAGTTGCATGAATCTACCAAAGCAATCACAACTTGTTCAAAAGAATGAGAAACTGCTTTTATGATGTGCACAAGTGATTACAGTTTTTGCCTATTGCTTGAACACTTTTTGCAAAACTTCGGCTCATTGCGTCAAAACTTTGCACACAAGCACACAAGACAACACTGAGAAATAAACCATTTACATCTATGTCGAATTGAAACTCTGCTATCAAAACCTAACAATCCTTAGTCAAAATGTCACTCTGATGACAAAATGATACACACTTGCATCATATGAATACACTTTCAGATTAGCAGCAACACACTAGTGTACTTTATATAAACACTGCAGTCTTTAATTTTCACTTTTTATTCAGTTCATCAGTTAGCATTATGTGAATCTCAATGCAACACTTACAGTTTTTGTTCTGTTATTTTTTTTTCCCAACAACCAAAAATGAAAGTACTGAAAGGTTACAAATGACATCAACTCAATACTGCACATCACAGTACTATACGTTACAGTACAGTACAGTAAATGCAGTAACGCAAAAATAAAACACAAAATACACTACTGTAAATACAGAAAAACAGGCCAATTGTGCATGGGTGGGATTACAGATCCTGCCGTCTGTTTGGGTCTGGCCACAGGATCTTATCAACGTCACAAGCGATATTTTCTCCTGCTAAGCAACGGGGAAAATAACGGCTTGTGTGCCGAATCCATCCATGGATTGACGTTACCTCAATGTCTCCGCATGCCTCTTCCATTGACTTTAGAAGAGTGTGGTTATGGTTGGCGGTCATATACGGACCATCTCCAAGCGGAAAAAAATTATTCGATAGGGTTTAGAAATGGCGAGTAAGGGGGCAAGTATACAACTTCAAATTGATCATAGTTGGTGAACCAGTCCCGGACCAGAGCAGCCCGGTAGAAACTAACATTATCCCAGACAACAACAACAACAACAACAACAAACCTGGGCTGCTCTGATCGGTCCTGCACAACTGCATCATGAAGTGCATCGAGAAATGTTAGTATGTTGCGTATTGTAGGGATTGATGGTGTAGTAGCCCTCGAAGGCTTATGGCAGCACACATTGTGATGTTTCCCCCACGCTGCCCCGGGACGTGCACAATTGCCCTTTGGCCAATTATATTACGACCCTGTCGTCTAGTTTTGCTGAGGTTGAAACCAGCCTCAATGTAAATCAATTAATGAGGCTGCACAGCTCCATCCATGTCCAAGATTTTCTGCAACAAAAAAAAAAACATAGCATGGATGGCATTACTCAAAACACACAACTACAGTACTACACATACATAACCCCCCCACACACCCCCACCCCAACAAACACACAGGTACCCGTGTCCCTCTCTGCATGCATCTATGTGGTACTGATACAATGGTACAGATTCAGCTATTACTGTATTGGATTACATAAATACTGTATTGTAAATGTAAAGGACTGCAACACTTACCTGTACATATTCTTGTCGAAGTCCTTTGACCCTGATACAGTTCCTCTCAAATGGGACCTTGTACAATTGCTTCAATGTGATTTTGTGCTGTACCAAGACACGTCTGATCGGGGTAATGCCTACTCGATTGATATTGATGAATACTTGCCTATCTGCAAGTATTTGTTTCCGTAGCTGGTGGAGACGGATTGCATTGTTTGCTCTGACCATTTCCACAATGGCAAGTTCCTGCTGTTGGGTGAACAGGCGTTGCCGACCACCCCCAGAAGGTTTTCTAGTTATTCTGTAGAAAAATGCAACCACAAATTGTTATTGGTTTGGTTCTTTTTTACAGTACTGTATACTGTACACAGTACTGTAACATCTCAATGGTACACTGCTATGTACTATACTGTACTGTATGTTCCACAAAACTACCATTTTTTGTTACAAAAGGAGCACTAGCCAACTTGCAACACAGTACATGTGATACAATAATGTGATATGGTACAGTACTGTAAACACTGTAGATACAGTCTTGAGTGGAGAGTTGAAGACATGCTTGTTTTCCAGTCTGAATGTCCTTATGATGGATGCAACTGTGAACCAGCTTAGATGTGATGTGGATGGACTCTCTGCCCAGCTTCCCATGATTTACAGTTTTTTTTCAACTGTTTACACACAAAATCTTTACTTCTCACAATTTCTGAAACCTGTCACTCAAACACCAGAACCACACACCAAATCTGCAAAACCTTACACTAATTCTCGGCATTTGACTCAATTTTCAATTTCAGAGAACACTTTTTGCAAAACACAACACACAGTTCTCTATGTAACACAAAAAATTCTAACAGGAAGTATCTTGATTTGAGGCATTTTGCATTATGTGTGTGCAATTCTTGGATTTGTGTGTAAAGTTTTGAAAAAGAGAGGCATAGTTTTGAAAATGTGTGTAAGCAGTTGAAAAAACTGTAATAACATGATCCACCAACGTTGCTCTAATATCATCTGAAATATTGTTCCGTGCATAGCCTCTTCGACCATGCCCTACTCGTCTTCGTCTTCCTCTTCCTATTTGTGGTTAGCTGATTGGTGATCAGTTTTGTAAGTAAGTGTTTTCAGGTGTGTGTCTAAGTGTTTTCAATCACCCAATGAGTTTTGTATTTTGAATAGATGTGTTTTCCCAATAGTACCCATGAGATTTCATTTATGAACGTCTTATGTATGAAATAGTGTGTAGTGTGCAGGAGCAAGTTGTTGCAGAATTGCAACTGAAGTGCAAAGCAGTGCTTTTGTTTAAGGTATGGTTACACCGTGTCTAAAGGGATCCCCGGGTATTAAGACATGTATAGCTTAGCTTAATATAACGTAAATTATGTCTCGTATTTAAATATGTAGTAAAAATTTGAAAAAACAACATTGTTTTTGGACTATGGGGGCGGCATTATTTTACGTGCACAGTACATTCTGCGTTGATGACGTCAAATGGTTGCAATCAGTGAACTACTGCCGCTTTTTACCGCAACAACTCAGAATACACAACTCAGAAAATAAAATACTGATACGATACCACATTGTGAGGCTTTTGGTTGTAATTTTCAGTCGAAGGGCAACAAAATAAGCGATTTAATGTAAGACTTCACTGCTTTCCTAGCGATAAGAAAAGAAGAAAAGAATGGGAAGATGCCTGTGGACGAATAAAACTTCCTAAAGACCCGCTTCTTTGTTCTCTCCACTTTAGCCCTGATGCCTTTGAGTCTTTTAGTAGACCACAGCTACTGAAAGAGCTTACAAACGGCTGAAACAAGAAACGCTAGATGCCATCTGTTAGGATGTAAACATGCCGACGCGTGGCCGCTAGAGGAATTCCTCAGTGCGGATTTCTCTCGAGATCCCGGGCGTTTACACTCCTTGTGGGGACAAATCGATGGTACCGCATTTGGTTTAAACCTATACTTATATCCATAGCCACCTGTAAGCTCTTTCAGTAACTGTGGTCATCATATCAGTATTTTATTTTCCTAGTTGTCTATTCCGAGTTGTGTTGTGATAAAAATAGCAACAGGTAGCGCTAGTAGCTCACAGAGTGCAACCGTTTTACGTCATCAGAAAAATGGCGCCCCCCATAGTTCAAAATATGTATAAACCGATGTGATTTTTTAAGATAACACAAATCTTTAATGGGTTTTCTACTACATATTTCAGTAAGAGACATAATTTAAGTTATATTAAGCCATGCAAGTCTTAATACCCAGGGATCCCTTTAAGGTGTAGTAACAAAAGCTTCAAGTTTTGTTATTTTGGTCTAAGCATGTGTCTATAGTGTTCAAGCAATAGGCAAAAACTGTAAATGATGTGGAGGTTGAATAAAGTAGTTTTGAGAATTTCATTTTTGATCTGAGAAATGCATCAAAGCGACAAAGCAAGAAAAACTGTATAACTTGACCTGTGGCCTATTTATAGGCCTATTCTAAAGCCATGATTGGTTGGTGTTAAATAAAGCAATGAGTGTTTGTGCATGTGAGGAGTTAGTGTGAAGCACTGATGAATTAGTGTGGCATTTTAAATGGTTGTGTTTAAAAAAGGAAATCAAGATACTTCCTGTTAGATTTGTGTGTATACATAGAGAATTGTGTGTTGTGTTTTGCAAAAAAGTGTTTTCTGATCAAATGCCGATAATTAATTCTGGTGTTTGAGTGTCAGGTTTCAGGAATTGTGTGACAAGTAAAGATTTTGTGTGTAAGCAGTTGAAAAAAAACTGTAATTCATTGTTGACTGTTCATTGGACATATTCAGATCCATCTTTGTCTGAACGGTACTCATTTTGAATAGTCTGTTTTTACAAAATGGCACAGAAATTTGACAGAAAAATGCCACATAAACACACCTAAAAGATATTATTTATTTTAATGAACCAAATATAAAACAAACAAATATTCATAATAATAATAATAATAATAATAAATAATAATAATGTGTGTGCTTGTGTGTCCATTAGGTCTTAGTCACATGTTCTACATTCTGTTTATTTGCTAAATACTATAAAAGTTATCTGTTGCAGCCACACGTGTGTGTGTTTTTCTGTGCCTGTGTCTGTGTGTGTGTGTGAGCTCTAGTACCAGGCCTTTATTTCTGTGTGAAAATTTTCAGATTTATGCTGGATTTACTGATTTTATTTGACAAATGAAAGAAAAAAAAATCCCATTCATTTTCAATGTGACGTCATTTTGAACCCCGAACACCATGAGTGTCACCTTTTTTTTTTTTTTGTACATACCTTCAGAGCATCTGAATCAAGCCCAGTTGTGTGTGTGTGTGTGTGTGTGTGTGTAGATAGATAATGTAGAAAAAGTCACAAAATCTTATGCCACTGAGTGTCATGAATCCGGGTCCACGATGCTCCCTCTCACCACCAGAGGTCACTGTCTCCCGGATTCAATTCCCCAAACTCCACTCACCTCATTATTGTTTGATTTGCCCCAGCTGTGTTCCTGATTGCTGTCCCTTCTTAAGCTCCCTGTGCTTTTCTGTTCTGCTCTCGTTCGTCTCACTTTTGTGCCAGGTAATGCCTGTGACTTATGTCTACCCTGTGCCTCGTGTATGTTTTGTTTTCAGTGCTTGTTTATTCTGGCTTTTTCCCCTTCGGGGTGGTTTCAGTTGTGTTTGTGTTTATTTTTATAATTTGTAAATAAAGAAGATTCCTTTTGCCAGCACTTGAGTCTTCGTTCCTCCCCACCCGTGACAGTACGAACGAGACACTTGAAGACTCAGCGGCAATGGGAATCTTCTTGTACCCAGCTCCTGGTCGACAGAGGAATCAGGCCCCAGCCAGTGGGCCGCATCCTTGCCCACAAGACAATCGCCCTTTTGGGTGTTACGCCGAAGACCTCTTCGAGGTAGGCCAGGAGCTGGGGATTAGAGGGAGCACCCTCATCCACCTGTTTTTAGCGGGCCTGGATGAGCCTGTCAACCGGGAGGAGCTGGGGGAGCTAGATACGTGGTCCTATTGGGAGATGGTCGACCACGTCATCTACTTGAAGGAGGTGGAGCTGCGGGAGGGTGCCCCCCTCCCAGTCTGGGCTGTTGCCCCAGAACCTCCTCGGATCGTGCCAGCCACTTCCAAAATCTCGGGGTTTTTCTTTGGGCGCCCCGGGCTGAGACGCAGCGTTGAGGATCCTCTGCTGATGTCGGTGAGGAGAGCGGCGGTTCCCGCTCACAGGGCTCCCGCGCCCGCTCACAAAGCTACCGAAGCGGGGATAGCCGCTGAGCTTTTCTCTAAGGGGGCAGGGCTCATCTCCGGCCTTCTCGAGGCGGCGGTGGCAGCTCACGTTCCTCTCGAGGCGGCGGTGGCAGCTCACGTTCCTCTCGAGGCGCGGTGCCCGCTCACAAGGTTCAGCGGCGGTGCCGCTCACGATCCTCTCGAGGCGGCGGTGCCCGCTCACAAAGCTCGCGAAGCGGCGGTGCCCGCTCACGATCCTCTCGAGGCGGCGGTGCCCGCTCACAAAAGCTCTTGAGGCGGTGCCCGCTCACGATCCTCCCGAGGCGGCGGTGTCATGACGATCCTCCCGAGGCGGCGGTGTCCGTTCACGATCGTCAGCGGCGGTGGCCGCTCACGATCCTCTCGAGGCGGTGCCCGCTCACAAAGCTCCAGCGGCGGTGTCCGCACACAGGGTTCAGGCGGCGGTGTCCGTTCACGATCGTCAGCGGCGGTGGCCGCTCACGATCCTCGAGGCGCGGTGCCCGCTCACAAGGTTCAGCGGCGGTGCCCGCTCACAAAGCTCTTGAGGCGGCGGTGCCCGCTCACGATCCTCTCGAGGCGGTGCCCGCTCACAAGGTTCAGCGGCGGTGCCGCTCACGATCCTCGAGGCGCGGTGCCCGCTCACAAAGCTCCAGCGGCGGTGTCCGCACAAGGTTCAGCGGCGGTGCCCGCTCACGATCCTCGAGGCGGCGGTGTCATGACGATCCTCCCGAGGCGGCGGTGGCAGCTCACGTTCCTCGAGGCGGCGGTGGCAGCTCACGTTCCTCTCGAGGCGGCGGTGGCCGCTCACGATCCTCTCGAGGCGGCGGTGGCAGCTCACGTTCCTCGAGGCGGCGGTGCCCGCTCACAAAGCTCTTGAGGCGGCGGTGCCCGCTCACAAAGCTCCTGAGGCGGCGGTGCCCGCTCACAAGGTTCAGCGGCGGTGCCCGCTCACAAAGCTACGGCGGGGATAGCCGCTGAGCTTTTCTCTAAGGGGCAGGGCTCATCTCCGGCCTTCTCGAGGCGGCGGTGTCATGACGATCCTCAGGCGGCGGTGTCCGCTCACGATCGTCAGGCGGTGGTGTCCGCACACAAGGTTCAGGCGGCGGTGCCCGCTCACAAAGCTCCCGGCGGTGCCCGCTCACAAAGCTACGGCGGGGATAGCCGCTGAGCTTTTCTCTAAGGGGCAGGGCTCATCTCCGGCCTTCTCGAGGCGGTGGCAGCTCACGTTCCTCTCGGCGGCGGTGGCAGCTCACGTTCCTCTCGAGGCGGCGGTGCCCGCACACAAGGTTCCAGCGGCGGTGCCGCTCACGATCCTCTCGAGGCGGTGCCCGCTCACAAAGCTCGGCGGCGGTGCCCGCTCACGATCCTCTCGAGGCGGTGCCCGCTCACAAAAGCTCTTGAGGCGGCGGTGCCCGCTCACAAAGCTCGGCGGCGGTGCCCGCTCACGATCCTCTCGAGGCGGCGGTGTCCGCACACAAGGTTCAGGCGGTGTCCGCTCACGATCCTCTCGAGGCGGCGGTGCCCGCTCACAAAGCTCCTGAGGCGGCGGTGCCCGCTCACAAAGCTCCTGAGGCGGCGGTGTCCGCACACAAGGTTCAGGCGGCGGTGCCCGCTCACGATCCTCTCGAGGCGCGGTGCCCGCTCACAAAGCTCCAGGCGGCGGTGTCCGCACACAAGGTACCAGGCGGCGGTGTCCGCACACAAGGTTCAGGCGGCGGTGTCCGCACACAAGGGTCAGGCGGCGGTGTCCGCTCACGATCGTCGGCGGTGGTGTCCACACAAGGTTCCAGCGGCGGGGTCCGCACAAGGTTCCCGAGGCGGGGTCCGCACACAAGGTTCAGCGGCGGTGTCCGCACACAAGGGTCAGGCGGCGGTGTCCGCGAACGATCCTCAGGCGGCGGTGTCATGAACGATCCTCCAGGCGGCGGTGTCATGACGATCCTCAGGCGGCGGTGTCCGCTCACGATCCTCCCGAGGCGGCGGTGTCCGCTCACGATCCTCCCGAGGCGGCGGTGGCCGCACACAAGGGTCCCAAAGCGGCGGTGTCCGCACACAGGGTTCAGCGGCGGTGTCCGTTCACGATCGTCAGCGGCGGTGGCGCTCACGATCCTCACAGGATCCCCAAAGCGGCGGTGCCCACACAAGGTTCCAGGCGGCGGTGTCCGCACAGGGTTCAGGCGGTGCCCGCTCACAAAGCTCGGCGGCGGTGCCGCTCACGATCCTCTCGAGGCGCGGTGCCCGCTCACAAAGCTCCCGGCGGCGGTGTCCGCACAAGGTACCAGGCGGCGGTGTCCGCACACAAGGTTCCCGAGGCGGTGGTGTCCACACACAAGGTTCAGCGGCGGTGTCCGCACAAGGTTCAGGCGGCGGTGTCCGCACACAAGGTTCCCGAGGCGGCGGTGTCCGCACACAAGGTTCAGGCGGTGTCCGCACACAAGGGTCAGGCGGCGGTGTCCGCTCACGATCGTCCCGAGGCGGTGGTGTCCGCACACAAGGTTCCAGCGGCGGGGTCCGCACAAGGTTCCCGAGGCGGTGTCCGCACACAAGGTTCAGGCGGTGTCCGCACACAAGGGTCAGCGGCGGTGTCATGAACGATCCTCCCGAGGCGGCGGTGTCCATGAACGATCCTCCCGAGGCGGCGGTGTCCGCGCACGATCGTCAGCGGCGGTGGCCGCTCACGATCCTCGAGGCGGCGGTGTCCGCTCACGATCCTCCAGGCGGCGGTGTCCGCTCACGATCCTCCGAGGCGGCGGTGGCCGCACACAAGGGTCCCAAAGCGGCGGTGTCCGCACACAGGGTTCCAGGCGGCGGTGTCCGTTCACGATCGTCCCAGCGGCGGTGGCGCTCACGATCCTCACAGGATCCCCAAAGCGGCGGTGCCCACACACAAGGTTCCCGAGGCGGTGTCCGCACACAGGGTTCAGGCGGCGGTGCCCGCTCACAAAGCTCAGCGGCGGTGCCCGCTCACGATCCTCTCGAGGCGCGGTGCCCGCTCACAAAGCTCGGCGGCGGTGTCCGCACACAAGGTTCCAGGCGGTGTCCGCACACAAGGTTCCCGAGGCGGTGGTGTCCACACACAAGGTTCAGCGGCGGTGTCCGCACAAGGTTCAGGCGGCGGTGTCCGCACACAAGGTTCCCGAGGCGGCGGTGTCCGCACACAAGGTTCAGGCGGTGTCCGCACACAAGGGTCAGGCGGCGGTGTCCGCTCACGATCGTCCCGAGGCGGTGGTGTCCGCACACAAGGTTCCAGCGGCGGTGTCCGCACAAGGGTCCCAAAGCGGCGGTGCCCACACACAAGGTTCAGCGGCGGTGCCCACACAAGGTTCAGCGGTGTCCGCACAAGGTTCAGCGGCGGTGTCCACACACAAGGTTCAGCGGTGTCCGCACAAGGTTCAGCGGCGGTGTCCGCACACAAGGTCAGCGGCGGTGTCCGCTCACGATCGTCGAAGCGGCGGTGTCCGTTCACGATCGTCAGGCGGTGGTGTCCGCACACAAGGTTCCAGCGGCGGGGTCCGCACACAAGGTTCAGGCGGCGGTGCCCGCACACAAGGTTCAGCGGTGTCCGCACACAAGGTCAGCGGCGGTGTCATGACGATCCTCCAGCGGCGGTGTCCATGACGATCCTCCAGCGGCGGTGTCCGCTCACGATCGTCAGCGGCGGTGGCCGCACACAAGGTCCCAAAGCGGCGGTGTCCGCACACAGGGTTCAGGCGGCGTTGTCCGTTCACGATCGTCAGCGGCGGTGGCGCTCACGATCCTCACAGGATCCCCAAAGCGGCGGTGCCCACACAAGGTTCCCGAGGCGGCGGTGTCCGCACACAGGGTTCCCGAGGCGGCGGTAGCCGTTCACGATCGTCCCGAAACGGCGGTGGCCGTTCAAGATCGCCCCGAAGCGGCGGTGGCCGCTCACGATCCTCAGAGGATCCCGGCGGTGGTGTCCGCACACAAGGTTCCGAGGCGGCGGTAGCCGTTCACGATCGTCGAGCGGCGATGGCGCTCACGATCCTCACAGGATCCCAGCGGCGGTGCCCGCACACAAGGTTCAGGCGGCGGTGTCCGCACACAGGGTTCCCAAGGCGGCGGTAGCCATTCACGATCATCCCGAAACGGCGGTAACCGTTCACGATCGTCCCGAAGCGGCGGTGTCCGCACACAAGGTTCCCGAGGCGGCGGTGTCCGCACACAAGGTTCCCGAGGCGGCGGTGTCCGCACACAAGGTTCCCGAGGCGGCGGTGTCCGCACACAACGTTCCTCTCGAGGCGGCGGCGCCCGCTCACAATGCTCCCGAAGCAGCGGAGCCAGCCATTGCCCGTTTCAGGGTGGCAGCTCCGCACACACTGCTGTGGTGGCCGCTGGTTCTGCCCTGGGTCCCCATCCGCCGGCGCTGCCTCAGTCCCCAGGTCCCCCACCAGCACATGGACCTGGCCCCCATCCTCCCCTTCCCTGCTCCGTTCCGCCTGGCCATCCCCCTGGTTGGGTGCTTGGAAATGTCTGGAAGCCATTCCTTAGAGGGGGGGTCCTGTCATGAATCCGGGTCCACGATGCTCCCTCTCACCACCAGAGGTCACTGTCTCCCGGATTCAATTCCCCAAACTCCACTCACCTCATTATTGTTTGATTTGCCCCAGCTGTGTTCCTGATTGCTGTCCCTTCTTAAGCTCCCTGTGTTTTCTGTTCTGCTCTCGTTCGTCTCACTTTTGTGCCAGGTAATGCCTGTGACTTATGTCTACCCTGTGCCTCGTGTATGTTTTGTTTTCAGTGCTTGTTTATTCTGGCTTTTTCCCCTTCGGGGTGGTTTCAGTTGTGTTTGTGTTTATTTTTATAATTTGTAAATAAAGAAGATTCCTTTTGCCAGCACTTGAGTCTTCGTTCCTCCCCACCCGTGACACTGAGATGAAGGGAACCATGTTTTTTAACCTACAGTAGGAAAGTTCAAAGGGGGGGTCATTTTGACCCCCAATACCATAATAGGGTTAAGAGAAATAAGATTATGGCACATTTGCGCCTCCTAAAGGCGGTGGTCGCCTTTTTACAGGTAACGCACATTTTGAATGCAGATGTAGTGAAACTTAGATGGTGCTTGGGGAGTCAGGTATTTCATTCTTGTTTTAATGTGAAGAATAGAGGTGCTGCTATTCTTATAAGGAAAGATATTCCATTTGTCACTGGCAACATTATCAGTGACCCTAATGGTCGATATGTTATCGTGGTAGGTTGCCTATTTGGAAAACAAGTAATTCTAGTAAATATCTATGCCCGAACTTTGATGATTGGGGGGGGGGGGTGAATTGTGTTTTGGATACCTCCCTAGATAGGTCCTCACCCTAGAATCATACAGCCTTCTAAATCTGCTATAGTTATACAGGATTTTTGTGAGCAATATGGACTGCTTGACCCATGGAGATTCTTTTTTCCTGCCTCCAAAGTATTTTCTTTTTTCTCCCCAGTACATCATTCATCTGGCCGTATATATATATATATATATATATATATATATATATATACAGTGCCCTCCAAAAGTATTGGAACAGTGAAGACAAAATTGTTCTGTTGACTGTGGAGTCAAGACATTTGCAAATATGATGGAAAGATGAATATGAGACAAAACTACAGAATGCCACATTTTATTATTAGCCATTTAAACACATACATGTTTTACCAAATAAAAAAAAACAGCACTTTTAGAGTTCATCCCACTGATTGATGTGAGCATAAGTATTGGGACAGCTGAACATAAGGCAGATATAAAAGATTAAAAGCTATTATTTATTTGCAGATCCCTTGCGCACTATCACTCCCTCATCTTCATCCTGGTTTGTGTGTCATCATTGAATGCAAGATTCAGAATGCAGAAGTAATGGATATAACTGATACGACACATTCCCTGCTTTTAATATCTGAAGAATTAATGCAACAGGACACAGCTGATCATTTAGAAAGACCTGTGAGGCAACTGTTCCAATACATACGCTCACATCAGATAGGGGGATGAAACTCTAAAAGTGCTGAACATCTTAGCTAGTAAAACATCTGTGTGTTGAATCACCCAATAATAAAATGTGACATTCTGTAGTTTTGTCTCATATTCATCTTTTAATCATATTTGTAAATGTCTTGACTCCACAGCCAGCAGAGCAATTTTATCTTTACTGTTCCAATACTTTTGGAGTGCACTGTATATATATATATTTTTTATAGATAAGAGCCTATTAGCTCTTATTTCAGCAAGTGAATATCATAGCATTGTGATATCAGACCACACCTCTTCTTCATTTAAGTTCAGTTTCCCCAATTACCACTCATGTTTTAGGCCCTGGAGGTTAAACTCCCTGTTATTATCAGATGATGAATTTGATACATTTCTGTCCAAAGAGATTTTAAAGGAAAATTATTTCCTTCTCTTCCTATGCCAGAAAACAGGAGATCTCAAAGCTCAAAGCAATTTCAGATGGGACAAGCAAGCTGGATGAGTAATATGCAACACATACGAGTCCTAGCTTCCGGCTTCGCTACTGTTCGGAACGCTCCTGCTTATTGCTCTGTGCTTTGCTCCCTATTTATGTACTTTTCTCAGATTTTTCTAAGATTTTAACTTCAGCATATCAGCACAGTGCTCAAACAACACAGTTTTTAGAAAAAGAAGACTCTTTGCCTCCCACTGCCAGCAGTTTACATTCTGGAGACGGGAAAACAGCTGTCTACATTCAAACAGACGGGAAAGAAAATGCCCATTGTGGAATCTACTTGCTGCATGAACTGCCACAGACTTCTACAAAGGATTGCGGTTCTTGAAACAAAGTTACTTGCTGGACCTCCAAAACAGGTGGAACACACAGCAGATCATCATCACGGACCCCCTCAGCATACAGCCGGTGAGTCCTGTGAATCTAGTGAATCTCAACAGTTTATACAAAGTATAGAGGAACAAGCTGATCGACAGACTGATTGATGGCACAAACAGGGAGCGAGGCCCAAAGGCACTCGAGACATCAGATTGTCACGAGTATCTCGTATTGCTGCCATAGCATTCTCTACCCCAGATACGGCTATGACAAGACTTAAAACCCCTATACATCTTGAGAACCAATTTGAAGCATTAATGAATGTGGGTGAGGAATCCCCAAATGTGACAAAACATGGATCGAATCAGCCAGCAGCTAACATCGCTACTAACAGGCGCTCAAGGTTTTCTCTAAGGGGGCAGGGCTCATCTCCGGCCTTCTCGAGGCGGCGGTGGCAGCTCACGTTCCTCTCGAGGCGGCGGTGGCAGCTCACGTTCCTCTCGAGGCGGCGGTGCCCGCTCACAAGGTTCCCGAAGCGGCGGTGCCCGCTCACGATCCTCTCGAGGCAACAGACAGCGGCATTCAGGTCAGAGCGCAGCCGAGCCCAGGACTCTGATAGTGGGTGACTCCATTATCAGAAACATCAGTAGCAGGACTACAACTACATGTTGCTTTCCTCAAGCAACTGTCTCTGATGTGAACAAGGAACTTCGGAACATTCTGATGAAGCACAAGACTGCAAATCGAATCATCATCCATGTGGGGAATAATGATATTCGAAATGAACAGTCAGAACTGCTTAAGAAGGATTTCAGTGAACTCTTTGAAACACTTCAAAGATTTGAAGTTCAGTCGTTGATCAGTGGACCACTCCCAGCAAGGGGAACTAACATGTTTTCACGGCTGCTTGGGCTGAATACATGGCTACAAAGAACTTGCAGTACAAAAGGAGTCAACTTCATCGACAACTTGGTGCAAGAGTCCTAAAGGACAATATCTATTTCTCCCTCCGTTATCCTTCAGTGGTGTGTGCCAATCCACTCGGCCTCAATGGCACACACACACCTAGACAGAGTATGAGTGACCACAGGACTTCATGTCAGCCTCAGAGTCATCTTCTGGTTGACACATCCCACAAGGTCACTGATAGCACCACGCAGCCAAAACAAGCTTTCCTCATGGAAACTATCCCAGCTGAGCACTGCCCAAAGAGCTCATCACAGACAGACTGTGACGTACTACAACAGCTCCAAGACTCAGCACCCAAGGACAACTATCTGGAAAACAGCCAGGGAAGCCAGGACAACATTTCACAGCCACCGTAAACGCGAGAGCCAGAGCCCATCTCACCACACTAACCCTCTCTCCAGAACCTCCACTTCTAAGCTTCTCACAGAAAATGGAGGAACTGGATGTATGCTGGGACCAAACTCTCCCACTCTTTCGCTGCAAGCCCCCAGATATCAACTAAAAAACGGCGGGCCCCACAACCACCAAAGACTGCAGGCCCAGCTCTCCCTCCTCCTTCTGTGAGAGTTCTTCGACCGCTGCCACAATGCCAGGGCCCAAACCCTCCCTCCTCCTACTCCAGGTGAACCAAAAACAACTGATAACAGCTCTCAATGATGTGTCGGGTCCCCGCTATATTAGCAGCAACATTCACAAATGTTCACAGAACAAGCGGGAACCCAGTGTGCCTGTAGCCTTCTATATTTCTGTTTTATCACGTGATAGAAAGTCTAAGGCCTTCTCAAGCCGTACGGCTGACCCATCTAATCTGTGGCCTATAATGCGTCAATCTAAGATTGCTGTAGAGACAAAATGTAATTCCATCAAGTTAGCATTTTTAAACATTCGCTCACTAAAAAAATTTATTATTTCTGATCAATGATTTAATAACCACAAACAACCTGGATTTTATGTTTCTAAACGAAACATGGCTTGAAGACAGCTGCAGTGCAACTGTCCTAAATAAAACAGCCCCTCCTAACTTTAATTTTACAAGTGCCTGCAGGACTGTTAGGAGAGGTGGAGGTGTAGCTGCTCTATTTAAAGATGTTTATCAATGCAAGCAAGTGTCATTTGGTCAGTATTTGTCTTTTGAATACCTAGGTATTGTGCTGAAAGGTGCTCCACGCATTCTGTTTATCATTATTTACAGGCCTCCAAAATACTCTCCAGCCTTTGTTGAAGAGTTCACAGAACTGTTATCAATGATTTCCTCAGAGTTTGACTGTTTTACTATGGCAGGGGATTTTAATATTCACAGATAATGCAGAAATCAAAACTGCGAAAGAAATTATAACTGTTTTAAACACTTTTGACCTGATCCAGCATGTGCATGGACCCACACACAATCGCGGACACACTCTAGATTTACTCATCAGTAGAGGTCTAAACATTTCATCCATTGTTATTAAATGTGAGCCAAAATCATCACAATTAAAAGAACCAAAGACTTAAACTACTTCAGTCTGTGTGCATTGAATTTATTTAATACATGAGTTTCACAATTTGAGTTGAATTACTGAAATAAACGAACTTTTCCACGACATTCTAATTTATTGAGATGCACCTGTACATCTGTATCCACAGTTCCACTTGACAGGGAAGAAGGACTGAATGCCTGGGTTTCTATGACTGGATCTTGCTGCAAAGTGCGGCTGGCCATATGAATCAGTTTAAGAGTACCTTTGTCCTCTACCTCAGAAATTGATTTAAGGATAAGGAACTAATTTCCAAACATGGAATCCATAAATTGAAGACTAAGATTGCCCTCAAGTCAACACTGTGTCTTTACTTCGACCATAAGGTCATTAATGGATGCCAGGAGTCCACCTCTGAAAGTCAACATCTGAGAGCTGCTGTCAGTCAAGATGATCTTAAGAATTACAGGAGTTGCCATCTTCAAAGCTGTTCACTCTGCAAGGACATACACAACAATGATTAGATGTCAGACATACATAAACATTCAAATACAGTGGTAGAAACCTACACCCATATCTAAGTGAAGTAGATATTCAGTAGATATGCAAATTCACACACACACACACACACACACCCTCACCACCGGCCGGACTGCCATCAGAACGGTGATAACATCAACCGGTGAGTAAGTTAATTACACCTTTAATAGCTGAAATAAACTTTAGTTAAAACGAGAAACAAAGTTTGTGCATTCCGCTGCCTCTTTAATGCAACTTGGCTAATCAGGCAGAGTCGTTAGTAAACAGCGAACTAACATGAAATACTGAGGTGAAGTGTGTTAGGCAACACCATCTTTTAAGCTGAGTTTTTAAACAGCATTTTCAAGAACTTCTTTTTTATATCTTCAAGTTTGTGGATCATGTCATGTCATCTGCAACATCAGAGGTGTTTTTTTTTTTTTTTTTGGAGCCTTTTCTTGTGACTGCCATTATAACGGTCATAAAATCAACTGGTAAGTAAGCATAAGTTAGACGAGAAGTTAGAAGTTAGTTTTTTTTTTTTTGTAATCCATTCCCAAACCTATTATTTCAGCAACATCGCATTTTACTCTACTGTTTCATCTACATTAGAGGTTCTCAACCACATTCCTGGAGAACCCCAACACTGCATGTTTTCCATGTCTCCTTAATCAAACACACCAGATTCTGATCATCAGCTCATTAGTAGAGACTCCAAGACAGGGGTGGGCAAACTCAGCCCTTCAAGGCCACTTTCCTTCAGAGTTTAGCTCCAACCCTAATCAAACACTGATGCACTGCCATTATAATATTTTACAAGTTAATTTGCCCTTGCCCTCTTAGGAATATTTTATTATTATTTTATTTATTTTTTGGCAGCTGAGGAGAGTTTTCGGGAAAGTCTGTTTTACGCGCAAATTACTCAGAATTTACTCATATATTTACGCAAGTTTCATGAATGAGGCCCAATGTTTTTATTCATCTCAGAGCATACAGCTCAAAGTTTGACAGTTGGGGCGAACCAGCAGTTCAATTCCAACTGCAGCAAAGTCAGATTGTGTAAAGGACTCATCTGGTTCCTGAGATCTTGTCCCGATGGCCGTCTAGGTGACAAGGTCTTCACTGGGGATCTGTCTCTGGGGCTCATCTAGGTGTCCTGACCTCCGCTGACGTTCAGGGCTGTAGTGGTCATCTCTAGGTGCTGATCCACCATTTGATCTGGATACGGACTGGATCGGATGGATACGGTGATCTCGGAATAAGATAGAAACAGATTAATATTAGCGTAGATGCCATTCTTCTTACAATGTAACAAGTACACCGGGTGTTATGGAAAGTGTTCCCTGTTCTGGTTGACCTAATTAATGCAGCCTAACAGTCCTTTAATGGATTTGGATATTAGAAGCGTATTAGTGTGTTATGTGTACGCCAGGTTAAAGAGACGTGTCTTTAATCTACACTGAACTAAATTATAAATGCAACACTTTTGTTTTTGCCCCCATTTTTCATGAGCTGAACTCAAAGATCTAAGACTTTTTCTATGTACACAAAAGGCCCATTTCTCTCAAATATTGTTCACAAATCTGTCTAAATCTGTGTTAGTGAGCACTTCTCCTTTGCCGAGGTAATCCATCCACCTCGCAGGTGTGGCATATCAAGATGCTGATTAGACAGCTTGATTATTGCACAGGTGTGCCTTAGGCTGGCCACAATAAAAGGCCACTCTAAAATTTTTTCACACGACACAATGCCACAGATGTCACAAGTTTTGAGGGAGCGTGCAATTGGCATGCTGACTGCAGGAATGTCCACCAGAGCTGTTGCCCGTGAATTGAATGTTCATTTCTCTACCATAAGCCGTCTCCAAAGGCGTTTCAGAGAATTTGGCACTACATCCAACCGGCCTCACAACCGCAGACCACGTGTAACCACACCAGCCCAGGACCTCCACATCCAGCATCTTCACCTCCAAGATCATCTGAGACCAGCCACCCGGAGAGCTGCTGCAACAATCGGTTTGCATAACCAAAGAATTTCTGCACAAACTGTCAGAAACCGTCTCAGGGAAGCTCATCTGCATGCTCGTCGACCTCATCTTGACCTGACTGCAGTTCGTCGTCGTAACTCACTTGAGTGGGCAAATGCTCACATTCGATGGCGTCTGGAACTTTGGAGAGGTATTCTCTTCACAGATGTATCCCGGATTTCACTGTACAGGGCAGATGGCAGACAGCGTGTATGACGTTGTGTGGGTGAGTGGTTTGCTGATGTCAATGTTGTGGATCGAATGGCCCATGGTGGCAGTGGGGTTATAGTATGGACAGGCCTATGTTATGGACAACGAACACAGGTGTATTTTATTGATGGCATTTTGAATGCACAGAGATACCGTGACGAGATCCTGAGGCCCGTTGTTGTGCCATTCATCCATGACCATTACCTCATGTTGCAGCATGATAATGCACGGCCCCATGTTGCAAGGATCTGTACACAGTTCCTGGAAGCTGAAAACATCCCAGTTCTTGCATGGCCAGCATACTCACCGGACATGCCACCCATTGAGCATGTTTGGGATGCTCTGGATCGGCGTATACGACAGCGTGTTCCAGTTCCTGCCAATATCCAGCAACTTCGCACAGCCATTGAAGAGGAGTGGACCAACATTCCACAGGTCGCGATCAACAACCTGATCAACTCTATGCGAAGGAGATGTGTTGCACTGCATGAGGCAAATGGTGGTCACACCAGATACTGACTGGTTTTCGGACCCCCCAATACAGTAAAACTGCACATTTTAGAGTGGCCTTTTATTGTGGCCAGCCTAAGGTACACCTGTGCAATAATCATGCTGTCTAATCAGCATCTTGATATGCCACACCTGTGAGGTGGATGGATTATCTCGGCAAAGGAGAAGTGCTCACTAACACAGATTTAGACAAATTTGTTAACAATATTTGAGAGAAATAGGCCTTTTGTGTACATAGAAAAAGTCTTAGATTTTTGAGTTCAGCTCATGAAAAATGGGGGCAAAAACAAAAGTGTTGCGTTTATAATTTAGTTAAACTGACAGAGTGTGTCTGCCTTCCAAACAGTGTTAGGTAGATTGTTCCAGAGTTTGGGAAAACTTTAAAATAGGAAGAGGATCTGCTGCCAGCAGTTGATTTTGATATTCTAGGTATTGTCAAAATGCCAGAGTTTTCAGAACGCAGTGGACGTGAAGGACTATAATGTTATAAGAGCTTGCTCAAGTACTGAGGTGCTAAACCATTCAGGGCTTTATAAGTAATTAACAAGAGTAAGAACTCCAGCTGCTGCATTTTGGACCATCTGGAGTTTGTTTATTAAGCGTGCAGAACAACCACCCAATAAACAGTTACAATAATCTAACCTTGAGGTCATAAATGCATGAATTAACATTTCTGCATTTGACTTTGAGAATATAGGTCGCAGCGCTAAGATCCAGTAGTATTAATAGAGAGATACAACCATGATCAGATGATAAGAGCAGGTCATTTGTAACTCTAATGAGAGCAGTCTCAGTACTATGAAACGGTCTAAATCCTGACTGGAAATCCTCACAGATACCATTTTTCTCTAAGAAGGAATATAATTGAGGATACTAACTTTTCTAGTATCTTTGACAGAAAAGGGAGATTCAAGATCGGTCTGTAGTTAATTAGATCTTTGGGGTCAAGTTGTGGTTTTTTAATGAGAGGCTTAATAACAGCCAATTTGAAGGTTTTGGGAACATATCCTAATGACAATGACAAATTAATAATAGCCAAAAGAGGATCTATGACTAAGTCCAGCAAGTAACTTTGTTTCAAGAACCGCAATCCTTTGTAGAAGTCTGTGGCAGTTCATGCAGCAAGTAGATTCCACAAGAGTCATTTTCTCTCTCTTCTGTTTGAATGTCAGCAGCTGTGTTGTCTCGTCTCTGGAATGTAAGCTGCTGGCAGTGGGAGGTAAAGAGTCTTATTTTTCGTCCAGTCCCAAATAGTCTTTAGTTTGGTATTTGTGCCAAAACTGTGTTGTCTGAGCACTGTGCTGATCTGCTGAAATTAAAATCTTAGAAAAATACATAAAATATCTGATAAAATATTTATCTCATATCTGAGAAAAGTACATAAACAGTACATAAACAGGGAGCAAAGCGCAGAGCAGTAGCAAAGCCGGAAGCAAGCCCTATTATTATTATTATTATTATTATTATTATTAATAATTTAAGTTAGTTTACGTCAAAAAAAAAAAAAAAAGAAAGAAAAAAAGTTAGTCACATAGTTTAATTCTTAATGTGGATAATGTGGAGTGTTTGTCTTGTGATGTCCTACGTTTGGACTTATATCGCTAGAAAACGTTTAATATACAGTGCTGCTTGAAAGTTTGTGAACCCCTTGCAGAATCTGTGAAAATGTGAGTAATTTTGACAAAATAAGAGAGATCATACAAAATGCATGTTATTCTTTATTTAGTACTGTCCTGAGTAAGATATTTTACATAAAACATATTTACATTTAGTCCACAAGACAAAAAAAAAAAACTGTTTTTTGTTTTGTGATGGTTGTTCATGAGTCCCTTGTTTGTTCTGAACAGTTAAACTGAGCACTGTGTGGCAGTATGGGAAAATATAAAAGGATTTTTTAAAGTGTTATGGCCGAGCAGAGGAGGGAAATCAATTATCGGGAAGTAAGGAAATGTGTATTTAGGGTGGAGCTGCAGGAGAGCGCGGCAGTACTGAGCAGAGAGATGCAGATCACCTGAATTGAATCAGACGGCGTCGCTGCATTACGGAGACCTCGCTGTGTTTGGGCAGGGTGGATCGCTACGAGCGCGAGTTGCCAGGCGATTGAGTGTGCATGCTGCACCTCCGGACACCCGCTGCAGAGCAAAGCAAGTCTCTTATGCTGACAAGTGCGAGCGGGATCTCAAGGGGGTGTTGAATCTGCTGCAGGTTTACATGCATCAGTGAAACCTAACACTGTTCGGGAGGCAGACACACTCTGTCAGTTTAAATCTAGATTAAAGACCCATCTTTTTAGCCTGGCTTACACATAACGCATTAATACGCTTCTATTATTCAAATCCGTTAAAGGATTGTTAGGCTGCATTAATTAGATCAACCGGAACCGGGAACACTCCCCATAACACACGATGTACTCGTTACATCGTCAGTTGAATGGCATCTACGCTAATATTTGTTTGTTTCTTTCCTAGTCTGTTTCTCAGTCCGTATCCGATCAGATGGTGGATCAGCACCAAGAGATGATGTCTACAGCCCTGATCGTCAGCGGAGACCAGGACACCCAGATGACCCCAGAGATATATCCTAGATATATCAACCAAAAATAACAAAATAACTAAAATATAATAAAATACCTAACTACATAATACTACTATTGTTAGAAATTGCAACAAAATTAAAATAGAAATATAAACTTTTGAACTGCGGGTTTCGTCTGGTCAGAGGAGAACTGGCCCCCCGACTGAGCCTGGTTTCTCCCAAGGTTTTTTTTTCTCCATTCTGTCACAGAGGGAGTTTTGGTTCCTTGCCGCTGTCGCCTCTGGCTTGCTCAGTTGGGGACACTTAATTTCTAGCGATTATCGCCGATTTGATTGCACAGCTACTATTTAAACTAAACTGAGCTAGACAATGACATCTCTGAATTCAATAATGAAATGCCTTTAACTGAAAATTGAGTGTTTAATCTTATCATTATACATTACTGACACTCTATCCTCCAATTTGATACTGTTAAGTGCTTTGACACAATCTGCATTGTAAAAGCGCTATATAAATAAAGGTGACTTGACTTGACTTGAAACTGCTGCCTCAGAGGCACCTTCTTCCATTTTCGTTCAAGTTTAATTTTTTTCTGTGATTTGTTGGACTACGCAATTAGTGGAAAGGAAACTTTATTGGACTTGGCCATAAAGCTGGTTTTGTGTTTTTGTTTTTTGACTTTGGTGAATTGGTTAAAAAATGAATGTGAATCAAAGAATGTATTTGAACTTGAACCAAAGTACTAAGTTTTATGTTTGATTCCATATTGCTTGTTGAAAATATCACTGTGAACTGAGAATGCATTTAAACTGAAACCAGAATGCCAAGTTTTTCTCTGTTTCCTGCTTTTTTTATTATTTTTTGTTAAATACAACTTTGAAACTAAGAACATGAACTCACTTGGTGTGGGAGTTTCATTTAAATTATTTGTGTAACCAGTGGCTTAAAGAGCTACTCTGGGTAAAACAGTTAAATTTGACAAGACTGAGCTTGTCTGGCGCCCGAACTAATCTGAATATACTGTTAAATTTATCAAATAAATTTTTTGTAATAGTTAATATTCTCTCCTTAATCTGGTAGGATTTATTTCAGGGCCCGCCACCGCTACAACTGTTCTTCAGAAAAATCCTCTATGTCCTGCAGATTCTTCAGTTTTCCAGCATCTTTTGCATATTGGAACCCTTTCCAGCAGTGACTGTATGATTTTGAGATCCATCTTTTGAGGACAATTGAGGGACTCAAATACAACTATTAAAAAAGGTTCAAACATTCACTGATGCTCCTGAAGGAAATACAATACATTAAGAGCCGGGGGTGAAAACTTTTTGAATTTGAAGATCAAGGTAAATTGTACTTAATTTGTCTTCCGGGAAACATGCAAGAATCTTCTGTTGCTTCCGAAGGGCAGTACTAAATGGGGGAAAATATATATATATATTTCTACAAAATAAGAAAAATAAGAACATTTTGAAATATATAGGTAAAAAATTGTATTTCATTCAACTGAAAAACACAAAATGCAAAAAATGTAGGATGCATTTTTAAATCAACTTGTACTTTATGAAATTAAACTTCTATTTTAATGAATATGCAGTAATAAACAACATGTAAACTAGAGCTGCACGATTCTGGATAAATTGAGAAATCACAATTTCTTTTTTTTATAAATTGGAGATCACGATTCTCTCACGAGTCTGAAAAAAAGGATAATAATAAAAAATAAAATAATAAAATTATTTTCAACCAAAAGAAAGGTAAAAATTATTCAGAGCAACATATCGACCATGAATCTCACAGAAATCTTAAAAAAAATATTACAGCCACAGTTTTGGAAAGGATTTAAATTTTTTTATTTTTTTTTATTTGGTATGAAATATTGACGTTTATAAATAAGAGTTGGCACACCTGACTGAGTGGCATTGTTATAGGGTTTTAATTCTGACGATAAATTAGCCTTGGACGAGCGTGCTGGCACATTCACTTGGATTATTTTCTTATAATGGCATAATAACTTAAATAGTTGTTTTTGGTCATAAGTAAAACATCATTCATAGGCTTTCGCTACTTTTGTATATTAGGCAGCTTGAAATGTGGAATTGAAATAAACAAAATCGAAAACAAAATAGAAAACTATGCAAATATGCATGAATGACCACTTTTGCATCACTCAAATCGTTGCTTTTTAATTAACTTTTTGTAAGACTAATTCAATCATATTTTTATAAAAATATAAATAGGCTATTTTATGCATTAAACTATCAGACACTATCAGAAAATTAATTCTCATCAAAAGTAGTCTGTAGTCTGGGGTGCATTTTCCATACAACGATGTACAGTGGGGGAAAAAAATTAATTTGATCTCCTGCTGATTTTGTACGTTTGCCCACTGACAAAGAAATGATCAGTCTATAATTTTAATGGTAGGTTTATTTGAACAGTGAGAGACAGAATTCCAGAAAAACACATTTCAAAAATGTTATAAATTGATTTGCATTTTAAAGAGTCAAATAAGTATTTGATCCCCTATCAATCGGCAAGATTTCTGGCTCCCAGGTGTTTTTTATACTCTCTTAAAGGGAGTGCTCCTAGTCTCAGCTTGTTACCTGTATAAAAGACACCTGTCCACAGAAGCAATCAATTGATCAGATTCCAAACTCTCCACCTTGGCCAAGACCAAAGAGCTGTCCAAGGATGTCAGGGACAAGATTGTAGACCTACACAAGGCTGGAATAGGCTACAAGACCATCGCTAAGCATCTTGTGAGAAGGTGACAACAGTTGGTGCGTTTATTCGCAAATGGAAGAAACACAAAATAACTGTCAATCTCCCTCGGACTGGGGCTCCATGCAAAATCTCACCTCGTGGAGTTTCAATGATCATGTGAACGGTGAGGAATCAGCCCAGAACTACACGGGAGGATCTTGTCAATGATCTCAAGGCAGCTGGGACCATAGTTGCCAAGAAAACAATTGGTAACACACTACGTCGTGAAGGACTGAAATCCTGCAGCACCCGCAAGGTCCCCCTGCTCAAAAAAGCACATGTACAGGCCCGTCTGAAGTTTGCCAATGATTCAGAGGAGAACTGGGTGAAAGTGTTGTGGTCAGATGAGACCAAAATCAAGCTCTTTGGCATCAACTCAACTTGTCGTGTTTGGAGGAGAAGGAATGCTGCCTATGACCCCAAGAACACCATCCCCACCATCAAACATGGAGGTGGAAACATTATGCTTTGGGGGTGTTTTTCTGCTAAGGGGACAGGACAACTGCACCGCATCAAAGGGACGATGGATGGAGCCATGTACCATCAGGGCCAGGACATTGAAGCCAGCCAGGGCATTGAAAATGGGTCGTGGATGGGTATTCCTGCATGACAATGACCCAAAACACACGGCCAAGGCAACAAAGGAGTGGCTCAAGAAGAAGCACATTAAGGTCCTGGAGTGGCCTAACCAGTCTACAGACCTTAATCCCATAGAAAATATGTGGAGGGAGCTGAAGGTTCGAGTTGCCAAACGTCAGCCTCGAAACCTTAATGACTTGGAGAGGATCTGCAAAGAAGAGTGGGACAAAATCCCTCCTGAGATGTGTGCAAACCTGGTGGCCAACTATTGCCAACAAGGGTTTGCCACCTACTAAGTCATGTTTTGCGAAGGGGTTGTTAAATACTTATTTAACAAACAAACTAACTAGTCACGATGGTTTCCCGAACACGATCGCATCTCCGTCATTTGAACCAGAATAGCTCAACAGTATAGGGCCATTGTTAATGATGTCAAACGATGCTTTTGGGAAACACACCACTGGCCGTGGTGTTTAACTACAAAATGCTGTTCTCTTAGCATCGTCACTTTGTAACACACGGCCTAATGAATAGGTAGTGCTACACCAGGGGAACACCAAAGCGTGATTTCTTTCCCTCCAGAAATGTCTGATTCTAAACACACAGGAAAAAAAAAAAAAAACTAACATAGACCCAAAGTAAAACTGCCAACCACAAAGTGTATTGTACAATTTCCACAAAGGTCTTTCGGTAGGGTGTAATCTGCAACTGCTTTGCTCTTTTTGTGATCTATCTCCACCCTTTTCTCGGAGACCATATGACCCAAGAACTTAAACTGACGCTTGAAGAAATAGCATTTTTTCATGTTGAGTGACAAGTTGTCCTGAGTGAGTTTATGGAGTACGGAGTGTTGCACATGATCTTTTGTCTTTGAGTAGATGATGATGTCATCGATATACACGAAGCAGATTGTAACAGTCTTCAGCCTGTTACTAGTTGAGTGCAGCTGCAGTTTTATTCCTCACTTGTAGGGGGCAGCCTTAACCTTTTTGCTATTATGGATAAATGTAGTAGTTTAATGGAAGAAGAAAGTATGGCTACCATTTGGTAGTGTGCCAATGTGCAGAGTAGCAGCGTTTGGGCTGGTTTACTGCGTTTGGGGAAGGCCCTTGTTGGGAAACATTTGTTTTATTCTCAACTGTGAGTATGGTTACTTTTGTTACATCCATTTATTTATGAAAGTTATTTTTGATTAGCCATTTTGTAAAACAAACCTCTTTGGTATCTTTTTTTGCTGTGGTTAATTGGTTAATAATTGAGGTAATTTTCTGTTGGTAGAAGGGTCTTTTTCGTTATGCTTAAAGCATATGTCAGCGACGTGGAGTGAACTTGGATCTTCGTTTGCTGGCGTTGGCAAGGACTAAAGTCGGCCTGTTTGGCGCCCTACCGTGGGTTTGTTGTAAGGACTACTTTGACGCTCTACAATACGGATTATAACCATGCTTCAAGGACAACGTTGACTTCAGTTATCATCTCCATTGGACTCCTTCAGTAACTAATATAATTACAGATAAGACTGGTCTCTTTGGTTTTTGCACATATAATGCTTTCACACAAAATAACTTTATTCGTAGTTTGATCGAGATGGGGCAGATTTTGATCTCAGATGAGCAAAGGGTGTTTGGTTGATATTGTGTTTAGTGCAAAATATGTATTACTTTTCTACTATCATTTCAACTGAAAGGAATACAAGTTCAGAAAAAGAGTTTTGTGGCTGCCTTATTTTATTAAGTAGGATAAATCATCGCAGATGTTTGGAAACCCACCCAAAAAACAGATATGTAACTATCATTGGTTTGAATAATAATCTGAACAGTTATATAATGGCGCCCGAACAGGGACACATTTACGTATGAGATATTGTTTGTCCTACTGATAAAATATGGCAAGCCAACGATTTAATGAGGGGGATGAGCAGGAACCCAAACTTGATTTTTCTGCTGATGCATTCCTTAGCAGAAGAGAGCCTGTTAGAGAATTAATCGATACATTTAGTACTCTTTATGTAGGCTCAGAAGAAGAAAATGAAGGGCTTCCGGCTGAGTTTGAATCTGAACCACCGATTAGGGCTTCTTCACCTCCTGAACCTGAGAGAGAACAAGAAGAGACACAAACGCAAGAGCAAGTTCAAATATCAGGTGCAACATTAATAGGACAGTTAACTGAACGAGTCAGTAAACTGGAGAGTCATTTTGGAGAGTATGTTCAAAAGATGAGTGAAAGCGTTACCTTTGCTGAGTGTAAAGCTATTGAAGAAAGAGTGATTTATCGGCTTGAACGAGAATGTGAGAGAGTCCAGAAAAAAATGGAGCTTGAACTTCAAGATTTGGGGAAATCAATGGTGGACTGCTTGAAAAGGCGAGATGTTCAGATTGATCATAAACTAAAAACCCTTACGCCTGTTTTGTCTACTCCCATACATCCAAAGTCCAATCTTTCTTCACCTGTTGCTAGAGCTGCTAGGGTCAGCCAGACTTACCATGTACCAAGCAGCCAAATGCCCTGCTTAGAAGGTATGTCAATGCTGTCATTCCAGCCTCCCGTGAAAATAGAATTTCCAAGTTTTAGTAACAATGAAGAGGAAGATCCTGTTACTTTCATAGAGAGATGTGAAGAATATTTTGCCATTCGACCTCTCAATGATTGTGAAATTCTTGCTTCTTTAACATCAGTATTAAAGGGTACGGCGAAAGATTGGTGGTTGGCAGAAAAGAAGAACGTTCAAACATGGCAACGGTTTAAAGAGATTTTTTTGCGCTCATTCTTAAGCGAAGACTATGAAGAGGAAGCCGCTAGAAGATTACTTGAAAGGAAGCAGGGTGCTAAAGAGAGTATTCGAGATTTTGCTTACCATTATAGAGCCTTATGCCTTCGAAGAAACAAGGACATGTTAGAAAGGGAAATTGTGCATGCCATCTTACGAAATTGTAACCCACGACTAGCAAGTTTACTCAGAGGAACTGTGAGAGGTGTGGATGATTTAGTAAGATTTGGCACTCAAATTGAAAAGGATTTCGAAGAGTCTAGAAGATACTGGAGCCAAGTAAATTCAGAGATGCAGCAACGGAGGGCAAATGTTTCTAGAGAAGTTGTACCAAGGTCTTCTCAAGCTAACACTAGAACCATGCAGTCTGCAAAATGTGTTGTCCAGCCTGAGATGATTACCCTCTCAATCATTCTACGTGGCAGATACTTCCAAGCAATGATTGATACGGGCAGTACCTTATCACTCATTCAAGAGTCTTGTTGGAAGCAATTGCAACGTCAAGAACCATGTAAACCGAGCAATGGCCAATCCTTCTTGCTAGCCAATGGTCAGAGACAGGATGCCATTGGCAAGCTGGAGTGGGAATGTGAACTGCAAGGGAGAAAAATAGATCTTACATTGTATATAATGCGTGATACTGACTTGACAGAACCTATAATTCTTGGTATGGATTTTCTGTTATCTTCAGGGATTGTCCTTGACTTCTGAAGATCTCAGTATCAACTGCCAGCATTAGACGATGATGAGAAAGTTGAGACTTTTCCTCTGTCACATGAAGCCTGTTCGACCGTACATTTCTACCTTGCTCTGTCCACACCAGTGTCTTCAGATGAAACTCTGCAGTCAATCCATGACCTTATTCAGAAAGCTGACGTGAATCATAATAGCAAAGAGGTGCTGAGGGAGTTGATGTTAAAATGGTCCACAGTCTGCACACAGGAAATAGGTCAGTCAAGTATAGTTAAACACAGAATTATCAGCACTGACGAAGTTCCTGTGAGGAAAAACCCTATAAGCTGTCAAGAGAAAAACAACAATTCGTGGATGCAGAAATTCAAGGGCTACTGGATAAGAAGATCATCCGTCCATCTATTTCTCCATGGGCTTCTCCAGTAGTGGTGGTACCTAAAAAAGATGGAGGATCAAGGCTGTGTGTAGATTACAGAGGAGTAAATGCAAAAACTCACCTCGATGCTTATCCAATACCTCAAATACAGGACATTCTGGAATCATTACACGGAGCAACTGTGTTTAGCACTCTTGACCTTAAGACTGGTTATTGGCAAATGGAGATGGAGCCAGAAAGCGTACAGAAGACAGCCTTTGTTACCTCTGCAGGGCTATTCGAATTCTTGCGTTTACCCTTTGGCCTTAAAAATGCTGCAGCTTCATTCCAAAGACTGATGGAGCATGTTCTCAGGGATCTAAGAGGAAAATGCTGTCTGGTATACATAGACGATGTGGTGATATTCTCAGAAAATGAAGAAAAGCACCTACAACATCTAAATCAGGTGTTCAGCTGTCTCTCCAATGCCGGTCTTACTCTGAACTTGAAAAAATGCAACTTTTTTAGGAGATCCCTTACTTTCTTGGGGCATGTCATATCTGGAGAAGGAGTTAAGACTGATCCATCAAAAGTGTCTGCAGTATATGATTTTCCTGTGCCTCAATCTCTTAAAGATCTACAACGTTTTATAGGTTTGGCAGGATGGTATCACCGCTTCATACCCAAGTTTTCGGAAAAGGCCGCTTCACTTCATGCTCTGAAACAAAAGAATGCTACCTGGGTTTGGACGGATGAATGCCAGATAGCATTTGACACGATTAAGCGAGATCTGACAAATGCACCGGTGCTAATTCCACCTGACCTGTCAAAGTCCTTTAAAGTCCAAACAGATGCAAGTGAAGTTGGGTTAGGAGCCGTACTGACTCAAGATGTGGAGGGAGAAGAACATGTTGTGGCATACGCATCCCGTTTGTTGCGAGGACCTGAAAAAGCGTATTCTGTTTCAGAAAAAGAATGTCTCGCAGTGATCTGGGCTGTGGAGAAATGGAGGACCTATTTGGAAGGTCGAACTTTTGAGGTGATTACTGACCACTCTGCACTAACCTGGGTATTCCAACACCCCAAATTATCTTCAAGACTGACACGATGGACCATCCGATTGCAAGGTTTCCAATTTACTGTTAAGTATAGAAAGGGGCAGTCCAACGTAGTCCCAGATGTATTATCAAGAAGCATGGAACCAGTGGCAACTGCAGGAATGGTGACAGTTCTCAAAGCCATGAAGTCCCCAGTTAAGCCAGCAATTTTACCAGTGGATCTGTTGCAACTAGCCACTGCTCAGAATGCTGATCCGGAAGTGCAAGAGCTGAGTAAGAAGGCTGAGGTGCAGGTGGATGCGGATAACACACGTGTAAGATATACATGTGAGAATGGGTTGTTGTTCCGCAGCGTCCCTTGTGGTCATTATGGAGAGAAATTGCAATTAGTCATCCCAGCTTCCCTACGAAATGAGTTTTTGCAGTACGCACATGATAATCCTTTGAGTGGGCATCTCGGGAGAATGAAGACGTTGCTCAGGCTTATGGAAGTCGCTTACTGGCCTAGTATGCGTGCAGACGTATGGAAGCACTGCAAGTTTTGACATGTTTGTCAAAAGTACAAACCTAACTTGTCAAAGCTGTCTGGCCATTTACAGTCAACACCGGTGGTGGAGCCAGGATACATGCTTGGTGTGGATTTAATGGGACCATTTCCGAAGAGTGGTAAGCAGCATGAACACTTGCTTGTGGTGGTTGATTATTGTTCCAAGTGGGTGGAGTTATTTCCTTTACGAACGGCCAAGGCACCCCAAATAGCACGCATCTTAGTGGAAGAAATATTCACTAGATGGGGAACTCCTGCTTACCTGGTATCTGATCGTGGAGCACAGTTCACATCCCATCTTAGTAACCTTATTTGTAAGCAATGGGGAGTTGTGCAAAAATTAACAACCGCATATCATCTACAAACAAACCTCACAGAAAGGGTAAATCGCACACTCAAAACAATGATGGCTTCATATGTGGAAGAACACCACAGACAATGGGACAGGTGGTTGGCCGAGTTTAGATTCGCAATTAACACTGCATGGCATGAAAGTACGGGATATACTCCTGCTGAAGTTGCTTTAGGACGGAAACTCAAGGGTCCACTAGAAAGAGCTATTAATCAACCGCCTGATCCAAGCAGTCCTACCTATGAAGTGATAGAAAGGCAACAAAACCTGATCCAGGTGGTAAGGGAGAATGTAGAACGAGCTCAGTCCAAGCAAAAGTACTACTATGACAAAAAAAGAAAGCACACTCAGTTTAAAGTAGGAGACCTGGTTTGGGTTCGGGCTCATCCTTTATCCAAAGCCGATGAGGGGTTTATGTCTAAACTGTCTGCTAAATGGAAGGGGCCAGGTAAAGTTGAAAAATGTTTGGGTCCAGTAAATTATGTCGTTTCATTTCTTGGTGAGTCTGGAAATGTTGATACCTATCATGTTCAGAATTTAAAAATCTGTCATGGGTATTTCAAGACTTCTTGTGATGGAGGGAGTATGTAACAGTCTTCAGCCTGTTACTAGTTGAGTGCAGCTGCAGTTTTATTCCTCACTTGTAGGGGGCAGCCTTAACCTTTTTGCTATTATGGATAAATGTAGTAGTTTAATGGAAGAAGAAAGTATGGCTACCATTTGGTAGTGTGCCAATGTGCAGAGTAGCAGCGTTTGGGCTGGTTTACTGCGTTTGGGGAAGGCCCTTGTTGGGAAACATTTGTTTTATTCTCAACTGTGAGTATGGTTACTTTTGTTACATCCATTTATTTATGAAAGTTATTTTTGATTAGCCATTTTGTAAAACAAACCTCTTTGGTATCTTTTTTTGCTGTGGTTAATTGGTTAATAATTGAGGTAATTTTCTGTTGGTAGAAGGGTCTTTTTCGTTATGCTTAAAGCATATGTCAGCGACGTGGAGTGAACTTGGATCTTCGTTTGCTGGCGTTGGCAAGGACTAAAGTCGGCCTGTTTGGTGCCCTACCGTGGGTTTGTTGTAAGGACTACTTTGACGCTCTACAATACGGATTATAACCATGCTTCAAGGACAACGTTGACTTCAGTTATCATCTCCATTGGACTCCTTCAGTAACTAATATAATTACAGATAAGACTGGTCTCTTTGGTTTTTGCACATATAATGCTTTCACACAAAATAACTTTATTCGTAGTTTGATCGAGATGGGGCAGATTTTGATCTCAGATGAGCAAAGGGTGTTTGGTTGATATTGTGTTTGGTGCAAAATATGTATTACTTTTCTACTATCATTTCAATTGAAAGGAATACAAGTTCAGAAAAAGAGTTTTGTGGCTGCCTTATTTTATTAAGTAGGATAAATCATCGCAGATGTTTGGAAACCCACCCAAAAATCAGATATGTAACTATCATTGGTTTGAATAATAATCTGAACAGTTATAAGATCTTCTCCCTCAAGTCGGCCAGCACTCTCTCCATCAAGTGTTGGAAGGTGGCAGCAGAGTTTCAAAGTCGATATGGCATGGATTTAATGATTCCAGACTGTCATGGATTAAGGGCATTGGGTAAGCGTCAGGTATTGTGTTTCTATTCAATTTTCTGTAATCCACGCAGAACCTGTAGGAGCCGTCAGGTTTGGGGACCAGGACCACCGGTGAAGACCAGGGTGAGAAGGATGGCTCAATGATGTTATCGCGGAGCATATGTTCATGTTCAACCTGCTCCTCGATGATCTGTCTCTTGAGGGGTGAGACTCTATAAGCTCTTGATTTAACTGGTATTTCGTCTGATAGAATTATTTTATGTCGTACCACTGAAGTTCTCCGGCTTCCGGCTTCGCTACTGGTCGGACGCTCCTGCTTATTGCTCTGCGCTTTGCTCTCTATTTATGTACTTTTCTCAGATTTCTCTAAGATTTTAACTTCAGCATATCAGCACAGTGCTCAAACAACACAGTTTTTAGAAAAAGAAGACTCTTTGCCTCCCACTGCCAGCAGTTTACATTCCGGAGACGGGAAAACACAGCTGCCTACATTCGAACAGACGGGAAAGAAAATGCCCCTCGTGGAATCTACTTGCTGCATGAACTGCCACAGACTTCTACAAAGGATTGCGGTTCTTGAAACAAAGTTACTTACTGGACCTCCAAAACAGGTGGAACACACAGCAGAATCTAGTGAATCTCAACAGTTTATACAAAGTGTAGAGGAACAAGCTGATCGACAGACTAATCGATGGCACAAACAGTATCTCGTATTGCTGCGGTAGCATCCTCTACCCCAGATACGGCTATGACAAGACTTGTAAACACTGGCATTCTACAACCCCCTATACATCTTGATAACCGATTTGAAGCATTAATGAATGTGGGTGAGGAATCCCCAAATGTGACAAAACATGGATCGAATCAGCCAGCAGCTAACATCACTACTAACAGGCGCTCAAGGTTGAGTAGACAGCGGCATTCAGCCCTGCCCAAAGAGCTCATCACAGACAGACTGTGACATACTACAACAGCTCCAAGACTCAGCACCCAAGGACAACTATCTGGAAAACAGCCAGGGAAGCCAGGATAACATTTCACAGCCACCGGAAACACCAGAGCCAGAGCCCCACTCACCAGACACACTATCCCTCTCTCCAGAATCTCCACTCCTAAGCTTCTCACAGAAAATGGAGGAACTGGTGTATGCTGGGACCAAACTCTCCCACTCGTTGGCTGCAAGCCCACAGATATCAACTAAAAAACGGCGGGCCCCACAACTACCAAAGACTGCAGGCCCAGATCTCCCTCCTCCTGTGAGAGCTCTCCGACCTCTGCCACAATGCCAGGGCCCAAACCCTCCTCCATCGGTTGTAGGTGAACCAAAAACAACTGATAACAGCTCTCAGTGATATGTGTCGGGTCCCCGCTATATTAGCAGCAACATTCACAGATGTTCACAGAACAAGCGGGAACCCAGTGTGCCTGTAGCCTTCTATATTTCTGTTTTATCACGTGATAGAAAGTCTAAGGCCTTCTCAAGCCGTACGGCTGACCCATCTAATCTGCGGCCTATAATGCGTCAATCTAAGATTTCTGTAGAGACAAAATGTAATTCCATCAAGTTAGCATTTTTAAACATTCGCTCACTAAAAAATAAATAATTTCTGATCAATGATTTAATAACCACAAACAACCTGGATTTTATGTTTCTAAATTAAACATGGCTTGAAGACAGCTGCAGTGCAACAGTCCTCAATGAAACAGCCCCTCCTAACTTTAATTTTACAAGTGTCTGCAGGACTGTTAGGAGAGGTGGAGGTGTAGCTGCTCTATTTAAAGATGTTTATCAATGCAAGCAAGTGTCATTTGGTCAGTATTTGTCCTTTGAATACCTAGGTATTGTGCTGAAAGGTGCTCCACGCATTCTTTTTATCATTATTTACAGGCCTCCAAAATACTCTCCAGCCTTTGTTGAAGAGTTCACAGAACTGTTATCAATGATTTCCTCAGAGTTTGACTGTTTTACTATTGCAGGGGATTTTAACCCTCTGGGGTCTGAGGTCATTTTGGGGCCCTTGAGATGTTTTGACATGCCCTGATATTTGTGCTTATTTCAGCTACTTAAATCATACTATTGACCAACATGTAATTTTTTTTTTGTATTCAGCACAAACTGTGCTACAATAATATGTGACCAAGATGGATGAACATGTTTGCATTCTTTAGAAAAAAATAATAATTATGCGTGGTTAGTATGTTTTGGGAAAATAATGTAGCTGAAATAAGGCCATGAAACCCATACTAAATAGTTCTGAATAAGACTTTTGAGTAATCAGTCTTGTAGGCTAGAATATTTACTTCAAAATGATGTGAAAATCATTCTGCTTACTCATTCACAGAAAACAATATATTGATTCAAATTTTTCAAGACATGTTTTGTCATCGAGGGTCTATATGCGAGGGAGTGGCAATGGCCGTGAATATTAAGTGAGTCTCACCTGAGAGACAAAGGGCCCTCCCCTATTGGCCTCTAATGGCCCATCAGTGTGACTGTTACATTGAGGCAGGTAAGAGAGAATGTGAGGAGATTGAAAAAAGGGTTTTTTAAATTATTTGTATTTTATTTACAACACAGTATAATCAAAACATACTGTCATGAGCTGGGTTTGCTTCTCTGTCTCTCTCTCACACACACTTACACATAAATACATACATACTTACACAATCTTACACTCACACACTCAGGCACGCCCATGCTCGTTCTAGCTCTCTTCTCCACCTGTTTGTCATCACAATCAGCGCTCGCGCTGCCTGGCGGTGACACCTGTTTCCACTCTGATCTAATTATTTCCAGTGGCCGTGCTTGCGGCTCTCTGTTGGATTATTGTGTGTCATGCTTATGCGCTTGTTTCGCCCCCTTCATGTCAGGATACCATCAGGAGTCTTACCATGTCTTGTCTTGCTGTGCTCGTCTAAGTTTTCTCGGTGTCCTGTTGCTGCTTCCAGTGAGCCCAGCCCCACGAGCTCTCTCCAAGTCGGGAGTCCTCTGAACCTGACCTTCTTCAGTTGTGTTTTATGTTTTCATCCAGTTCTGTGTCATAGTACGACAGACTGCCTTGTTTTGCGTCTTCATTAAAGACTGTTTTTGACTGACTGCCTTTGCACGTGGATCCTTTATATCATCCCTGACCGAATAATTTGCGCAATGCCTACCACTTGGTGAGTATTAAGGAGGGAGACGAGTGGAAGACTGTGTTTAACACCCCTGTCGGGCACTTTGAGTACCGGGTTTTACCGTTCGGGCTGGTCAACGCCCCCGCGGTTTTTCAGGCCTTAGTTAATGACGTCTTGAGAGATATGCTAAATGTCTTTGTGTTTGTGTATTTGGACGACATTCTTATTTTCTCACCTTCTCTCCAGGTACACGTACAGCATGTCCACCGAGTTTTGCAGCGCTTGCTTGAGAACCGCCTGTTTGTCAAGGCGGAGAAGTGCATGTTTCATGCCCAGTCTGTCACGTTTCTCGGTTCAGTGGTTTCGGCGGAAGGGATCAGCATGGACCCTGACAAGGTTCGTGCTGTCATTGATTGGCCCATTCCAGATTCTCGAGTCGCGCTTCAGCGGTTTCTGGGGTTTGCTAATTTTTACCGCCGTTTTATCCGAGACTTTAGTCAAGTCGCTGCCCCTCTTACTATCCTCACCTCATCCAAGATTCGATTTGCTTGGTCCGAGGCTGCACAGGGTGCTTTTGATCGGCTCAAGGGGTTATTTACCTCCGCCCCCATCCTTATCACCCCAGATCCCGAGAGACAGTTTATTGTTGAGGTTGATGCCTCCGACATCGCGGTAGGAGCTATCTTGTCGCAACGCTCTTCCCTTGACGACAAGGTTGATCCGTGCGCTTTCTATTCTCATCGCCTTTCGCCCGCCGAACACAACTACAACGTCGGTAACCGAGAGCTTTTGGCGATCCGTCTGGCGCTTGGTGAATGGCGACACTGGCTTGAGGGAGCCAGTGTGCCATTTATTGTCTGGACGGATCATCAGAATCTAGAATACATCCGCTCCGCCAAGAGACTTAACGCCCGTCAGGCTCGGTGGGTGCTTTTCTTTGGCCGCTTTGAATTTTCGTTATGTCGTACCAGAGCACGTACACGTCGAGCCGCTAATCGACACCGGGTTAGGGCTCCCAGGTATGTTTGTGGTCAGAAGGTGTGGCTTTCCACCCGTAATTTGCCTATGCAGGAGAGTTCTCGTAAGATGATGCCCCGCTTTATTGGGCCCTTTCCTATTGTGAAGGTTCTCAGTCCGGTTGCGATCAGACTCAAGTTGTCCCGTCAGCTGCGCCGTGTTCACCCTGTCCTTCACGTGTCCTGCGTCAAGCCTGTTATCCGCGCTCCCACCCGTCCCCCCCCTTCCTCCTCCTCCTCCTCCTCCTCCTCCTCCTCCTATTGACGAGGAGGCTTCTGTTTACAGAGTCCGTAAGCTTCTTGGCGTCCGTCCTCGGCGTGGCCACCAGTTTTGGTGGACTGGGAGAATGCGGTCCTGAGGATAGGCGTTGGATTCCGGCCCGGGACATTCTGGATCGCTCGCTGATCGAGGACTTCTACCGTTCTCGCCAGGCTTCTTCCTCGGGAGCGCCTGGGGGCGCTCATTGAGGGAGGGGTACTGTCATGAGCTGGGTTTGCTTCTCTGTCTCTCTCTCACACACACTTACACATAAATACATACATACTTACACAATCTTACACTCAGGCACGCCCATGCTCATTCTAGCTCTCTTCTCCACCTGTTTGTCATCACAATCAGCGCTCGCGCTGCCTGGCGGTGACACCTGTTTCCACTCTGATCTAATTATTGACTCTATTTCCAGTGGCTGTGCTTGCGGCTCTCTGTCGGATTATTGTGTGTCATGCTTATGCGCTTGTTTCGCCCTTCATGTCAGGATACCATCAGGAGTCTACCATGTCTTGTCTTGCTGTGCTCGTCTAAGTTTTCTCGGTGTCCTGTTGCTGCTTCCAGTGAGCCCAGCCCCACAAGCTCTCTCCAAGTCGGGAGTCCTCTGAACCTGACCTTCTTCAGTTGTGTTTTATGTTTTCATCCAGTTCTGTGTCATAGTACGACAGACTGCCTTGTTTTGCGTCTTCATTAAAGACTGTTTTTGACTGACTGCCTTTGCACGTGGATCCTTTATATCATCCCTGACACATACATAATGAAGGTCAAAGACACATTATTGTGCACACTGATCTAACCACAGAGTCATTCCTGCAACAGATTCTGTTCAACAATTGAAACAAGTAAATCATACCTGATATTTACGTGTGTTATTTAAGTGTTTCTACTTCTTTCCATGGATTCAAGAAGAGAAAAACATAATCAGTAGAAAAGGAGCATGTTTTAACATAGAATATCAGTGTAGTTGAATATCTGATGTTGGTACAGCGCTTTCAGAGGAAAACAGTTTGAAGAGACATCAGGATACATCTGGTGCTGGTATCTGATTCAATAAAAAACAAACAAAAAAAAAACATTTGTGAGCATGTTAATATCAGGAACATCTGTATATATATATAGGTTTTGTAGCCATAGACTCACACATGCTTTGTACTATCATAAAAAAAGAGAAGGAAATCTTATATCTGAGAAACTAATTATTATTGTTTAGCACGTTATTAAAATCTATTTCTGAACAGAGTAGGCTATTAATAATAAACATGTACTAAACATACTTAGACTCGTAGCATTCATCATGTTACAATGTACACACATATTACTTTTATTGTTTTATATAGAGCATGAAAACATCATCGTGCCGTATGAAATTTAAATACAATGAATTGCCTATCATATTCAAAATGTTTTACACTATTTCAAACACAAGGAACACGATTTCAAGTCAGGAATCATAGTTTGGGAAAAACCCAACTATGATTTTGTAGTCATATAGTCTAGTATGTATTATTTTATAGTAGCCTATGATATGATTCTGTAGCCACAGACTCAAGCATGCTTTGTACAATAAAACTATGTACTTTGTACTATACAAAATGATATTTTATATCTGAGAAACTAATTATTATTGTTTAGCACGCTATTAAAATCTATTTGTGAACAGAGTATTAATAATAAACATGGTCTAAACATTCTTAGATGCGTAGCATTCATCATGTTGTCGTTTGGGAAAAACCCAACTAACTGTTAGTAAATCTGTTCAAGTTTGTCACAATAAAACGGTAACTAATGCAAAAAAGAAACATTATTTACTCATCAGACTGATCTCCTCTACTGGATGAAATCGTATTCTTCTTTCGAGGGAAATCCTGCCTTTACTCAGCGCGTCTTCCAGAAACGAACAGTAGCCGCGATGAGGATATCCGCTCTTTGTTTGTTGGGCGTTTGCACGTGCACAGGTCCCACGTGGCTATTTACATATGAATGGTGCGAGCCGCGGGATCACATTAGAGATAATGAGTCAGACGGGAAAGACTGAACATCGTGTTGGTTTCATACGGATTACTTCATCACAGAATGTTTGTTTTCGATAAGACTTGCTTAATTTCAAAGTAGACACTTAAAGCTTTCTACAGATATAACTCCCATGTCTGTGTGTTGAGTGTTTGCTGAGTTACAGTTCATTTTAGTGACGCGTTTCTAAAAACAGTTCGCGGAGACGGAGAAGACAGAGAGTACACCCTGTTTGTTTTCTTACTTTTTCAAAAGCACAAAGTTCTATTGTTATTGTGAGTGTACACAAAAAAAAGTAGACACTTAACAGTTTTGATTGATGTATAACACTTATTTGTGTGACCAAAATCAACAGAGTATTTTTTAGTGTCTTTTGCACTGATCTTAAAAAAAACCTACCTGGTATCGTTGGCGATATTCACATAGATAATGCAGAAATCAAAACTGCAAAATAAATTATAACTGTTTTAAACACTTTTGATCTGACCCAGCATGTGCATGGACCCACACATAATCGTGGACACACTCTAGATTTACTCATCAGTAGAGGTCTAAACATTTCATCCATTGTTATTAAGGATGTAGCACTATCTGATCACTTCTGTATTTTCTTTGATATATTGATCTCTGTTACCACTGAATCTAGATCTGTATCTGTCAGAAAGAGATGCATTAACGAGAACACTAGTGCGCTATTTATGAAGGCTATATCTTTAACACCAAGCATTTCTGCAGACTCTGTTGATCTTCTCCTGGATTCATTTAACTCAAAAGTTAAGAATGTTATTGATGATATTGCTCCGGCAAGGGTCTGCAAGAAGAATGGCAGACAAAAATCACCATGGAGAAAATCAACAGTAGTTCAGAGTATGAAAAGACAATGCAGAAAAGCTGAGCGGATGTGGCGGAAGACAAAAAATTCACTATAGCATCTATAAAGACAGCCTTCATGCTTTCAATATGGAACTAGCCACAGCTAGACAGACCTTCTTCTCAAACCTTATAAACAGTAACTTATAAGGCAACTCTCGCACTCTTTTTGCTACTGTGGAGAGACTGACAAACCCCCCAAGTCAAATTCCCAGTGAAATGCTCTCCGAAAGTAAATGCAATGAGTTTGCTTCCTTCTTTTCTGAGAAGATCGATAATATCAAAAAGGAGATTGGCATATCTACTTTTGCAGAGGTCTCACAGATTCGACCGCAGTTTCAAAAAGAAGTGACTATGTCTGTTTTTGAAGCAATTGATAGCAAAATTTTGAAAGAAATAGTACAGCACCTTACATCGTCAACATGCTATCTTAATACACCTCCCACTTCTTTTTTTCAAAAGTGTGCTTAACTGTTTAGAAGCAGATCTCTTAGAAGTGGTGAACGCCTCACTTCTTTCTGGGACTTTTCCAAACTCCCTGAAAACTGCAGTTGTTAAGTCTCTTCTGAAAAAGCGCAATCTTGATAACACAATGTTGAACAACTATAGACCAATATCAAATCTTCCTTTCATAGGTAAGATTATTGAAAAGGTAGTTTTTAATCAGCTGAACAACTACTTAAACTCAAATGGATACCTGGACAATTTTCAATCTGGTTTCCGAGCACATCACAGCACAGAGGCCGCGCTTATTATGATAATAAATGATATTCGCTTCAATTCTGATTCAGGCAAAATATCAGTGCTGGTACTACTAGATCTTAGTGCTGCGTTTGACACTGTTGATCATAACATACTTCTAGAGAGACTGGAAAACTGGGTCTGGCTTTCTGGGATGGTACTCAAATGGTTCAGGTCATACTTAGAAGGGAGAGGTAATTATGTGAGTATAGGAGAGCATAAGTCTAAGTGGACGTCCATGACATGCAGAGTCCCACAAGGCTCAATTCTTGCACCACTCATGTTTAGCCTGTATATGCTCCCACTAAGTCAAATAATGAGAAAGAACCAAATTGCCTATCACAGCTATGCTGATGATACCCAGATTTACCTAGCCTTATCTCCAAATGACTACAGCCCCATTGACTCCCTCTGCCAATGCATTGATGAAATAAACTGTTGGATGTGCCAGAACTTTCTTCAGTTAAACAAGGAGAAAACTGAAGTCATTGCATTTGGAAACAAAGATGAAATTCTCAAGGTGAATGCATACCTTGATTCTAGTGGTCAATCAACTAAAAACCAAGTCAAAAATCTTGGGGTGTTTCTGGAGACAGACCTTAGTTTTAGTAGTCATGTCAAAGCAGTAACTAAATCAGCATACTATCATCTCAAAAACATTGCAAGAATGAGATGTTTTGTTTCCAGTCAAGACTTGGAGAAACTTGTTCATGCCTTTATCACCAGCAGGGTGGATTATTGTAATGGTCTCCTCACCGGCCTTCCAAAGAAGACCATTAGACAGCTGCAGCTCATCCAGAACGCTGCTGCCAGGATTCTGACTAGAAGCAGAATATTTGAGCATATCACACCAGTCCTCAGGTCCTTACACTGGGTTCCAGTTACATTTAGGATTGATTTTAAAGTACTTTTACTCATTTATAAATCTCTAAATGGCCTAGGACCTAAATACATTGGAGATATGCTCACTGAATATAAACCTAACAGACCACTTACTCATTTAGAAGTAAGTCAGTTAGAAATACCAAGGGTTCACACAAAACAAGTCCGCTTTTAGCTATTATGCCGCCCGCAGTTGGAACCAGCTTCCAGAAGAGATCAGACGTGCTAAAACATTAGCCACATTTAAATCCAGACTCAAAACTCATCTGTTTAGCTGTGCATTTGTTGAATGAGCACTGTGCTATGTCCAAACTGATTGCACTATGTATAATCACTTTATATTCTTAAATGTTTTAAATTCTTTTTAAATCAATTTTTAAATCACTTTGTTTTTATTGTTGTGATTATTATTATTTTTAATTTCTTGTTATTATTATTATTATTATTTCACTTCCTTTTATGTAAAGCACTTTGAATTACCACTGTGTATGAAATGTGCTATATAAATAAACTTGCCTTGCCTTGCCTTGCCTTTTCCCCAGGATGTTAGAGGTGGTTGCTGGCCAGGTGGATATCAGCTTTGTCAACTCCTCCTGTTCGTCAGAGTCATAAGGTGATGATTGAATGGTTGTGAGTTCGGGAAGTCTCCCTGTTGGTTGTAAGGCATAGTAAAGGTTTATCTTGGCAGCTCCAGGAGAAGGGTTCTCTGCAGAAAATAGTGTGCAGTACTCACACCGTCAGGTCTCACTGATGGTAAAAACGGTTAACAGGTATATCCGTTTCCAGCCTTTAATCCTTATCTACTCTCCCCTACCTCCAAGACAGCTCCTGTGGCAGTCAGAAAGTCCAGCAATTAATGGAAAGGCAAGGTGGGTGTCTTTTAAGATGAATGTATCCAGTCTACACTTCTAATCGTGCCAACGGTAGATAATATTTTGCAGATCTCTGGACTGGTGTAGACTGGAGGTAAGGACTGATGGAGTGTTTTCTTTTAGCTGCTTCCACAGTTTCTCCTGCATTAATGTAAACATGCTCCCTGTGTCAAGCACAGCCCTTATTTCTTTCCCATGCACCTTACAGGGATGATGAAGAGGGAGGACATTGAATGGGACTGTGCGACGGTGACCCAATCCAGGTTTTTGTTGGAGCTTCTCTCTACTGCTTTTCTGTTTTTTTTTTTTTCTTTGCTGCTTTGTGTACCGACCTTCAGCCAGTAATCTTTAGCACCCATGCAGTCTTTTTCCACCAGTGACCCAACCTTCACTAACTGCTCCACGTTGCTCACTGTTCCCCTCAAACATCCAGCAACCCTGGGGTTGATGTTATTAAGGGTGCGGCTCACCAGTTCCTCCTCGGAGATGCCCGGCTTCCATTTCAAGCAGAGGGCTCGATAGTCGTATGCAAAGTCCCTCAGGCGTTGTTTTGGCTGTTGGACCATTGTCCTCAACTTCTCCTCCACTTTTGAGAGGTAGTCATCAGACAGAAAAGCAGCCATAAAAGCCTTTTTAAAGGACTCTCAGTCTATGAGCTTAGCCTTCTCTGCCTTCCACCAGCTCTGTGCAGGTCCTCTCAGGACCGTACTCAGAGTTCCAATGAGCTTGGCACTGGGAAGAGGCCTGATCTCCAAGAAGTTCTCACAGTGTTCTATGAAGTTGAGCACATCCGCAGTTTCACATTCGCCGAAGGAGGGGAACTCCAGTTGGATGGGTGACCTGGCACAGAATGAGGATGATGCAGCCATTACTTAGGAGGTATGGGCACTGGGTGGATGAGACTGCACAGGGGAAGGAATATCATATGTAACACTGAGTGGCTTTTGTACTGGTATTTTGAGTCTAGATACAGGAGCTGGGCTCTTTGGACCATGGTCAGAGGAAATATGGGAGGTAGACGTTGTATGGGCCTGCAACCTTGCGAGGGTGGGAGTGTACTAGTGAATCTCAACTTTTACGTTTGACTCTCGCATTTAGCATCTCTCCTGAGTAGACAATCTGTGATGGCCTTCTCTAACTTTTCTAGGGACTTATTGAAATAATCCCCCAAATCTGCCAAACCAGCGTCCACAGCCTCCCTGAAACTTTGTTTCCTATTTAATGAACTGTCTTATTGACTGTTTGAAGTCATGTTGAATGTTTGAACTTTTTGATTAAGGGCCAATTAATTCACTTTAAACTGTGACATGTCTGACTGCATTGCTTGTACCACAACAGCATTTAATATACAACTTCCTTCATCATCATCAGTCTGTTTAGTGTCAGAAATATACAGTGAGCTAAGCATAGATATTATTTCTGCCGCTGGATTGCATCTTATTACAAAAGGACCAGCTGTAAAATTCACATCTGTCTGTTCATTATCGTTAATGCTTTCGTCATTTATAGGCGTAACAGGGTTGTCAGTATTTACAGCATGAACTTCCCTGTAGAAAATCAGCTCAAAAGGGAATTGTATATAAATAATTACAATTAATTATGATTCATTACAATTATTTATATCGGCTGACAGTAATAACTGTAGCAGAATTTAATTGTCTGTTCGTCCAGCGAACATCCAGTGTAAGTTCATATTAACTCTTAAGAAAGGATATTTTCGTGGCCACAGAAAATACTTTCCTAAGTATTAATGCATCAGAGCATGTAGTAAGAATCAAAAATCGTAAAGGGACATTAATTTGCAAGGCAGAACCAGAAAATCATGTAATTTGAGCACACAACTTTTATTAACTAAACATTAACACACATAACTAATCTAAACAAACAAACATACATGCACTCACACGTATATACAAAAGGGGAGCTAAATTGGATGAATGAAGCCATTAGAGAAAACAGAGTATGCAGTTATGGAAAGAGTCAGTTAACCACAGGAGTAAAACCATCAGCGCCGTTTATAACGGGGTCTATAGCTTATACTAAACCTCTGTTTTGTTTAGTTAAATGTACGATCCTTGCATTGCCTTTGTTGTTGACGAGTCATGCAGTCTCGGGTGAAAGTTTTGATGGTTTCAAGGTTTTGGCGGTGTTGGCAGTGTTGGAGTTCTTCAAGTTCTTCCGGGTTTGAAGGGTGATGAACTCCAAAAGATGTTAATCTGGCTCAGTGGTGATTGGGAGTTTCTTCCCAGGTAGAAAGTGAAAAAAAGGCTAAGAAAGAGATCTGCTGAGGTCCGAGGAGTTGAATGGAAAGTCAAGGCGTCAAGGCCGCAAGGCCTGGCACAAAACTTAAGGGTCCAGAAGAGTTCTAGCTCACATCCTCATCTTCTCAGAATCTAAAAGATCCGCAGACTGGGATGTTGGAGCCCACTGGGCACGCCCGTACCGGCTCAGGCTCTCCACACGGGCAGCAATCCGGAGTTTTAAAAGAAGAGCTTTTGCAGAAGAGAAAAAGCGGAACTGTGCGTGAGCCCTTTAAGGTCTGAGAAGAGTCACGCCTCTCAGGATGGGCTTGACCAATGAGAAAGGCTGAATTTCCAAGCGGGGGTTTGGATGGGGTTTTTATGACCCTCTGTGTGAGAGCATGGTAATTTGCATATGAACTGGATTGGAAGTTGATATACAAACTATTAAAGATACTAATATGTTGCATAGATATCAACATATAATATACACTCTCAATTCGATCATCCGGAGACGAATTGATAGAGACCAAACATGGTATAAGTGAGGTGATATTAACTAGTGATCTATCATAAGCATGCATAAAACAGTATACAATACATACAAGGTGGTAGTAATCATACACAAAAACATGGGAATATGCATGATAGGAAAGTCATAAAAACATTTGTCTATGAATTAATGAAAGAAGTAATTTCCTATAGCAATATGTGTTGGTTTTAGAGAGAATTGAGAAGGGAGGAAGATTCTTTCTACATACTTTTAGGTCGTAAAGTTTATCTGGTCTGGCTGAAATGTTCTGGTTGTCATGGTAACCGGGGGCCTGGAGTCATTCACAGACATACTGGCACCCAGTATGTGTACTGGGTGAGGGGTCTGTGTCTATTTGTTAATGTAATGACTAATTTGATTTGTTAAATCAAATGAAAAATTGTGTGTCTGATTGGTCCAAATGCTACATCCCCAACAACATCTGTATTTGTAACATCCATTTTGATAGTGTCTTGAAATCAAACAAACCATACAACCAAAATAACAAAGGGTTCCCCGTACGAGCCACCAATATGTAACACATGGCCTAATGAATAGGTAGGGCTACACCAGGGGAACACCAAAGCGCAATTTCTTTCCCTCCAAAAATGTACATACTTTTGTACAAAACCCCCAAACAACTTTTTGTACAAACTTGTACTTTTGTACAAAATCCCCAAACAACATGTACAATATATACAAGTGTAAGTGTGTGTATGTGTGTTTTTCAAAAGTCCGCACCAGTCCAATGTATGAGTGTGTGAGAGTTTTTATCGGCCTCACTGGGATGCGTTAGAGCCCGGGAGCACAAAGAACAGCGCTGTCCTGTGACGGAACCCTGAGGAGAAATAATCCAATTTTCACAGTTTATTTCCACAAGGTAAGTATCAAAAATCACAGTCCACAACAGCAAGGGAAAAATAACGATCGTTCGCGGTAATCCAACTGAGCAATACTAGTGTTGCTCCTGAACGCCAATCGGAGGATTCCTTTATAGGTTCGAGTGGATCAGCTGATTTCGTTGACATCACAGGGATTCCCTGGTGCATACCGTCAGAACTCTCGTGAGTAAAACTGGGATCAATCACACTCGTGGGGGCAACAGAAACATAGGGGAAACAATAGGTGTTTTCGACTTGAAGCAGCGCTGCGCAGAATGATTAGTGTATGACATCACAGTACCCCGAGGGCCATAAGAAAGCAAACAGATCCTCTCGCGGCACTTTGATGTCATACACTGATCATTCTACGCAGCGCCGCTTCAAGTCAAACACACCTATTAATACAAAGACAGCTGACACTACACAAATAGCTTGATAGGCTGGCATAAACATGCCCCTTATGTGGCCGCGCCACAACTTAATGTTTGTTGCTGCCGCAAGTTTTGAGTTTGAGCTCCTTCAAATTAATTCTTTATCATCTAATTTGTTATTTTACTGTAAAATCAATTTTATACACCATCATTTTCGTTTCTACAACGTGTGAATATATCGCATTCTACAACAAAAACAGTCAGAGCGCCTTGTTATCATTAGTTTTATTTTGATTTCCAGAGTCCGCTAATAGCTTATAGCTCTCAGGGTTGGGGTGAAGGGATGAGGCGAAGATTCAGTGGTGCAGGAGAATGGGCTTTTTATTAGTAATAAATAAACAAATTAAACAAACTAAAACTACCCTGTAGGGCAAACACAGGACAGCTGGCAAGGCTTGGCAGGATAGGAACAGGAAACATTTGACGCAACAGGACTGCAAGGGTAACGAGGAAAACAGGTGGGGCAAATTAACCAATAATCAGGAAACAAGATGGGTGGGGTCAAGACAATTGACATGAGAGCACATGGCACACAGAAAAGACCAAAGCCATGTGCTCACACAAAACAAAAACACAAGCACATGGCCAGCAATAGAAATCACCGGCCATGTGCTAAACAGGACACGAACACGCAGCTAATGAGAATACTCATAAGCCGTGTGTTCACACAAGACATGACAACATGAAAGCACGCAGTCGATGAATAACACAAGCTGCATGCCACACCGCGCAAGACATAACATGAATGCACGCAGCCGATAAAAACACGAACTGCGTGCAACACAAAACAACACACGCGGACAAAAGAGCGAGAGACCGCACGAGACAGAACATGGAGCGCGAGTGCCCGAACCCCGACACAAAACCGTAACTCAAGACATGAGTGCCGGGATCTGAACACCACGCTCCAACATGAAACAAGGCAAGCAGACGAGAGAGAGCGCACGGCTCAAGCACACTCGAAGCTGCGCACTCACTTAAAACAGGACATGACGGGAGTGTCAGGGCTCTGTCACAAAACCATGAATAACACTAGACCGAAGTGACAGAATCCTGACACAACCCCACCTGGCGTCCCTAACAAGGAACACCAAAAACAAGACAGGAACATGACAGCACAAGAACATAACAAACATGACAAGACAGACAAGACAAGAAATAAAAACACAAGGATAAAGAGGGAGGGAGGGAGGGGAGCCAAGCCAGCCAACAGGACAGCCCAGAAAATAATAAATGGGGCCAGGGAGGGGCGGGAGGGTTGAGCCAGGGAGGCTCAGGCTGTTCGGGAGTCCCAGCAGGGGGCCAGGGCGGGGCTGGAGGGATGGACCAGGGAGGCTCCGGTTTAACATGAACACCAGCAGACAGCCAGGGTGGGGCCAGAGGTTGCACCGTGTAAGCGGTGCACTGTCAAATTCCCTGACAAGTCTTCTGGCCTGGTCGTACACAGCGTTTCTCTCCTCCACTTGAAAAATCTTCAGGGACTTAAAACGGGAACAAAGAAACGTTCCAAGCTTGTGGGTGACGCTGATGGACATTTTCTCGGTTACCCGCGGGGTTCGCGGGTTATGAGACGACCCACGCATCACTAGTGTGCATGACTTTAGCACACAGGACGGCCATAACATAAAAGGCAAATATTGCTCTCTGGGCCATGACTGGACTGACAAAAACAGCCTCTGAGTTAGCGACAGGAAGCTCAGGGACCACTGGAGTGTTGCCCTCCTGGGCCACTGGACTTGGGACCCCCAAAATCGGGTCCTCCTGGACACCCCGACCTGGGAACTCCAGGACCGCCGCACTTGAGAATAGGCTCAGAAATGGCCTCCGGGCAGGCAATGGGCTCTTGGACGGCCTCTGAGCCTTGCGGAATGGAGAGAACCTTCCTCTTCCTCCTCTGGCGAGAGTGAGGTGGTGGCATTACCGCCTCTGGGGGAGCTGCAGCCTCTTCGGCCACCACCGGGGGCGCTGCGGCTTCTTCGGCCACCTCTAGAGGAGCTGCATCTTCGTCGGCCACCACTGGGGGAGCTGCAGCCTCTTCGTCCACCACTGGAGGTGCTGCAGCCTCCTCTTCCGTTCTTCCTCCTTCTCTGTTTCCGTGAGCTGGTCACCGAAGGACTGGCGTTGTGGTTGGGGTAGTGTACCAGAGGGGGCTCTTCTAGATCCAGAGAATCGGTCCCACCATGATGGTAAATTTGGTACACAAACTCCCAGAACGTCCGTTTTCCCAGCCTCCCCATCTCCCAGGGACTGAGGGGTTCATTGAGGCAGCTGATGAACACCTCTTTGAGATCGTTGTTGTCTTGATAATCCAGATCGTCAATGACCACAAGGAAATCACAGGCGAAGTCTCTGATGTCAGCCCCCCTCTGACACAGGGATACATGCTGGATGATCCGGACCATCTGATCTTTCACAGAGCCCCAGGAGCTGGGAGATGGGAAGAGGAAGATGCCCATTCTCTGCTGAGCCCTCTCTTGGCCAGTTTGTTCTGTCAGGGTTGGGGTGAAGGGATGAGGCGAGGACTCGGTGGTGCAGGAGAATGGGCTTTTTATTAGCAATAAATAAACAAAATAAACAAACTAAAACTACCCCATAGGGGAAACACAGGACAGCTGGCAAGGCTTGGCAGGACAGGAACAGCAAACATTCTCCTGCACCACTGAATCCTCACCTCATCCCTTCACCCCAACCCTGACAATAGCCCGTTAACATTGCAAAGCGTGGTTGCCACTAATCTCGCTTACATTGATAATACTCTATTCAAACACATTACCATTGTTTTACTCACGGTTACTTGCTTTAATAGCAGATTTGTGTCTACCTTTGAGTGCAGGTGAGGTGCACTTATGGCCGTGGAGAAGCAGACATAGACACACTCTCTCTGTTTAAATCTAGTTTAAAGACACATCTCTTTAGCCAAGCATTCACATAATGCATCTCATAATCTTGTACTGCAGTGTAGCATTTGGCCAATCAGACACACAATTTTTCACTATATTTAACAAATCAATTATTCATTAGATTAACAAATAATCACCCAATACACCAGTATGTCTGTGAATGACTCCAGGCCCCCAGTTACCACTCCAGCCAGACCAGATAAACTTTATGACCTAATGGCATGTTGAGAGTTCTCTCTCTCACCATCTTTGAACCTTAGGAAAGACATTATGCCATAAAACTCTCTTCTCTAATTAATTCATAGAAAAACATTTCTTTGAATGAACACACATATCCTTCAGGTCATTGTGTATATTATTACTGTTCTTGTATATGTTCTTGTGTATTGTATACTGTTTTATGCATGCTTATGATAGATCACTAGTTAATATCACCTCACTTATACCATGTTTGATCAATTCGTCTTTGGATGATCTGATCTAGAGTGAATATTACATGTTGATACGTATGCAACATATTAGAATCTTTAGTAGTTTTTGCATTCACCCCAGGCAAATTACATATGCAAATTACCATGTTCAGAGACAAAGAGTGGTAAACTTTCCCTCCAAAAGTGAAAGTCACCATTGGCTCTTTGACTCCCCAGAGGTGTGACCGCTATATCAGATAAAGCTCTCACATCAGTGAAACACCTTGCCATTCTGCAGTTCTTTTAGATCCTAAGAGGATGAGGACGATGTGAGCTCCTCAGCAACCCTTAAGTTTTTGCGCCAGGCCTTGCGGCCTTGACTTTCCCTTCAACAAAAGATCCTCGGATCTCAGCAGATCTCTTTCTTAGCTCTTTTTCACTTTCTATCTGGGAAAGAAACTCCCAATCACCATTGAGTCAGGACGTCTTTGGAATTCATCACTCTTCAACCTAGAAGAACGTGATCTCAAGTCCAAAACCTTGAAACCATCAAGACTTTCATCCGAGAATGTATCCAGACACTCGTCAACGACCAAGGCAATGCAAGTATCATACATTTAACTAAACGAAACAGAGGTTTAGTATAAGTTATAGACCCGGTTATAAATGGCGCTGATGGTTTTACTCAGGTGGTTAACTGACTCTTTCCATAACTGCATTCTCTGGTTTCTCTAATGGCTTCATTCATCCACTTCAGCCCTCCTTTGTATGTACGCATGAGTAGGGCTGGGCGATATGGCTGAAAACTGTATCATGATATCAGTGTTTCATATCGGTCGATATCGATAATTATTGATATTTTTTATGACCCATTTAAAATAAGGACCAGGAGAAAGATATATTACATTTAAACATTTTTATTTTAAACTTAACCTTCCTCTGATCATAATCCCCTCAGTTATTAAGACAGAAATGTAAACAACCATGGAAAACTCAAATTATTAAAATGTAAACATAAGTCTAAAGTCACAATGAACACTTAACAATTATCTCTTAACATTTAAGGTGCAAAATGAAAGAAAATGTAAGAAATGTTTAATAAAGTGTTAAATATAAACAGAGAAACCTGATAATTTTGTCCCAAGTTTAGTGCTAAGAAGTTCACTAGCTGTTCACCTTCTGGTGAATAAAGTGTTTTTAAAATATGTGCAGTGTTTTGTAAACATAAATAAAACTGAGGTAGACTGAGATACATCTGTAATATAAAAAAACAAACCTGATACAGTACAGTAACATTGTTTGAAATATAAAACCTGCAGAAATATGAAAAAGTAACTCTTCAAGTTATTCTTACTCTAATCATACTTGAAGTTGAACTATTCAAGTATATTTTCAGTCCAGGTTTTGTGCTAGGAACACCAGCTGGTTGACCTTCTCTGGGTCTAAAGCTGCCCTGGTGCATGTAACAATATTACCCCCAGTACTAAAAATTCTTTCTGAGGGGGTGCTGGTGGCTGGAATGCACAAGTACTTTTTCGCCAGCTGAGACAATCTGGGGAAGTTGTGTTCATGTAGCCTCCACCAGTCCAGAGGGTTAGACTCACTGTCTGCATCAGGGCACATCAGGTACCTTTCCAACTCACTCTCCACTTTTTGTTTTTCAGTGAGAGGCAAAGCATCATCTTCTTGGCACTGTTTTTTGAAAAAGCTCCCCAATGACTTGTGTTGCTTCTTCACGCCCAGTGGCATAGGCGGTCCACTGACAGCTCCTCCTTCTGCACCTTGGTCTGCTGCTCCCTCAGAAGGCCCTGCCTGTGATTGGCCCTGGTCTTCATCCATGATCTCAGACACAGCTCTCATTTGAATGGCCCCTACCCTCTCTAGTCTGATGTATTGGCCTTTAAACCTAGGGTCCACGAAAGTAGCCATGTCAAGGAGATCATCTGTGTCAGGGTCAGCATATTTCTCATCGAGATAGGTCATTATTTTTGTCTTCAGCTCTTTTGTGAGCTGAGTGTCCCCCTCATTAACTTTCAGCAAACTGGAGCGGAAAAGGTGGAGCACAGGCTTCACGTATGAGACCGTCACATATGACTCCCCAGAAAGGGAGTCTGTGAACTCCAGGAGAGGAGTTAAGGCCGCATGCATTGACTCAAGGACGTCAATATCCTGCCACGTTGGGATCAGGTGCCTGTTGTTTTTGTCAGAAGACAGAACTTCAGTGATGGCCTTTTGTTGCTCTAGGACCCTTGCCACCATCTTTTGTCTTGAGCCCCACCTGGTTGGTGACTCTGTGACCAGCTGGTGTGTGGGAAGATGGAGACATTCCTGTGCTTTAGAGAGCGCACTCTTTTTCTTCCACGAGTAAGAAAAGGTAGATACCACTTTCTTGCACACACCTACAGCCCTCTCCACTCTTTTATCTTTTCCTGCAGCACCTGCAGAAAAACAATGCCAGCGTTAATAACTGATAATAAATCACACACAGAAACACGCACACAGAAACACGCACACACACACAGAGTCATGTCAGTGTGTAAAGCTGCTTCCATAGATCATAATATATAATATATAATCTCAATTACTGGCTAATAAAATCACCATAGGAACCAACATTGATGGCCAGCATTAAAATGACAAAGCTACTCACCAATAGCAGAGTGCAAACGATGGCCAAAAGACTGCAGTCGTGTCCAGTTGTTCAGTGAAGTCGCCTTTACTACATTTGCCCCGCTGTCTGTGGTGATGCACACCATTTTGTCTTCAGTCAGACTCCAGGACAACAGTGCCTCCTTCAAGCCTTCTGCTATCACTTCTCCTGTGTGATCTTCGGGGAAGTATGCAGTCTCAAGGCATCTGGTTTTCAAACCCCATTCATTGTCGATGAAGTGAATGGTCAAGCTAATGTATGGCTCAGAAGTACGGCTTGACCACAGGTCAGAGGTTGTTGCAAAGTACTTGGCTGACAATATTTCTTGCTGCACAGTTTCTTTGCACATTACATACAGCTTAGGAATGGCAGTCTTAGAAAAGTACTTTCGGCCAGGAAGAACATAGCGTGGGTCAAGCACGTGTATAAGCTTTTTATAACCTGGCTTCTCGACAGTCCTAAGCGGAAGCATGTCTTTGGCTATATGATATGCCACTGCCTCCGTTATATCTTTGTACCGTTTAGATTCTTTGTCATAAGGCACTGATGCAGAGTACCTCTCCATGGTGGTCTGCTGCTTGTGTGGTGTTGCAGCTACAGATGTTGTTGGTTGAATACGGCTGTGCTCCAAAGGGTGAGCGCGGCTAAGGTGGTACATCAAGTTCGTGGTATTACCAGTCTTGGCGGGGATGACGGTCTTGCATAATTTGCAGACGACATTGGTCTGACTACGGTCAGACTTATAATATCCAAAAAACTGCCATACTGGCGAGCTGACTTTTCCTCTTTTATTTACAATTTCCTCGCTCGCTGCGGCACTCATTTTCTGCTTATGAAAAGGAATCCAGCAGACCAGCACGGGACAACGATATGGCGCAACCAAACTGATACTGTTACATGATTGGCTGTTAGCGTGTCACTCCCTACGTTGCTAGGTTACCAGAGAGCAGTGCCTTTGTTAATGCAACCTCTGTTTTCTTCCGACGAAGAATAAAAAATATCGAACATTTTATCGAACACATTTTTTATTGATATCGATCACGTGTCTATCGCGATACATATCGTTTTATCGCCCAGCCCTACGCGTGAGTGTATGTTTATACATTTGTTTGTTTAGATTAGTTATGTGTGTTAGTGTTTAGTTAATAAAAGATGTGTGAACTACATGATTTTCTGGTTCTGCCTTGCAAATAAATGTCTCTTTCCAATTTTGACCCTCGCTACATGCTCTAATGCATTCATAGGAAAGTATTTTCTGTGGCCACGGAAATATTCTTTCTTAGAGTTGATATGAACTTACACTGAATGTTCGCTGGACGAACAGATCAGTTGATGGCAATTTAATTCTGCAACAGTTATTACTGTCAGCCAATATAAATAATCCTAATTAATCGTAATTGATTTAGCTTTTGAGATAAATATGCTACAGCAGTTATATCTGATTAAATGCACATTATTATTTCTTAGCTTGGGTTGAATAAATCATTTTAGCTTGGTTGGAACAGCAGCTACGCTAATTATGTCTCCATTTGTTTCTCTGTTTCTGCCACGGGATGTCAAACTAAGAATTACACAAGCTTCAGTCTGGATCCAGAACACCTGAGAAGAGATGATGCCAACCCTGAAACAACATACAGAACTACCAAATTTTGCTGTAAGTTTGATTGCAACATATAATCCTTGCTGTAAATAGTGTTCATCATCTGTTTGATTGTCAATAACTGATTTTACCGTACATTTCTACCATATGTACATCAACTTGACATAGTCACCACTGATAAACTACTACTAAATATATTGTAGAAACTTTAATTTTTTTGTAAAGCTGCTTTGCAACGATTTGTATCGTGAAAAGCGTTATACAAATAAACGTGAATTAAGTTGAATTTAATTGTTCCTTGCACCACCTGGCGGATACTGTGTGAAGCACGAAAATGTTTTAAAAAAAAATATCTGAAAAAGCACCTGCAGGCGCCTGTGTGTGTGTCACTCTAGCACTTAGGCCTACATCATTTTCAAAAATGTATGTATATGTGTACACACAGATTAATAAATTATATATTATAAATGATACATTAACAAATGTTAATGTACAAAAAATAATGTATTCACAAACATTAAAATCAATGTTCAAGTCATTAAAAAAAAAGAAAATAATAATCCTGAAATTGCAGGCTATGTCCTGATGGAATAAATTAATATTCTAATGTCACTTCATGGTCTTTTTAAATTAAGTTCCATTAAATGCCATTTTATTCAGCAATATGTTGGCACCCATACCATAAATGCATGATTAGATGTGCAAGTGTAAAAAAAGGCTTGACTGGCTCAGTGTATCACTGGGGGTAACCACATTGTCTTCTTAATGCCATAAAAAACCCCTGCAAGATGAACCAATGTATTTATTCATTTTTTTATTTTTTTATTATTATTTATTTCTTTTTTTTTATTTGTCCATAAGCCCTTTTTTCCAGGATTCAGTAGTTCACTAGCAGTGCTGCTAAGCTGAGACAAGCTTCCTTTTCTTATTCAGAAGGAAAAGTATTCAAAAGGAAGTATTCTAAGACTTTTGACTAGTAGTGTAAATGCATGAAAAGATGAATGCGGAGTATTATCTGTGTATGTCCTTCAGTTAACAGCTACATACGTTTGCTCTTATCCTCTGAGATAACTTTCCATTCCATCTGAAGGAGATTGTATGATATGTTGTAGTCATTTCAGAATGAGTTAATTGCTTTGAATAGAACATTTCTGCAGAATTACTATAATCCTCCTAGACTTAAACATTTCCTTCCTTGTGATAATTTCCTCCTATCTCATACTCCCTCATGGGTAAATCACTGGATAGTATCAGTAAGATATCTCCTCCTCGAAAATGTTTTATTTTTATTTTATTGTATTATTATTATTATTTTTATGGTTGTCAACACTTGGTAGCTCTACAAAAAAAAAACCAAAAAAAAAAAAACCCTGGATTGATATCTGGTTGTATGTTAATGTGAAAAAAAAAAAAGTCACTCTCGGGATGTTTGGGGTCCTAGAGACCCCACATTGAAATAAATGGGGAAACGATCAAATCAATACGTTTTCTTTTTAATCTGTCAAATAAAATCACTAAATCCACCACAATGCAGACCACAAAATACACGAAAATGGCAACCCTTCCACACGTTCACTGTGCAGAACGATTATGCTTGCACACACACCCCCACCCCCAAAAAAATCACCCATAGACATCAATGGGAGACTATACAAATATTGATTTTTTTTTGTTACATAATTTGTCAAAAATGTCAGTTACAATGCAGACAACACACAAAACTGAAGGGGTGACACCACAGCACATCCACGATGGAAGAAAGACGCACACGACCCCCACCTCACCCTCCAACGCCCCCTGAACCCATAAAACCCACATATAAGAAATTAAAAATTGACATGACATGAGTGGCTCTCTCTTACATAATTTATCAAATAAAAATCAGCTACACCAAAGAACACACACAAAAATGATGGAGGGCCACCACAGCACATCCACGATGGAGAATAAATGCAAACACACACACACGCGCACACACACACACATCCACAGTAATACACACATGTAACACCACATACAGGTTTGACTGTAATCATATGTCATAATTGCAACAACAAAAAAAGAGGATATTTCAGTGCAAAAAAAAAAAAGAAGCTAAACTTTGACTGAGTCATTTTATATTATTACAATAATTTGATAGCAATCTTTCCTTTGAAAGCCATGTTTATAACATTTGTAAAACTGCATTTTTCCATCTCAAAAATATATCTAAATTGCGACCTATGCTCTCAATGTCAAATGCAGAAACGTTAATTCATGCGTTCATGGCCTCAAGGTTAGATTATTGTAATGCTTTATTGGGTGGTTGTTCTGCACACTTCATAAACAAACTCCAGCTGGTATATATATAATTTGTTAAAACACAAAAACAAAGCAAATTTATTTCACAAAAATTAAGTTAAGACTGTTAAGAATATAACTAATATTTAATAACCAGCCTACTACTCCCAAACTAGTTTTTGTTAATACAATCAAGTTGGTATGAGCCACCACAGTCATTTAAAAGGTATACAAAATGACACAAATTGAAAATAACATGGTATTTAGGGTTATGGAAACAACCGTTACCATGGTGAATATACAATATTAACATGAACTGTTAATGAAAGTGGAAACTGCTCCTGAATAGAATGAATACCATACCTTCATGTAAATCCTTCCCAGTTAACACACGCAGTACCTGTTATGTGATTTATCGGTACTGTACTTTTATTTCACGCGTTGCATGCTCGTATAGTTTCTGCGCTTTAGTGAAGTGATATACAGCGCGTTGCGCGCAATGAAGAGGGCGCGCTGCGAGGGCCATATAACATCTGGCAGGACAGGATAGTTCGTTTTTCTGAGGTGAGTTCATAAGTTACGAAATAACGATAGAATAATGGCATTAAGCCTATCAACATCTCATCTCACCGCATGCTGAATCGGGACAGCGCGTTTTTCTCATGCACTCTTTTAAACTGCATCTGGCAGAAGTGTCAACGGCTTTTATGTACGTCTTTTAAAATAAAAGTCTTGCATCAGAAAAACATTTTTTTGTTGTTGTTGATGTCGTTTCTTTGGCCGTACACTCCGCGACCCACATGGTTACAACAGCCAAAGAAAAAGAGGGGAAACAAAAAAAAAAACTACTAAAATAGAAGTCAAGGCTCAAGAGCCCAACTAAAGCAGACACTGATCTCTAACATGGTTACTTCAAATGAAACAATAAATCAACATCTAAACCTTAGTTAATTCTCAATAAGATCTTCTGTAGATGTCTGACAGAAATAAAGTCAGTCTGGTTATTAATAAGTGGAGCTGGTGATGCTGTTTGTGGGGTTGTTTAATCAGATCTTGAGATTGAATGTATTTTATTTCAGTAAAAATAATATAGCATGTGTCTAAAGTCAGTTGTTGTTCTTGTGTTTCTCTTTCTGTCAGTGTTTTTGTTAACAGCAGGTGTTCATCACTAATGCTCAGTCAGCACTTAATTAATCACTTAATTACTTAACTGCAATGTATATCTTATTTTAGTGAACTCAACTGAAATAAGTTCAGAGCACTCATAATTGTTAGTTTTAAAAACTTAAATGTTTTGAGGCAATCAGTTTCCTCAAACGGTTTGAGTTACCCTAACTTGTTGGGTTTTACAGTGAAGATGTATTTTTGTACTTTTCTCTTGTCAAAAGGCTCAACGCAACTGCCGACTTTGTTTGCGTGCAGATTAATTTTCGCCTATTAGACAGCCTCAGTTTATCGTTTTATTTTGGTATTGCATCACTCATAGCTCTAACATTTAAAATAGAGTTTAGGAAGATGTATTTAACCACAATCATTAGCTTTGATTAGCTCTTAAAGCCTTGTCTCTTGTCAAAAGGCTCAACGCGACCGCAGACTTTTATGAACACTGCTGGCAGCAGCGACGTCTGTGTCCGTACCATTCTTATCAATGACAGCGTAATCTCGTATCCCCCTGCTCCCAAGTCATAAATCTTGTATCTCCAATTAAACATGATTTTGTGGAAATGTTGTGTTAATGTCGGTACACAACAGTATATGATAGCAATATAAGGTATAATATCAACTTTAACGATACAATGTTTAATAACTCAAAAAATATGCCGTTTTTTTAATTTCCTGAAAAATAATGATTTTGGATATGCGAGAATTCCGTCCGACAGCGACGATATACAATTAATAAACTGTATATTGAATTTGATCTTTTAATAGTACTACCTTAACACATTAAGCCATATTAGCTAAGTGTTTATGGTTTTCTATGGGAAATTTAAAAGCGCTTAATGAGAGCATTGTGTTCATATTCTACTGTTCTGTGGCCACGGATTTGCGGGTCTTGTCTTTTTTCTCCTACAGATGACTTGCAGGACCCTGTATATTATGATATTAAATAAGTTTTAATCGTTTAACCACCACAGGGTCTTGTCTTCATTGGCAACACGCACGATTTGTGTGGATTGCAAGTGACATCGCAGGTAGCGAAGAGTGCAAGCAGCGATTGCAAGTGACTTCGTAATTCATCTTCTTTTTTCTTGTCTTCACCACCTGGCTACTTGTGTAAAATATTGAGAGATTTAATTTTAAAAAATAATTATTAAATAAAATAAAAATAAAAAGACTGCAAGTGACGTCACTTGCGGAAGTGTGGGTGTCTAAGAGTGCAAGTCTGAAAATGCAAGTGCATGTCTGTAGCCAGACCCTATTGGGCTAGAGTTCTTACTAGAACTACTGCAGTGGCTCCATATTAAACATTGTATAGATTTTAAAATCTTGCTAATTACTTATAAAGCCCTGAATGGTTTAGCACCGCAGTTCTTGAGCGAGCTCTTATTGCATTATAGTCCTCGGCGTCCACTGCGTTCTCAAAACTCTGACAATTTGATAATACCTAGAATATAAAAATCAACTGCGAGTGGCAGATCCTTTTCCTATTTAATGCCTAAACACTGGAGCATCTACCTAACATTGTTCGGGAGGCAGACACACTCTGTCAGTTTAAATCTAGATTAAAGACCCATCTCTTTAATTTCCAGCGATATCGTAGACTTGATTGCACAGATACTATTTAATCTGAACTTGACTTGATAATTCTTTTATAATCCCTTATCATAAAAAATAAATAAACAAATAATAAAAACTTGTGGAAAGATCTGTATCTATGTGGAAATGGCAAATGAGCCACTGAGTAAAGTTCTAGAGCCATTTGGTGGCTGTAGTTAAAATTTCATGTTTTTTTTTGTTTTGTTTTTTTAAGTTTAGAAGTGTTTATTTTCAAATAGATATAAACTATTTGGCATTAAACTATGGCATATTGGCCATGTTATGAACACATGTCAGTTATGCACTGAGGAAAACACAACGTCTCAAATGCATTGAAAAGCACATATATATTCACTGTTTGCCATGGTGGATGGATTTGATCCATGTTCGACATTAAGGTCGAATATTAGGGGTGGCACGGTACATGTATTCATCCCGAACCGTCACGGTACGGGCGTCTCGGTTCGGTGCATGAGGCCTTACGACGAATACAGGAAATTCACCCCCAATCCAGAAGGGGGCGCCCACAGTAATGCAACGCTGCTTGATAACCACCAGCAGAAGAACAGCGAATGCCATGACTTGCGCACTTGAAAACAAAGCCCACTAGACGGTGACCATGTGCTGATTCTGAACGCGTCTCTCACATAGACTGACAAGGGAGTATACTTTAAAGGCTTGCGCACTCAACTGTTGGCGAAATGGAGCTTTGTGCTCGTGTATCCTACCTCTCTCATTCGGCACAAATCCAAATAGTCTATAATATTTCTATATTTGCGATGTAACGTATATGAATGCTAAACTATTATTTATTATGTAAATGATAGGCTTTGTACTTCAGTCGCGTTCCAACAGTGACACAGAGGCGCGCGCGCTGATGTTTGGCTCACTGTATTTTATTTTGATAAAGTACCAACTGCGCTGTCAAGTTAGCAATGCTGGAACTGATGTGTGTGTGTGCGCTCCGGCGCGATCACTTCAACTGTTTCCTTATACCAGCAGAATCAACTTTAAACACGTATTGTCTTATTAATAATCACTGTATAAAGGTCTGCTTTTATTTGTGTACACTCACAATGAAAACAAAACAGATTTTATATCTATAACATGTAATAATATTTAATATTTTCACATCTAGATGGAAACAAATTTAATTTGCACTACTGTCTGTTCAAAATAAATGAAAAGAAACGGAGCATAGTAGATTTTTTTTTTCCTGTTGTACCGAAATCGTATCGAACCGTGACCCCCGAAACGAGGTACGTACCGAACTGTGACATCTGTGTACCGTGCCACCCCTATCGAATATACAGTGGGTACGGAAAGTATTCAGACCCCCTTAAATTTTTCACTCTTTGTTATATTGCAGCCATGTGCTAAAATCATTTAAGTTCCTTTTTTTCCTCATTAATGTACACAAAGCACCCCATATTGACAGAAAAACACAGAATTGTTGACATTTTTGCAGATTTATTAAAAAAGAAAAACTGAAATATCACATGGTCCTAAGTATTCAGACCCTTTGCTCAGTATTTAGTAGAAGCACCCTTTTGATCTAATACAGCCATGAGTCTTTTTGACAAAGATGCAACAAGTTTTTCACACCTGGATTTGGGGATCCTCTGCCAGTCCTCCTTGCAGATCCTCTCCATTTCTGTCAGGTTGGATGGTAAACGTTGGTGGACAGCCATTTTTAGGTCTCTCCAGAGATGCTCAATTGGGTTTAAGTCAGGGCTCTGGCTGGGCCATTCAAGAACAGTCACGGAGTTGTTGTGAAGCCACTCCTTCGTTATTTTAGCTGTGTGCTTAGGGTCATTATCTTGTTGGAAGGTAAACCTTTGGCCCAGTCTGAGTACTCTGGAGAAGGTTTTCGTCCAGGATATCCCTGTACTTGGCTGCATTCATCTTTCCCTCGATTGCAACCAGTCGTCCTGTCCCTGCAGCTGAAAAACCCCCACAGCATGATGCTGCCACCACCATGCTTCACTCTTGGGACTGTATTGGACAGGTGATGAGCAGTGCCTGGTTTTCTCCACACATACCGCTTAGAATTAAGGCCAAAAAGTTCTATCTTGGTCTCATCAGACCAGAAAATCTTATTTCTCACCGTCTTAGCAGACTCCATGTGGGCTTTCATGTGTCTTGCACTGAGGAGAGGCTTCCGTGGGGCCACTCTGCCATAAAGCCCCGACTGGTGGAGGGCTGCAGTGATGGTTGACTTTCTACAACTTTCTTCCATCTCCCGACTGCATCTCTGGAGCTCAGCCACAGTGATCTTTGGGTTCTTCTTTACCTCTCTCACCAAGGCTCTTCTCCCCCGATAGCTCAGTTTGGCCGGACGGCCAGCTCTAGGAAGGGTTCTGGTCATCCCAAACGTCTTCTATTTAAGGATTATGGAGGCCACTGTGCTCTGAGGAACCTTAAGTGCAGCAGAATTTTTTTTGTAACCTTGGCTAGATCTGTGCCTTGCCACAATTCTGTCTCTGAGCTCTTCAGGCAGTTCCTCATGATTCTCATTTGCTCTGACATGCACTGTGAGCTGTAAGGTCTTATATAGACAGGTGTGTGGCGGAGGAGAAGATGGAGAACTTAACCAGTGCACGGTCTTCCTGGCTATGATGGCCGAACTAGATCCACGTGTTCAGGGATCGAAACTCCTTATCTGTCGTGTGAATGGCCCTTCTGACCTTTCTAAGGGAATTGAATGCATCAGAGTATGAGACAACACTCCTGGATGTGATGAGGGTACTGAATTTATTAATGAAGGGAACAGCACTCCTGGCTTTGTCTCAGGAGCTGAATCTATCATTAAAGGGAACGGCACTCTCAGCCGTGACAGGGGAGCTGAATATAGCAGCAAAGGGAACGGCTCTCCTGGCTGTGATGAGGGGACTTAATTTGACTGAAGAAGGAAAGGCTCTCCTGGCCGTGACGAGGGAATTGGATCCGACAGAAGATAGTACGGCACTCAAGGGGACTAGATTCACTGGAACAGGGAATGGCACTCCTGGTTGTGACAAGGGAACTAGATTCACTGATCTAGATTCAATACCCGTGAATGGCGCATCATGCACGTGAGGTTATCTGACGGAGAGACGCAAAGCAGTTTAAAGCAGAGTCCTGCACAGGTCCTGTTTGGCAAACCTGCATCACAGAACACCCGACACGTTATCTGACAGCAGCACCAATTTAATTCTGTACCCGACCCGTTTGAGATAAAGACCGCGTCCTGAACCTCACCTACATTAAATACTACTGCACCAGCAAGGCAAATTATTTATTTTCTCATGTAACACAAGCAATCAAACCAAAATATGCATTCTAAGTTGGTGCTTTGAGGAAAAATAGACAAGCAGCGCAACAGAAGAAAGATAAGAACGTGCATCCTTCCTTTAACAATAAAAACTTTTGTCTACACGTCATTCAGTGAGATTCCAAAAAACACTTTTAATGCTAGATTTTTTTTTGAGAAAGAAGTAGATGTTGTGAATAATTGTGATTAGCTTTACTGGCCAAGCTCAGTGTTTGAAAGAGCTGGCCATTTGATTGCCTGCAATATTAGCTAAAGTAGAAGTTTCGTCATTCAGGGTAATGGTTTTGTCATTCAGTGTAATGCAAATTCTCTGTTACACCACAGTGTCATCCATTACACTGAATGTCAATATCACTGTATAAATAACAATTTTAGCATCTTTGATATTACAAATAATTAAGGAATCTTTAGCATTGAGAAATATGTGTTAAACTTAATAAATATTCATTTTTAAATGCATTTTGGTATTGTTTAATTTTTATTATTGATTAATTATAGACACCCATGAACAGAGGGAGTTGCTAGGCACTGTAAAAAGCCAAAAAGCTAATAAAGTAAGTGTGTAGTTTGGGTGGCACTCTTAAAGCCTGTTCACATCAAGAACAATAACTATAAAATACCTATGACAGTAACTATGTTAGTGTCCACACCAATGAACGATAGCACTGTTTATTCTAAGCATGTGCTGCAGGTTTCTTGTCTGACACTTTAAATGCTCGAGGTCATTAAAGTTGAATGGATTCTGATTGGCTGTCAATGCTTTTATCATTCATCAGTTGGGAAAAAAATTAAAGAAATAAATCCAACAATATCAAACAATTGTAATTTCTCTGTGGAGTTTGTCACGTTTCACTGGAGCAGGGAACGAGGAGACGAGGAACAGTTAGGGAACACAGGCAGGCAGGAACATACACGCATGGAGACTGAAAAACATACAGGTACATCTCAATAAATTAGAATGTCGTGGAAAAGTTAATTTATTTCAGTAATTCAACTCAAATTGCAAAACTCGTGTATTAAATTATTTCAAATAAATTGTGATGATTTTGTCTCACATTTAACAAAAACCCACCAATCCACTATCTCAACAAATTAGAATATGGTGACATGCCAATCAGCTAATCAATTCAAAACACCTGCAAAGGTTTTCTGAGCCTTCAAAATGGTCTCTCAGTTTGGTTCACTAGGCTACACAATCATTGGGAAGACTGCTGATCTGACAGTTGTCCAGAAGACAGTCATTGACACCCTTCACAAGGAGGGTAAGCCACAAACATTCATTGCCAAAGAAGCTGACTGTTCACAGAGTGCTGTATCCAAGCATGTTAACAGAAAGTTGAGTGGAAGGAAAAAGTGTGGAAGAAAAAGATGCACAACAAACCGAAAGAACCACAGCCTTATGAGGATTGTCAAGCAAAAATGATTCAAGAATTTGGGTGAACTTCACAAGGAATGGACTGAGGCTGGGGTCAAGGCATCAAGAGCCACCACACACAGACGTGTCAAGGAATTTGGCTACAGTTGTCGTATTCCTCTTGTTAAGCCACTCTTGAACCACAGACAACATCAGAGGCGTCTTACCTGGGCTAAGGAGAAGAAGAACTGGACTGTTGCCCAGTGGTCCAAAGCCCTCTTTTCAGATGAGAGCAAGTTTTGTATTTCATTTGGAAACCAAGGTCCTACAGTCTGGAGGAAGGGTGGAGAAGCTCATAGCCCAAGTTTCTTGAAGTCCAGTGTTAAGTTTCCACAATCTGTGATGATCCATTGTGTTTTTTGAAAACCAAAGTCACTGCACCCGTTTACCAATAAATTTTGGAGCACTTCATGCTTCCTTCTGCTGACCAGCTTTTTAAAGATGCTGATTTCATTTTCCAGCAGGATTTGGCACCTGCCCACACTGCCAAAAGCACCAAAAGTTGGTTAAATGACCATGGTGTTGGTGTGCTTGACTGGCCAGAAAACTCACCAGACCTGAATCCCATAGAGAATCTATGGGGTATTGTCAAGAGGAAAATGAGAAACAAGAGACCAAAAAATGCAGATGAGCTAAAGGCCACTGTCAAAGAAACCTGGGCTTCCCTACCACCTCAGCAGTGCCACAAACTGATCACCTCCATGCCACGCCGAATTGAGGCAGTAATTAAAGCAAAAGGAGCCCCTACCAAATATTGAGAACATATACAGTAAATGAACATACTTTCCAGAAGGCCAACAATTCACTAAAAATTCAAGTCAGAAACAAAATGACACGCTAAGCAAGCATGGCAGGGGAGCATCAGTAAAATGCTTATGTTTCAACATTTGCTTCTGCAGTCATTTACTCAAGAATATTATTAAAACTAATTTAATGACACAGATTAATACTAAAAAAACATTTCAGTTATGGGAACAATGACAACATTACCTCTCTTTTTGGCAAATTGTCATTCAGTGTAACAAACCATGGTCATTCAGCGTAACATATTTAATATATTTATGTAAAAATGAAACAATATACTTATTCTGACCTGTATTTATTAAAATACAAAAAAGAATATGTTATCATACTAAATTTTATTATATTTTAAATGTCTTTCACTTCCTTACAAAAACTTCTTGCTAGCAAATGGGAAAACCTAGTGGTTTGAAGGACATTAGCAAAGTATAAAGATTTAAAAATTAAAGTTAATTGATATTTGAGGGCTGCACTGTGATGCTTAAATAGAGTCTTTTAATATGTCATCAAATGATTCATGTTTTAAATATGCCTAACAAGATTTTTTGGTATATAAATATTGTTACACTGAATGACATTTTAGTGTGTGTCTTATGTCAAACATGGTAAAAAATGCATAATAGTCATTATTTTTTTGCTTAGAAAAATACAAAGTTAAACAGGACACATTCTAATGTATGAGGAAAAAACTAAGTTTAAAGCTGTATTACCTTTTTATTTTTTTGATACTTGAAACACTCTTTCCGTCTTTGATATGTATGTATGTGTGTGTGTGTGTGTATATATATATATATATATATATATATATATATATATAAATGTGTGTGTGTGTGTGTATATCTGATGTGTATATATACAGTACATATCAGATATCAGCACAACCCGAATTCCAAATGAAAAGTAAAAGGCTTTCAAATCACAGGAGCCAATATTTTTTTTCACAATAACATAACAAATGTTTAAACTGAGAAATTTTATATTTTAAAATATATAATTTTATATAAATATATAAATTATAAAATATTTTAAAATAAAATTTTACAATTTTAAGCACAAAATGAACTCATTTCAAATTTGATGCCTGCTACAGGTCTCAAAATAGTTGGGACGGGGGCATGTTTACCATGGTGTAGCATCTTTAAAGGGATAGTTCACTCAAAAATTAAAATTCTGTCATCATTTACTCACCCTCAAGTAGTTCCAAACCTGTATGAATTTCTTTGTTCTGCTGAATACAAAGTAAGATATTCTGAAGAATGTGGGAAACAGAGCAGTTCTGGGGCACCATTGACTTCCATAGTATTTGTTTTCCTACTATGGAAGTCAGTGGTGCCCCAAAACAGCCTGGTTACAAACTTTCTTCAAAATATCTTCCTTTGTGTTCGGCAGAACAAAGACATTCATACAGGCTTGGAACTACTTGAGGGTGAGTAAATGATGACAGAATTTTCATTTTTGGGTGAACTATCCCTTTAAGACCTGAAGTGGGTCAGTGTAACATATACTGGTCAGACACGAGGGTAAGTGAATAACAGGAGAAGTTTATTTATAAACAGGAGAGCTCTGGAGAAGTGAAGAGAGACTTCAGGTGAGTATGCCTACTCAGAGAAGTTCTAGAGGATGGATCCAAGGAGTAACAAAACTTTCTTTGCCTTACAGGAACTCGTGGAGACGGAGGAGATGGAGACCAGGAGGACAGGAAGCACACACCTCAGCAGGTGATTGGAGCTGGAGATGGATGACACAACTGAAGAGGGAGATAGCAGGTAAGTACAACAGGTAGGTAAACTAGATTGTTTAGGGTAACGATACCGAGGGTAGAGTCCACTTCGTATTTACGAGATCGGACAATGATTACTACTGAGGTGTGTGCTTTTGTACCAGACTTGATGAGTGTGATAATGAGGGACAGGTGCTGGTGATCAGTATTCAGGTGAGGGAGTGCGCTGTGATTGGCTGGGGAGCGAACCTGACCGATCTGTAACAATCAGAAAAGGGATAGCGAAAGAGAGTTGAGAGAAAATACTATGCGTGAGATCCGCTTCATGTTCAGCAGCGGCAGCTCTTAAAGAAACAGCACCCAAAACAACCTGATAACCCAGCTGCTGTGATGCCTGTTCATCAAAGAACAAAAGAAAAAAAGAGGAAATCAATAACTTTTATAGCTTTAAGGATTCATCTATATTTAATTTAGAATTTAGTGTTTGATAACTTTATTCAATTTCTGTATATGTCCAACTAAAGGGCACAGGTAGCTATATATGACATTTGTTATAATGGGCTTATGTGAAGATTGTTTAAAGTTCACTTAAATTAGAAGGTGGGATTAATCGCGATTAATTTCAGAAAAAATACATGCGATTAATTCGTTAAAAAAATTAATCGATTGACAGGACTAATCTATATATATATATATATTAGTGCTGTCATACGATTAATCGCGATTAATTACATCCAAAATAAAAGTTTTTGTTTACATAATATATGTGTGTACTGTGCATATTTATTATTGAAGGCTGGCGCGTTTTGGCTGGCGCTGCTCATCAGTACTAATCTAATTTATTAATCTAACTTAAGCTTCTACTGTTGGATTTTAGGCCTGATCAAAGCCTGATCATTGCCTACGAGATAACAAGTTGTGGAATTTGTCAACAGTGTGAAGTATTTCGGTTGAAAAGCGGTGCCTCGGTCGTCTGAGAACATCCATGACTGTCTAAAGCTCTCCGTTTTCAATGTCCGTTCACTCACTAACAAAGCCGTTTTCCTCTCTGAGTATTGTGCTGACCAAAACCTGGACATTGTTTGCCTTACTGAAACTTGGCAGCAGCCTAATGACTTTTTTCACTTAAATCAAGCGCTGCCTCGTGGGTTTGTTTATATTGCGAAACCTCGCACTTCCGGGAAAGGTGGTGGCCTCGCACTGATATATCACGAGACCCTTAAGGTCGTTCCAGTGACAGTGAGGGAGACTACTTCTTGTGAAATACTGGCGGTCCAGCTGAATGGACCTATACCTACCCTCATTGTGACTGTTTATCGCCCTCCGAAGTCCTCTCCTGTTTTTATAACTCAATTTTCATCTATTTTAGCAGATCTTTGTACTATGACTCCAAATGTAATTTTAACTGGTGATTTTAATTTTCATATTGACAATCCTACAAATTCAATTTGTAAAGATTTTATTTCCACCTTGGACAGCTTTAACATTGCACAATTTGTTGACTTCCCGACCCATAACAAAGGACTTTAATCTGTTGCTCTGGACTCACACCCTTCGATCTCAGTGCATTTGATCTTCCCATATCTAACCATAAGTTTTTAGTTTTTAATGTTTCTATTTCTACATCCAGCTCAGTTAAACGATGCACCATATCTTTTCATAATGTTAAAAAACTCAACACATCTGATTTGAACAATGAACTTTCTGTGGCACTGTCTACTCTCAATCTACAATCCCCCTTCTCTGTTGACTTGGTTAATCAATACAATAATATTCTAACTTCTGTATTGGATAACCTGGCACCTCTTCGAACCCGCACTGTTACCTTTATAAAATCCTCCCCTGGTTCACTCCTGGCCTTCGTTTATTGAAACAAGAATGCCGCTGTTTAGAACGTCTCTCTAATAAAACTGGACTTACTATTCATCAACAAATGTACTCTGATCATGTTGCCACCATGTTATAGATCCAAGATGGTGGCGCGGTTAGACGCAGCGGCTACTCCGGGTCCTAAAGACGGTGATTTTATGTATTTTAATGTCGTCTGTTCGTCTCCAAATAGTGTCAATTTACCGTTAATTCATAAGGAAATCACTCCAAAACTCATCTATGATCGCCAAAGTCTTTTGGATATCGGCAACGCATACAAACATCAACTCTCGCCGGCGGCTACTGAGAAGCTACGAGGCCTTTGTTTACCGCTGAAGCTGGACCTCGAAACCGCGGCCTCGCCTACTGACGCTACCCGCACAAGGCAGTGTCGCAAGCGGTGTGAGAGAGAACGAAAGCGTGGTAAGCGCGGAGGTATACGAGCTAGGCTGAGGGCTAACCCCACAAGACCGGGTCTTCCAACACTCATGCTCTCAAACGTCCGCTCTCTGGAAAACAAACTGGACATAATTCAACTCAGTCGATCTACACAGCATGAGGCAAGGGATTGTTGTGTGTTTGTTTTCACTGAAACATGGCTAAAGGACAACATCCCGGACTCCGCCTTTCAGCTGCACGGGCTAAACTGCTACTGAGCGGACAGAGATTCATCACTGTCTGGTAAGACTCGCAGGGGTGGCTTGTGTGTGTATATCAACAAACAGTGGTGTAACAATGTAGTATCAAAACACTGTTCATCTCTAGTGGAGTTTATGGTTGTGAAGTGTCGACCGTTCTATCTGCCGCGGGAGTTCACGACCATTGTTATTGTCGCGGTTTACATTCCCCCGTGTGCAAACGCTAAGGACGCGCTTCGTGAACTGTATAGCTCCATCAGCGAACAACAAACAAACAACCCTGACGGCTTTTTCATCATAGCCGGTGACTTTAACCATGCAAACCTAAAGACAGTTTTGCCAAAGTTCTACCAACATGTGAACTTTGCAACAAGGGGAAACAACACACTGGACTTTGTTTATACAACAGAGAAAAACGCATACAAAGCTGAACCCCGCCCACACCTCAGGTACTCAGACCACATCTCTGTCATGCTAATCCCAGCATACAGACCACTTCTCAAATTTGCCAAACCGGTTCAAAAGCAGATCACGGTATGGCCAGAAAATGCTACCTCAGCACTGCAGGACTGCTTTCAGGACACAGACTGGAACATGTTTAAAGAGGCGGCCACCTACAACAACCACAGAGACCTGCAGGAGTACACTGAAACTGTGACTGCTTACATCAAAAAGTGCATAGATGATGTGACAGTCACCAAGACCATCACCACACGTGCCAACCAGAAGCCATGGATGACAGTAGAGGTTCGTAGGCTGCTAAAGACCAGAGATGAAGTATTCAGATCAGCAGATAAAGCAGCCCTCAAAACAGCAAGAGCCAATCTGTATCATGGCATCAAGAAGGCAAAACATCAGTATGCTAAAAAAATCAACAACAACTTCAGCGACAATAAAGACACTCGGACCCTGTGGCAAGCTAATCAGACCATCACTGACTACAAGGCCCGCCACAGGCCAGTGACGATGACACATCACTACCAGAGGCACTCAACCACTTCTACTCACGATTTGAGATGCAGAACGACACACCTGCACAGAAACTACCCACATCTCCAAACGACCAATCATGATGAAGTGCTTTGAGAGGTTAGTCATGCATCACATCAAGTCCAGTCTCCCAAACACGCTGGACCCATTCCAGTTTGCATATCGATGCAATATCCACCACTCTCCACCTAGCTCTTACTCACCTGGAACAGAAAGACTCCTATGTAAGAATGCTGTTCATCGACTTCAGCTCAGCATTCAACACAATAATCCCACAACAGCTCATCCACAAACTAAACCTGCGGGGCCTTAACACCTCCCTCTGTAATTGGATCCTGGATTTTTTAACTGAAAGACCTCAGTCAGTCCGTGTCGGCCACAACACCTCCAGCACTGCCACACTGAGCACAGGTGCCCCACAAGGCTGTGTGCTCAGCCCGCTGCTCTTCACGCTGCTGACCCACAACTGCACTGCCAAGTCCAGCTCCAACCACATCATCAAGTTTGCTGATGACACAACTGTGGTAGGCCTCATCAGCAACAACGATGAAACGCACTACAGAGAGGAAGTGGCACAGCTGGCTGAATGGTGTGGTGCTAACAACCTGTCCCTCAATGTGGGTAAGACAAAGAGGTTGTGATGGACTTCAGGAGAAACTCTGTTGACCACACCCCACTGACCATCGACGGCTCAACTGTGGAGAGAGTCGGTAGCACTAAATTCCAGGGGGTGCACATCACAAAGGATCTCACCTGGACCACCAACATCACGTCACTCAACAAGAAGGGACAACAGAGCCTCTACTTTCTCCGTCGGCTGAAAAGGGCAAGTCTCCCTCCACCCATCCTCACCACCTTTTACAGGGGCACCATTGAGAGTGTGCTGACCAACTGCATCACTGTCTGGTACGGGAACTGCAGTGCTGCTGACCGCAAGACCCTACAACGGAGAGTGAACACTGCCGCAAAGATCATCGGTGCCCCACTTCCCTTGCACGATGCTCCAGCAAGGCCTCCAGCATCGTGAAGGACCCCAGCCACCCTTCCCACAAGGGCACCATTGAGAGTGTGCTGACCAGCTGCATCACTGTCTGGTACGGGAACTGCAGTGCTGCTGACCGCAAGACCCTACAACGGACAGTGAACACTGCCGCAAAGATCATCGGTGCCCCACTTCCCTTGCACGCTGCTCCAGCAAGGCCTCCAGCATCGTGAAGGACCCCAGCCACCCCTCCCACAACCTCTTCCAGCTCCTGCCATCAGGAAAAAGGTACCGGAGTATCAAAGCTTGTTCTGTCAGATTGCTCAACAGCTTCTTTCCCCAGGCTGTGAGAGCTCTTAACTCCAATCTCCCTGTCCCCCCTCTGAAATCATGAACACCTCAGCCCCCAACTCATAAATAACTATTGACAATTTTCCTAAGTGCAATTCTGAGTGTGCTACACACAGGTGAGTGGGCTATACAAACCACCTGTAGTAACACACTCGTCCCACTATTTGCACACTAGACACTTTCTATAAACGCTCCCTGCTACAAAGACTCAATCAGATAATATGTTTACTTGAATATTGCACTACAAAATAATGTTTACTTGAGCATTGCACTTCTAAATCTTTTGCACTATGCGCTGCTTCCCACAAAATCTCTCTTCTGAACAATTTAATTGTACAAAATATATATTTTCTGAAACAATTTCATGTACAAATATCTCTTTAGCACAATTTGATGTACAGTATTTATGTAAAGTTCTTGTACAGTCTCAGTTTGTGTATGTGTAGTCAACTAGGTATAGTAGATTAGATTAGATTCCACTTTATTGTCATTACACAAGTACAGGTACAGGGCAACGAAATGCAGTTTAGGTCTAACCAGAAGTGCAATAGCAGCAAGTGCAGGATATACAATGGTTGAATAAGTGCAGGACAAGGATATGTACTGAATATATGTATAAATATATATAGAAAGATGGTTATTACTATAAACAGAATTTACAGGTGAATATGTATAGTGAATAAATATACAGATGGCTATTACTATAAACAAGGTGTAAAAGTGCAGTGGAAGTGATTGCATATTACAATTAGACATACGGTGCAAAATGCTAATGTAAACATTGATAATGTAAACAACAGTCGGCAGTGCAAATGAGCATAATCCAATTTAGGTATGGTAGTGCAAGATACAAAAGTAAACAGTTGTTACTGTAATAAAAATTTACATTCAGTAGTGCAAATAAGGCCGATGTGAGGTAGGAGAGAAGAGTTAACAATATATGAGGAAGTGGCTCAACGGGGGTTAGAGTTCAGTAAAGAGACAGCTCTGGGGAAGAAACTGTTCTTTAATCGGCTGGTCCTGGTCCGGAGGCACCTGAAACGCCTGCCGGAGGGCAGGAGAGAAAACAGTCTGTGGGCTGGGTGAGAGGAGTCCTTAAGGATGCTGCGAGCTCGATGCAGACAGCGTTTCCTCTGGATATGTTCGATGGCAGGTAGTGGAGTCCCTGTGATGCGCTGGGCAGTTTTCACCACCCGCTGCAGTGCCTTGCGCTCCGCAACAGAGCAGCTCCCATACCATACTGTGACACAGTTGGTCAGGATGCTTTCTATTGACAATAGTAGTTATAGTATTTATAGTATATGTATAGTCAGATGGTTAAACTGTTGTATAGCTCTATTGTTTTTCCTATATTTGCATTGTTGTATGTTTATCTTATGTTTAACTAGTATGTAGCACTGTGGTCCTGCGAGACACGACATTTCGTTCCACTATATGTCCACACATGTAGCAGAATGACAATAAAGCTCAACTTGACTTGCCACCTACAAAAACGCTCTGAACTCTGCTAAATCTGAATATTACACACATGTAATTAATAATCATGAGTTCAATACCAGAGCACTTTTTTCCACTGTTCAAGGACTTATTAAGCCATCTGAAACCACCTTCCACTTCACTACTGTATCCCAATGTCAAGACTTTTTGGAATTTTTGCATAACAAAGTTGACACAATCCATAAACAACTGACTAAATCTTTTTCAACACACTTTGATTGCAGTTTGGATTAATAACTTACATACATCACCACTCACCACACTCTCTGACTTCACTTTACCATCAATCCGACAAATCAGTAACATCATCATTTCAGTACGATCATCTACTTGTTCCCTTGATCCACTTCCCACATTCCTTGTTAAATCATGTCCCTCTTGTCCTCACTGCCATAGCTCACTCCTCGTTATCTACCGGTATTGTTCCATTATCAATCAAAACTGCTTCAGTTAAAGCTATAATTAAGAAACCTGGCTCAGATACCAAAGACTTCAATAATTACCGTCCCATTTCTAATCTACCTCTTACCGCCAAAATTATTGAACGTACTGTTACAATACAGCTTCAGGATCATCTTCAAAATAATAATCTGTTTGACCCATTCCAATCTGGTTTTCGTTCTAAACACAGTACTGAAACAGCCTTAGTTAAAATCACAAATGATCTCCTCCGTGCAGCTGATTCAGGCCTTCTTTCCATTCTCATCCTCCTTGACCTCAGTGCCGCCTTTGATACCATCTCGCACCCAGTTTTACTTGAGCGTTTAGCTGGCACTGGGGTCACTGGTACTGCTTTAAAATGGTTCAATTCATATCTCACCGATAGGAAACAGTTTGTACAAATGAAAGACATCAAGTCATTTTCATCCCCATTACACCACGGAGTTCCCCAAGGCTCAGTGTTAGGTCCCCTTTTGTTCATTATTTACATCCTCCCCCTCGGCAATATTTTTCGGCATTTTGGTATTTACTTTCACTGTTATGCTGATGACACTCAGCTGTATATTTCCACAAAACCTAGTATTGTATCATGCCCCAATGCACTTACTGACTGTTTACAGGCCATTACATCTTGGATGACAAATAACAAACTCAAACTCAACAGCAATAAAAGTGAAGTTCTTCTCATTGGTTCCAAATCTACACTTTCCAAATCCCCACCCATTAGTATAAGCATTGAAGGCTGTCTGGTCCCCATTTCCTCTCAGGTCATTTTCCTCTTTCTTTTACTTCACATATTAACAATACTGTCCGTACAGCTTTTTTCCACTTGCACAACATTTCTAGACTCCGCCCATCACTCACTCAGCACTCAACCTAAGTTCTTGTTCATGCCCTTGTCACTTCACGCCTCGACTACTGTAATGCCCTTCTTTCCAGTTTACCCCAAAAGCTTCTCCAACGACTTCAAAATGTTCATAACTCTGCTGCAAGACTCATTACTTGCACAAAATCAATAGAACACATCACACCGATCCTCATTCAACTTCACTGGCTCCCAATACCCCAAAGAATTCAATATAATCTGCTTCTCCTCACCTTTAAGGCACTCCGTAACCTTGCTCCCACATATCTGTCTGATCTGCTCCACCCTTACACTCCCTCCCGTGCCCTTCACTCTTCTTTTTCTGGTCTCCTGTCCATTCCTTCAGTTAAAATGGTCAAAATAGGGGCTAGGGCCTTCAGTCACGTTGCCCCCGAACTCTGGAATTCACTACCCATTCATATCCGTCAGCTGAACTCTATCAATATTTTTAAATCACAACTAAAAACCTACCTCTTTAAATCTGCTTATTCACTGTAATCTTTTGTGTTTTTATTTATTTTATTTTGTTTTATTTGATGTATTTGTGTGTTATTACTTGTGTTTTTGTTGTAAGGTGTCCTTGGGTGTCCTGAAAAGCGCCATTAAATAAAATGTATAAATAAATAAATAAAATAAATTATGTATATATAAATACACACACATTCATGTATATATTTAAGAAAAATATGTTACGTTTTTATATTAAATATATTTATATATAATATAATTTATATGAACATAAATATATACATGTAAATACATGTAAACATTTTCTAAATATATGCTGTATGTGTGTGTATTTATATATACATAATAAATATACACAGAACACACACATATAAAATGTAAACAAAAACTTTTATTTTGGATGTGATTAATCGCGATTAATCATTTGACAGCACTAATATATACATACATATATACACATACATATATATATATATATATATATATATTTTTTTTTTTTTTTAATGTGTGTGTGTGTGTGTGTGTTCTCCACTCAGTTCATTATCTGCTGAGGCGGACAAAAGTTATGAGGGGGGTGTGAAAGTCATTCTGATTACTCATTCACAGAAAACAATATCTTGATTTAAATTTTGTAAGACATGTTTTGTCATAGAAAAGCTCTATGCGAGGGAGTGAAAACACTTTTTTTTCCTTTTTTTTTTTTAACAACACAGTATAATTAAAACATACACAATGAAGGTCAAAGACACATTATTGTGCACTCTGATCTAACCACATAGATGTGAACAGACTTTAAGTCATTCCTGAAAACATATTCTGTTCAACAAGTGAAACAAGTAAACCATACCTGATATTTAAGTTTTTGCTGCTTCTTTCCATGGATTCAATAAATAAAAAAATATATATTTTTTAAAAAAATCATCAGTGGTCAAAAAGCTTGTTTTACCATAGAATATCTGTCATGTATTTACTGAAAAATAGACATGATAACGGGGTTTTCAGTTGATTGATGAACATTTTATTTTTTGCTGATTAACAAAAAAAGAAGGATCAGAAAGGATGTACAAGCTCACATGTTTCTCTCGATCTACCCGCCACCACCTGGGGCCTCATTTATAAAATGTTGCGCAGAAACCTTCCTAAATTTGATCTTACGATCGTTTCTCAGAAATGCGTACGTGCGATTCATAGAATGAACGTCACGAACAGAAAAAGCAGCGTCTGGCGCCTATTTCAGATGTGAAATCTATGAATTGCAAATTATCTTGAACTTGCGCGCAATTGAATGGTTTCAGCTCTCTACCTTGTAAACGACTCCTAATTAATATCATTAACATATAAAACATCACCAATCATCATAATTTAGAACAGCGACCTGCAAGAACAGCTTACATTTGAAAAATTCTGCATTACTCCGACAATAAAAAGTGCGTACGTCTGCTCGGACCCTGACGTGACGCTAAGCACTTTTCCACGTCAAAGACCGTTTTTATAAATATGAGCGTTGGCGTGGATTTAAGCGTACGCACACTCTAAGATCAAATCTGTGCGTACGCACGCTTTATAAATGAGGCCCCTGGTGCACAGCCTTTTTAACAGAGGCTCCCACAACCAATGGGGAGCAAGGTCAAAAGTCAACAAAGTTAACAGTATCCATTATACAATTTACATGCAAAAAAATCAATGTTAATACTCAACACTCAATACCTGAAATCAACCACATCGCCTATGTGATTCACTCGAGACCAATCCAAATTTAGTACCCGGATCCAATTGTGACCCATAAGAGCTGGCCCTTTTCCTCGCAACACTAACAAAGTTAGTTGTAAATCTTGTGCCCCACTCTGAACTTGGACATTAATTTTTACCCAACAATTTTAGGGGTTGATCAGTGTATGTTCACAGATTAAAATCACATGGTTGCAATTTTACCTTTCTAAATATTGACCAATACAAGCTCTCAGATATGATAGACAGAGCAGCCCCAGTGTCTACCTCCATTCATATTTTTCCCCATTACATCTCACCATAACCTTGTATGGTTTTACATACCCAGATAAGTTCGTAGTTACTGTGTGCAGTCTCAAATCAGTTGGCAACATCCGATGGCAAATCCAAAGCTCCATGAGCCAAATCCTGCCTGTCCATGAAATTTACCCCCGCTCTGCTCCGTGATTGCAGAGAACGAGCAGACATTCATCCTGTAGATCGGTGCTGCTCCCTTGATTTGAAGTCGGTCCGCTTGTTCTTACAAGCCCATTCCAGATGACTACCTTTTCTGCATCCCAGACACTGGAACTCTTTGAACTTGCAGATGCTCAGTCCATGTCCTTTTCCCAGACATCGGTAGCACTCACGGCCGGTGTGGCTCCTCGACTCCGGATGCAAAATCCTGGGCTCGCGTGGTGGCTTCACTCCCCGTAGGCCTAGGTGATCTGTCCGCAGATACAACGAGGTCGGTCCCTTCTGCATAGACTGCATGCCACTGGTGGTACACTCAAAATTGTTTATGTCCAGAATTCATGCCCATGTCAGACTTTCATCACTGGCAGCATTCAACAGTTTTCGAACATCAATCCCGTTTTAGGACTGTAGAGTGCAATGCTGTTCTCATCTCCTTCCTCTTTTCTTTTTGAGCTTATCATGGCGGGGGCTACCCACTGCAAAAATACAACACATCAGTCCCATCCTCATCACCAAAATTGTCATGTATTTACCAAAAAAATAAATACTATAATGGTATGATGTACCATAGAGCAAAAAAAAAAAAAAAAATGAACAGTGAGAGTAACAAAAAATTGTAAAATACATTTTAATGTGCATAATTAAGTGTGAAAATAACCGAAGGATATACAGTCAAACCAAAAATTATTCAGAGACCAAATATAATTTTTGATATTTTTTACTAGTGGGTGCAGGACACTATAGTTCATTTTTGTAAGTGAGGATAGCAAAATAAAGTAAACTGTGACATATTATATCCAAAAATTCTTCATACAATGGACTACCAATAAAATTGATACAAATTTGGGACCAAAAATTATTCAGACTGCATGCCCAGGAGACTACAGGCTGTCATTAAGGATAAGGGTGGCCTGACAAAGTATTGATAGTTGTGTAAATATTGTCATACTAACAGCTGTCTGAATAATTTTGGTTGATTGCAATCCATCACATACCTTTCTATCAAAGTTATCTGATATTATCGAGCTGAATTTGTTCTGACACAGTTTAACTCTGAGTTCTTGTCATATTTTACTACCATAAACTTTAGCGAATAAACTGTGATAATGTGAGAAATGTTGAAGGTGTCTGAATAAATTTTGGTTTGACTGTATCTATTTGATAAATTAAGTTAACCAACTAACATTATACATACTCTGTTGGTTTCTGTACCCAATATTTAAAAAATGTACAAATGCAATGAAAATATCGGTACCGGTACTCGGTATCGACAAGTACCAAAAATAAAAGTATCGGTATCGGGCGAGTACTGAAAAAAGTGGTATCGGTGCATCCCTAATACATACACAAAATAAATATATTTTTTTGTTGTTGTTGTTTTTAATACTTTATTTATAGGTATTTCTATTAACAGGAAAATAAAAAAAGAATAAAAACAATTGCAACAAAAAGAAACATAAACATCCCAGAATATTCCCCCATTTCCCTCTTTGTGCGGTTTTAACAGCAGAAACAAATAGCTAACAGTTCAAAGACACCAGACAATATCTTCAAAACAACAAACAAATGTGTAGCAGCAACGTACATACAGTATGTAGGGTATAAGGTACATACATAGGTATAACAATTAGAAAATTAAATATTTAATATAGAAGTGAACAAATCGATAAGTAAATGAAGAAGGAAATTAACCACCTTATACCTGCCTCAGACTGTTCAGTTTACCATAGTTGTAACTGTTGTGAAAGGCTATAAAACAAGGCAACAGATCACCAGAAAAATAAATAAATGAATAAAGATAATGTAAAATAGAAAGAAAAATTGCAATAATAATAATAAATCAATCAATCAATAAAAATGGTTGAATGGCATATAGTCTGTAAGTCCATATTTGTTCCGGTGTTTAGGTAACCCCTACCTCAGTAAATTGTAAGTCATCAAAACATGTTAAGAAGGGTGACCATGTTTCAAAAAAATTGTGTTTTGAGCCTTTGATATTGAATTTAATTTTTTTCAAGCTGGATAAAATACATCACTTTTTTAACCCATCTATTATGTGTTGGGGGCTCAGCTTTTTTTCATTGGAAGATAATTAAACGTCTTGACAAGTGTGGTAAAAACCTTATACATTCCTTCCGTAATCACAGTATCTTCAGGACAAGTACATAAAACGGCTAAGAGGGGATCAGGGTCAATAGAAACACCATATATATCACTAAAAGATTTAAAGATATCTCTCCAAAATCCCTGCAGTTTTAGGCATGAACATATGGGCTGTTGTGGCTGGCGAGTGTAGGCATCTGATGCATGCAGGAGTAATAGTAGGATAGATTCTAGCCAATTTTTAATTGGTAAAATGTAGTCTGAGGGAATGAGGGAATGTCTGGCACAGGGTGATGATGACTGTACTTTGTCCAAAATACCTTCCCGAGATGTAATAGAGCTCTCTCCTGTCCCACAAACCAAAGACTTAAGAGAAAATTTGTTGCAGGTTTCCTACCCTTGCACCCACACTGGAATTGACTTTGAATCCCAATCTGATACCCAGTACACAACTTATCGAATATTGCTTGCCCAATAATAAAACAAAATTTAGGCAATGTCATCCCTCCTTGACACTTAGGTTTCTGCAAAAAAAATTCCCTAAAAAGCATCGAAGAGGTGTCATTTTAATCAAATTAAGACGGCCAGCCAAAGACAAAGGTAAGGCAGACCACTTCTTGAAATCATGTTTGCAATGTTCTAGGAGTGGGGTAAAATTGGTCTTATATAAATGATCAAAAGAACGCGTAACTGAAATACCCAGGTGTAACGAGTGGGGCGGGGCCGAGAGCCGTGGGAACGGAGCGAGGCCGGTGGAGTTAATGAAAATGAGCGACACCTGCGCCACTCAATGGTCTCGAGTCCCACAGAGGAGCTCCGGAAGGATAAAAGGAGGAGTGACAACAGTGCAAGATGAGAGAGGACCAGGCCTGGACTTTTATTTATATTTTGTGTGTGGCAGTCATCCATGAGGGGCTGCCGCTTTACTTTTATGTTTGGTTATTTTATTATTAAAGAGTTTGAATGTTCGCCAGTTCCCGCCTCCTTCTTCCCGATCTATGAATCGTTACACCAGGTATTTAAACCCATCCTGAACCACTCTAAATGGGATAATATGGGAAGCAGAATCGGGAGACATAACAATTGGTAAGTACTCTGTCTCATGCATATTAATCTTATAGCCTGAGATTTTCCTGAAATCCTCTAATACTGACAATATATGGGGTAGTGATGTAGCGAGGTTAGAAACATGTAAAAGAACGCATATAAAGAAATGTTATGCTCCATGCCATTTCAAGTGATGCCTCTAAAAACAGGAGATTGGCGAAGTAGCATGGCCAAAGGCACAATGGAAATTGCGAACAACAAGGGTGAGAGTGGACAACCTTGCCTTTTACCTCTATACAAGGAGAAATATTCTGAAAATACATTGTTCATGCAAACAGAGGCTACTGGAGCATAATATAAAAGCTTGGTCCAGGAAATCATATCTTCAGGAAAGCCAATTTTTTGGAAAAAGTAGAAAATCTACTCCCACTCTACCCGATCGAATGCCTTTTTGGCATCAAGAGAAATAATGGCTTCAGTGGTGTCTGAGTGTGTGTATATTACATTAAACAAACGCCTCAAGTTGTTAAAGGAGTAGCGTCCCCGGATAAATCCTGTTTGATCACTGTGAATAATTGTGGGAAGGATGGGTTCTAGATGTAATGCGAGGGCCTTAGCTAATATCTTAAAATCAACATTTAGTAATGAAATTGGTATATATGATTCACAGAAAGTGGGGTCCTTATTTTCTTTTAACAAAAGCGAGATTGATGCCTGTGTAAGAGTCAAAGGAAGGGAGCCGCTCTCAAAAGCTTCATTATATACTGCTACAAGAAGTGGGCTCAATAGATCTGAGAACTTCTTATAGAACTCTATAGGAGCCGTCAGGCCCAGGCGCTTTACCGCTCTGTATAGCCACAACAGCTGCCGTAATCTCCTGTTGCCTAATAAAATCCCCAAGTTCAGGACCAATACTGACAGTAGGCAGATGTATCTTTTCAAAGAGAGGTAAATCATTAGTATATTCCAAGAAATACAGAGCTGAGTAATATTGAACAAATCTGTTATTCATATCTTGGGCAGTGTGTAACATAGTACCAGAGGAAGACTGAACTTGTGTAATCATTTTGGAGACATCTGACTGAAAAGCTTGATAGGCCAATAATTTACTTGACTCCAAATTCATAAAACGTATGGCGGGTCTTCAGAAGCCTTTTCTCTTCTTGTGAAGTTGTCAATAGTTTAAATTCAGTCTGGAGCCGCAGCCTTTCTTTATGTAAGGTGTAGTTGACTCTGATAGGTCAGTTATGAGTTATGAATGATGTATCTGTGATTTTTAGGGATTATTGTTTGTGGTTTCATGATTTCACGATTTAAGTGGATATTTATGTGTTAGTTTTATAATTTTGTTGGTATTGTACTTTATTTCGTTGTACTCTCAGTTTGACTAAAATGAATGTCACGTGACCCTTCCTGATTAATTTAACCTGGAAGTATTGGCACAAACGGAATGGCGAGATGTGAATTCAGAGACGCATGTTAGAGCTCCTTACCATTCTACTGCTGGTTATCAGGCCAACACAGTAAACAAGTTAATGTTTGTTTGTTTGTTTATATATATATATATATATATATATATATATATATATATATATATATATATATATATAATTTTTTTTTTTTTTTACTGCGTTGATGTCCTTTGAATTGTTGTGTGTCAAACTATTGTTTTTTTTTTTTCTTGTTTGTTTGCATGTAGTTTTCACGGTATTCCATATCAGAAAAATAAAACTGTCCACGCTTCCAAAATACTGATGTGCATATGTTTAATGACCAGCGAGTAATTACAGTGAAAACGTGGCCTAATTCCATTCTACCGAAGTCTGCTTTGGCGGTGGTGTTCCGGATTCAGTGTGCGGCTCGCTGCCTCGGGATCTCTGTGCGCGGTTTGGCTGCTTCCTGCGGTGAGGCTGTCTTCGGCGTGCGACTTTGCTACGCTGTTTGGCTGTATTCTGTGGAGAAATGACTTCATTGTGCAGCCGTTGACTTATTTTTCGTAGCGCTGGTTGCGGTAAGTTTTAGCGTTTAACTCTGCATCTTCCTCCCGTGGTGGACTGTTGTGGGTTTGGCGTGCAGTTCTGATACAATTCCGGTGGAGGACTTTATCACACAGCCTTAATTCGTCTGTGCAACAGCAGGTCAGACTGTGCAATATTCAAATGCTATCTTTGGTAAATAATGGATGTTTTAATAAGTTAAAGTAAAATTGTTATGAGATAAAGCTGCCTATTAACAGAGAATAAAGATAGAAATGTTTTGGTGGCAACTGGTTCTTAATTGTTGTGATTGTAATAATGTTTAAGATTATATTTAAGTGTTTGTAAAATTGAATTTTCGTTTTTGTCATTTAAGTGAATATTTCAGAGTTAAGGGCATTGACTTAAGTGTGATTACTCAGTTTATAAGTGTTTCACTGCTATTTACTGTCACTTCATTATATATTTTGTACTGTTTGTCTGAAGTCACAAATTTTTAACATGTCAGTTCAGGGTGATTTAGCTGAGCAAAATGAATTTCCATTACAAGAGCAAGCAGTTTTAATTACTGATACGCCAGAAAATGAAATTACTGAGGGTGTAGTGAGAGCTCGCCATGCATCATGTACCACATGCACAGAAAAATCAGAGGCAAGACTTAAAGAGCTTAATCCTGTTTTATTAAAGACAAAAGAAATTAGAAAATCTTCCCGTGATAAACGCTTAACACCAAAGATGCAGGAGTTAAAAGAGCAAGAACTGGTTCAAAAGGAAAGGAAGTTTAAATCTGCATATAAGAATTGGAAGATCTATGTCAGAGATGTTCGTTCAAAGTTAAAACATGAGTGCTCTGAAAGTGATTTGTGTGACATGATGGATGGGGTGAAGAAAGAGTCTGAATTGAAAGAGTTATATGATAGCGTACGACTCCTAGCAGTACCAAGCCAAGAAGTTAGGAGAAAAATTTATGCATGCTCAGCTGTGACGGCAGACTTGATGAAATTAATGAGGGTACGCCTAGTGGAAGATGGCATGGAGTTTGATGCCGAAGCTGAAAGCAAGATTGCATACGCTGTTGAACTGAGTATGCTAGGACCATATATGGATCCACAGTTTCTAGAGCCACAGTTCTTCGTAATCACTCTAAACCCCTTCAGAGTCTGCAAGCATTTCCGCCAAAAGGGCAGAGACTGCTGCATTGTTAGCTGCAAAGAAAGCTGAAATGAAAATGGAGGCTGACATTGATGCATAAAGGCAGCAACTGAAGAAGCTTGAAAATTGCAGAGACCTAGAGATTATGGAAGCAAGGCTTCGAGTGTATACTGAGGAGGAGTCAAGAATGAAACGTCAGCAGTGTGGTTCAGCATGCAGTGACATGAGTAACCCCAGTCCCCTTGTTCCTAGTACACCATGTTTGAATCAGCAAGTTATAAAAAGTGAAGTATCCGTAGTACATGCATTGCAAGAGTCAATGGCCTTATCTCGACTTCCCGTTCCAGAACCCTTTGTATTTTTTGGTGACCCACTGAAGTTTATAGAGTGGAGCACAACCTTTAAAGCTCTTATAGAGAGACTTTGTCCAAATCCAGCAGACAGGCTGTCCTATTTGCAAAAGTATATTGATGAAGCAAGATCAGTTCTGTAAGGCAGTTTTTATAGGAAAGACGAACAAGCCTATCAGCAAGCTTTGGAGAAGCTGAATGCCAGATATGGTCACTCTTTTGTGGTGCTACGTGCCTTCAGAGAGAAACTTAACAGGTGGCCTAAGATTGGTGGATCAGAGTACGTTAAGCTAAGAGAGTTCAATGACTTCTTGCAATCACGTAGTGATGCTATGCCGCACATTAAGGGTCTTCAGGTGCTGAATGACTGTGAAGAGAACCAGAGGATACTGGTAAAGCTTCCCAATTGGGTGACGAGCAGATGGAACCGTTATGTCACAGAACCGTTAGATCAAGACAGAGATTACCCAAGCTTCAGTGAGTTTGTTTCCTTTATTTCAAGGGAAGCACGTATAGCATGCAATCCAGTATCATCACTGTATGCATTAAAGATCTTTGAGAAGCCATTTAAAGAGGTAAAGCGTTCAAGAGTAAATTCATTGGCAACCACTGTGAAGGATTTGGATGAAGCATGTTCTACGGCCAATTCCAGCAATGTCATCAACAGCAAGATTAAAGAGTTTAGTAAATCGAGGAGTACACTGGTGCGTAGCACAAATTCAGTCGAATGTATGTTCTGTGGAGAGGGTCATTCTGTCCATGAGTGTCAAAAACTAATGAAAAGAGCTGTGGAGGAAAAGGGAAAGTTTGTCCTGGAGAATAAGTTGTGCTTTGCATGCTTGAGAAAGGGACATTACTCTAAGGACTGTAAGAACAGGGCCATATGTGCTGTATGCAAGAAGCAGCAGCCAGGAGACGAGTCTTCACAGATAGTTTTGCAGGCTGAGGAGAGTACATCTTCTCTGTCATGCTGTGTGAATACAGGAGAAGATGGTACAACATCCATGATTGTTCCTGTATGGCTGTCTTCATCTAATTCAGAGTCTGTCTAATAAGGCATAAATAAGGATTTCAGAGTAGTCACACATTTTTTGATCCGGAAGTGTGTGAAGGTTTGCAGGCATTAATGGAACCGGTAAAATTAAAGCTTTCTACTATGATGGGAAAAGATTCCATCGTGGAAAGTCAGAGAGTTAGTGGCCTTAGAGTTAGAGGATTTTCTTCTGACAGCCCTATCTGCTTGCCACCTGTTTATACAAGGGATTTTATTCCCTTTGAGCACTCGCACATTCCCACCCGTGAAACCGCTAAAAAGTGGAGACATTTAGAAGTGATTGCAGATTAAATGCCTGCACGGATGGATTGTGGAGTAGGTCTTTTGATCGGATATGATTTCTCCAGAACATTGGCACCTCGATAGGTCATCATTGGCGGAGATGAAGAGCCTTATGCCATCAAGACTGACCTGGGGTGGAGTATCATAAGAGGCACTCCACAGCATGTGAGCTCCAAGGATGTGACTGGTCTATGCCACCGTATATCAATCAGGGAGCTTCCCCCTGTGACACATGCTGGTGTTATTAGATCACTTGAGTTGGATTTTGCAGATACTCTGTTAGGAGAAAAATGTATATCACAGGATGATGTTCAGTTCCTGCAGGTTTTAACAAAAACCCACCAATACACTATCTCAACAAATTAGAATACTTCATAAGACCAATAAAAAATAAACCTTTTTAGTGAATTGTTGGCCTTCTGGAAAGTATGTTCATTTACTGTACATGTACTCAATACTTGGTAAGGGCTCCTTTTGCTTTAATTACTGCCTCAACTCGGCGTGGCATGGAGGTGATCAGTTTGTGGCACTGCTGAGGTGGTATGGAAGCCCAGGTTTCTTTGACAGTGGCCTTCAGCTCATCTGCATTTTTTTGGTCTCTTGTTTCTCATTTTCCTCTTGACAATACCCCATAGATTCTCTATGGGGTTCAGGTCTGGTGAGTTTGCTGGCCAGTCAAGCACACCAACACCATGGTCATTTAACCAACTTTTGGTGCTTTTGGCAGTGTGGGCAGGTGCCAAATCCTGCTGGAAAATGAAATCGGCATCTTTAAAAAGCTGGTCAGTAGAAGGATGAAGTGCTCCAAAATTTCTTGGTAAATGGTTTCAGTGACTTTGGTTTTCAAAAAACACAATGGACCAACACCAGCAGATGACATTTCACCCCAAATCATCACAGAGTGTGGAAACTTAACACTGGACTTCAAGCAACTTGGGCTATGAGCTTCTCCACCCTTCCTCCAGACTCTAGGACCTTGGTTTCCAAATGAAATGCAAAACTTGCTCTCATCTGAAAAGAGGACTTTGGACCACTGGGCAACAGTCCAGTTCTTCTCCTTAGCCCAGGTAAGACGCCTCTGATGTTGTCTGTGGTTCAGGAGTGGCTTAACAAGAGGAATACGACAACTGTAGCCAAATTCCTTGACACGTCTGTGTGTGGTGGCTCTTGATGCCTTGACCCCAGCCTCAGTCCATTCCTTGTGAAGTTCACCCAAATTCTTGAATCAATTTAGCTTGACAATCCTCATAAGGCTGTGGTTCTCTCGGTTGGTTGTGCATCTTTTTCTTCCACACTTTTTCCTTCCACTCAACTTCCTGTTAACATGCTTGGATACAGCACTCTGTGAACAGCCAGCTTCTTTGGCAATGAATGTTTGTGGCTTACCCTCCTTGTGAAGGGTGTCAATGATTGTCTTCTGGACAACTGTCAGATCAGCAGTCTTCCCCATAAATGTGTAGCCTAGTGAAACAAACTGAGAGACCATTTTGAAGGCTCAGGAAACCTTTGCAGGTGTTTTGAGTTGATTAGCTGATTGGCATGTCACCATATTCTAATTTGTTGAGATAGTGAATTGGTGGGTTTTTGTTAAATGTGAGCCAAAATCATCACAATTAAAAGAACCAAAGACTTAAACTACTTCAGTCTGTGTGCATGGGTTTTTTTTTTTTTCCTAAGCAAAATGTTGGACTTTCTTACCAATTTATCTTAATTATCTCCCATTCACCCAATTGTTTCATGTTGTTTAATTTTTCAACAGATGTCTACAAAATAATTAGTTCACAGAGAGACCATGGTCTTCTTTAGCATTCGCTAATTTTATCACAAGAATGGGCAACGACAAAGGAAACTAAGCCACAATGTGCATGTTTTCTATTCTACTAGTTTCAAGTATAGATTTAGTTATTTTGTTTATCCTATTCATCTTCAATGCCTTGTATCAAATGTATGCAACTTAGCACATTTTAATTACTTAATTACAACAGGAAAGTGCAGTGCAGCCTTCGGAATCAAAAAGAGCTGAGGTGAATTTTTGCCCAGCATACCCATCAGCAGAAACTGAGGAGAGTCTGGAGGCCATGCAGAAAGCTCTGCTCTCAGATGTAAAGAAGAGGGACAACAGACAAGTTGTGAAGCTCAAGATGAAAAAGACACACACACATCGAAGACAGGAAGTTGTTCGAGATTCATCAATGGTGGTGAACTTCATTGCAAGGTGGCCAGTGCTGTTTGAAGTTAGTGAGGTAAGGTTGATGTGTTTTTCTTTTTATAAAAGGGAAGGCCCTGGGTACACTGGCAGACTGCTAAATGCCTGATTGTAAATTATTTGTCTGCATTTTCTCTCACTCCTACATAGTAGGGATGTGCATCTCCATAACTGAGGTCGATGCGATACGCATCTCAATGCATAGCCAACGATACGATACATTGAAGATGCATATGAAGCATCTAGTGATGTGATGCAATAAGATTCACCCCTGTGACGATTCAGTTCGATTTGATGCAATGGAAAAAATATGATCGCTTTTATTTCTTTGGTTCAGACAGACAGCAAATCATAAATTAACTTGTGTCTTCTGACTTCTAATGCCTCGAGGCCTGTTTCATAAAACAAGTTTACCAAAGTTTGCTTATTTCAGTTAGTCTGACTCCCTGTCAAATGATTTGGTTCCATAAAGCAAATTTAACAAAGATGAACCTCAGTCACTGTGGCAACTTATGCTGGAAAACTAACCTGGTCCAGGGCAGGTAAACTATCAGGCTAAGCTGAGCTCCTCTAACACTGACCAATATGAATGCAATGATTTTACTACTGACTCTCTCATACGGTCTTATAAAACCAGAGAGAAAGAATGCATGGCTATGACAGATGTTCTAATGCTATTTGTTCTAACTTCAAAAGGGACATTACAATCTAACACTGCTCTTTAAAGCATTAAAATCACCAAACTAAAAGTTAAAATCAATAAATTAAAACTACATTTTAATTGCTATAAGAAACACACATTAACTCATGAGCTTAGTAATTAGGACTGCATCAGCTTATTTTATTTACCCATTACAATAGTACATTTACAGTTACTACTAATATGCTATCATAAAAATATACCTATATGTAGGTTTAAAATTCTATAAATGGCACATTTAATGTCCAACAACGAATATTTTAGCAAAATGCATATTTGGCGCTCGTTCACTTCCATAAGCCTTGCCCACTCCTGACAGCAAAATGGATATTTACATGACTTTCTAACATTTACAGATGAAAAATATAGTCGTGACATCTCAGTTATGCACTGAGGAAAACACAACATCTCAAATGCATTAAACAACACAAATATATTTGCTGTTTGACATGGTGGATTGATTAGATCCATGATCGACAATAAGGGCTGATTAAGAATAAGCGTGCACAAATTAGTGAGATCGTGTGAACTAATATTGTCGTTTATGGAACCGCTTTAGCCCCGATTGATTTATTTCAAGTCAGGTTTTGGACTTTAATCCCCGTTTTTCCTCCGGTTTCCATAGTGTTGTTGTGATTCGTCATATTCATGCACAGCGGTGATGAGAGAACACGCTTGAGAAGAAATCAATCTACATATAAAATATTGGTCACTTTATAAACAAAAAGTGTAGCACATCCACTAGTCATTATATATAAATAAATCAATTTGCATCACGATGCATCACGATACAAATGCCAGCTTGTAGCCGATGCACACTTTTTAAACCAATGCATCGTTAACTTTTTTTTTTTTTTTTTTTACCGATGCACCAAGCGAATCGAGGAATCTTCCCATCCCTACATAGTCTTGGTCTGTATGTGTAATGGTGGTATTCTCCCTGATGTTTACAGTTCTGTCCTTATTGTACTTGCTAATCTGTTATCAGATCAATGCTGAATTCAAGAGAATCACAACTGTCCCACTTAATCCATTTGTGTCCAAATTTTTCTGAATGGTTTCATGAATAAAGTCGTGTTAATAGTGTCCTATGTGAACATGTTCTGCATTTATTTTCCCCAGGTTTTTTCTTTTTTTTTTTCTTGAAAAATTGTATTTGAATGTACATGTGGCAACTATAGTTGCCGGTGGGCAAATACAAGTGCATCTCAATAAATTAGACTGTCGTGGAAAAGTTCATTTATTTCAGTAATTCAACTCAAATTGTGAAACTCATGTATTAAACTACTTCAGTCTGTGTGCATTGAATTTAAGTCTTTGGTTCTTTTAATTGTGGTGATTTTGGCTCACCTTTAACAAAAACCCACCAATTCACTAACTATATTAAAAGTATTTACACTATTAGTATGTCAAGTAAGGTGTAACTATTCTAAGATTATGTGGTATTTATAACCTACTGTGTTAGGCAACAATATTATGATTTAGAACAAGTTGCCTTATTGTAACAACACAAAATATATGATGCAACATATTTTTACACTATGTACTGGGTAGCCTACTTATTGTATTATTACAACATATATCTTGCATGACATTGATACAAATGGTAAACTGTAGTATACTATAATATAATTTAATTATAGTTAAAAACCACCATAGTCTTTATAAAGTTTTTACCACAATTTACTAAAGAATATACGCTATATTTACTAGTGTTATGTGGGTCATGGAGATTACTGAAAAACTCAGCTGAAAGTATGGGGTAATTATGTGATGAGCTTCTGATATGATTTGGTCTAGAAATTCCCATATGAAAATTTACCTGATGAAAGAATATTGCTTATGGTCATCTCAGCAGCGAGTCAGGTCACCAGCATTGTACTGTCAAGGTGCAATACAGTGGAAAAGTAGATTACCTGTTTCCAGCTCCTCCCAGGATATATAACAGCATAATACACAACACGTATAATTGATGTTTTTTGATAGCTGCCGTGCTGTTGGTGCACTTTGGGGTTCCGTATGTGGTTTGAGGCAAGTAGAATAAAATGTACTACAACCTTTTTCTTAACTACTGTGCAAACATACACCCTTGTTATATGTAGTTATTGTGTAAGTGTAACATCCGCGGGCTGTAATCTAAAGTGATGCCTTGTTACCCTCTTGTTACATGTAGTTACTGTGTAATTGTAACATTAAAAATGTTTAGTTATGCTACAATATGTTTCAAAGTTATTAACAATGAACTGTATTACATATTTAAATGTAAGGTCCAAAGACCTTAGGTTAACAGACACATTTTTATTATTTAACAATTTTAACAGATCTTTTCCAAGAACAGAATGCAGAAAAAATAAAAAAAACGAATTTGCAGCCACTTATACAAAATACAAAGAACTGTAAAACACACACACACACAAAATCATGTTCTACATTTATTTTTAATAAGCATATTGTCAATTTTTCCTTTTCCCATCTTTTGCATATGCATGCAAAGTTGTCCCTGCGGTCCTCCCCCTCTGATGCACTTTTCACCTGTGATCACAATTAGAGAAAACTACATTGCAAAAAAACAAAATAAAGTTAATACATGTAAAGTTTGCATAATGTAAAGAAGTGTTGCACAAAGCTTATATTTAACCAAATACATAAAATAAGGACTTCTGTGAGGACTCTGTGTCACAGCAATGTTTCAAGGAAATCTGTAAGAGTTGCCAACACTGCGATATGGTAAAGCAATACATAATAAAATAACAAAGGACTACAAAAGTACACAGGTAACTGGAAAATAAAAACAAGAACTTGGGGGGGATCACGTGACCCTTCGACGGCGACGCAAGCTTAGTCTTTTGCTCTGCTCACTTTGCCACATATTATATGATCCTGTCAGTAAAATTTGAACCAATCTGCATTGGACCCATCATGAGTGCTAAGGCAGACAAAGGGGATCGGAAAAGAGAGATTGAGCAATCGCCAATGAAGAAAAAATTCAAAGATTCCGCCATCTCCAGAGAAGACCTCGACGATGCTATTGCTAGCCGTATTGAACTAGCATTTAAAGAGCAGCAAAGCATTTTGAATTCGGTTGTGAATTCGGCAGTAAGAGATGCGATGGACTCTGTACTGATTCCAGCATTGCGCGAACTGCGTGAGGACATACAAGCGACCAACAAGTCTGTTAAAGAGCTAAGAGAGGAGTTTGAGGCCATAGCTACCGCGGCGAAGCAGACACGTGACCGCGTTGATTCTGTGCAAGCAGATGCACGTGAGGATAGGAGGGCAGTCACGGACGTAAGAAATCAGCTGGAGCGACTCACCGAGAAGATGACAGATATGGAGGACAGGTGCAGGAGGAACAACGTACGACTGGTGGGGCTGCCAGAGGGGGCTGAGGGATCCGACGTGGCTGGTTTCCTCAGGGTTAATCTTCCCAAGTGGATTCCTTCCTTGAGGGGCCGTGACTTTGAGATTGACCGGCGCACCGCGTGTATGACGGAGGGAGAGGCTCCGATCGGCCGTGCACTCTTATTTTTCGTGTACTGAGATGGCATCAGATATCCTGAAGGGTGCTCGGCAGGCCTATCCGGTGAAATGCGCACAGAACAATGTCACACTACTATTTTTTTCCCGACTTTAGTCCAGCTACAGCGATCAGAAGAAAGGCATTTGGTCCGGTTTTGAAGAAGATGACAGCGCTTGGCCTCCAGCCCTTCCTCATCTATCCAGCGGTACTCAAACTACGGCACAAAGGGGAACAGAAAAGCTTTGATTCCCCTCAGAAAGCGGAGGATTTTATCAGCTCCCTGTCTCAGCAGAAGACATATGCCGCGGCTCTGCGGGGCGGCGACGGGGGAACAGCGGCCGCTGTCTCTCCGGTCCAGCAGGAGGAACTTGATGGCCGGGATGGACATGGTTCTAGCTGCCCAGTAGGGGATGATGGTAGGATGGACATGGACGCTTGCTAGCTCTATTGTTTGCTTTTTCTTCTCTCCTCTCTACTACCGAGATATTGTCCCTCTATATCCGGTACAACGATCTCGTTGCTGGTTAGACTGACACTCCTTTTTTTCTCTCTTTTGGAGGACTAATTGAGAGTAGGTTTAATTAAAAATATGTTTTGGCTGTGTGGGCCTTTCGGGAGACATGTCTTGCGTTGGAGTGGATCGGTCACGAACCATCACTATTTTTGTTGCTCAGTCAGACCTATGTTCTCGGTAATATGCGGTCTGAGTTGTTCCTTGTTTATGGTTGTTGGTTGTTCAGGTTTTTATGTTGTTTTTACTTTTTACAACAGACATTTATACTTTTATTTATTTTACCTTGTTTCTAAAGGGATTTTTCATCTAGGAGGTTTGGTATCTAAAATGCACATCAGCGTTTACATGCTATTTACAGAATGGAAGTGCTTCTGTTTTTTTTCATTTATTGAATACAATCTTGGGATTATGAATATTCAATGCATACTCTAAATATTTTATCACTGAATGTGAATGGTTTAAAGTCTGCTGTTAAACGAACCCGTGTGTTAGAATATTTACACCGTAAATCTATTTCCTGTGCCCTAATTCAAGAGACGCATTTAAAACAATCTGACGTGGCACGTTTTCAGAATAAATATTATAAATTAGCGGCTTTTTCCTGCGCTCAAAATAAAACTAAGGGGGTGCTTATCCTTGTTAACCGAAAGTTAAATCTAACAATTGAACACCTTGGTAGTGATGAGAAGGGTAGATTTGTTTTTATCCGATGCAAAATATATAATAATAGGCTAACATTGGTCTCTATTCATGGTCCGAATGAGACAGACAGTGCGTTCCTTACACAGATTTCCAAAACATTACTTGAGCAGACTGACTGCCCATTAGTGGTGGGTGGTGATTTTAATGCTGTCATAAATCCTGTTTAAGATAAATCTCAATCTGATACAACAGCCAATCCATCCTCTAAATTACTGAATAAATTTATCACGGAGCTCATCTTAATCGATCTTTGGAGAATTCAGAATACTAAAGTTAAGGACTTCACTTTTTTTTCTAATAGACATAAGACTTTCTCTAGGATAGACTACATATTTCTCAGCCCATCTTTGATTTCGTTGAATTCCTCCATTTCTATATTACCAATTTTATTATCTGATCGTTCTGCTGTGTTGTGCAGTGTTCCTCTTTCCGATGTTAAAGCCAAGTCCCCTAGATGGCGCTTTAACATATCTTTATTGAGTAATCAGACTTTCATTACTTCACTAAAAGAATATATTAAGGAATTTCTTGAAATCAATATGCCCTCTGATGTGGATCCTCAAATAATGTGGGAATCAACTAAGTGTGCCATACGAGGATTCTGTATATCTTTCTCTTCTACTCTTGCCAAAGCGAAAACTCACAAGTTTACACAATTAGAAAATAAAATCCAATCATTGCAAAACCTACAAAACAACATTTTACTGATCAACAGGCTACACAGTTGTCCTCTTTAAAAGAAGAATATGATTTACTTTCACACTCAAAGGCGGAATTTATTTTACATAGGACTAGGCAAAAATATTATTTTGAATCAGAGAGACCTAGTCATTTATTGGCCCTTAGGTTGAAAGAATGTGAGTCTAAGGCATATATTAGCGCAATAAAATCATCGGATGATCAGGTCACCACGAACCCTGCGGCAATTAATGACATATTTAAAGGTTTTTACATGAATCTGTATAAAGCCGAAACAGATTTTGATGAACCAATTTGTAAGCAGTATTTAGATAAATTGGAACTTCCTCGGATCTCACAGGTGGATAAAGAATCTTTGGAGGCCCCATTAAGTTTGGAGGAGCTACACGTCTCTCTAAAAAGCCTTCAAAAGGGCAAATCGCCGGGTCTAGATGGTCTTCCCCCTGAATTATATTTAGAAATTTGGGATTTGGTAGGGACACTTCTGCTTAATTCATTTAATTTTGCAATTGAACATGGGGTATTTCATAGAGATCAAAAAACATCACTGATTTCATTACTTCTTAAAAAAGGGAAAGATCCATTAGATTGTTCCAGCTACAGACCGATTTCGCTTATCCCATGTGATCTTAAAATCTATGCTAAAGTTTTTGCTTTTCGTATGGAGAAGGTAATTCATAGTTTGATCAAGGAGGACCAAACTGGTTTCATCAAGGTGCGCAATGCATCTGACAATATGCGTCGACTCCTTCATATTCTTGACTTTGCAGACTCCCACCCGACCCCTTGTGCGGTCTTTTCACTTGATGCAGAAAAAGCCTTTGACAGGCTAGAGTGGAATTATATGTGGGCAGTTCTGCAATGTTTCGGCTTCGGTGAACACTTCATTTCTATGATCAAGACATTATACCACTCACCTGCAGCATCAGTCATAACTGGTAATATTATTTCCCCCCCCGTTCCCTTTGCAGCGAGGAACGAGGCAGGGATGTCCGCTTTCCCCCTTATTGTTTTGTCTATCTCTTGAACCCTTAGCACAAGCCATCAGGAAATCTGAAGTATCGATTAAGATTCATGATCATAATCATAATCATAGTATTTCATTATACGCTGATGATATTATTCTATATTTAGACCACTTTGATGTTTCAGTCTCTAGTATAATTAAGGAATTTGATCATTTTAGTAGCTTATCAGGATATAAAATAAATTGGAGCAAATCTGCTTTAATGCCAATTAACAATGTTAAAGTTAATTCTTCTATTCCCTCATTTATCCCTATTAAGGAATCTTTCATCTATTTGGGCATTACCATATATAAAAACATTCATAAGATTGCCAGAGACAATTTTAATAATATTTTAGTTAAGGTCAAAAATGACATTCAAAGATGGAAGAATCTTAAAGTATCTCTTCAAGGAAGAATCTCCACTGTTAAGATGAATTTGTTACCTCGATTTAATTTTTTTTTCTCTATGCTACCACTTTCTCCCCCTCCAGGTTACTTTAAGGAGATCAACTCCATAATTTCTAAATTTATCTGGAATGATAAATGCCCCAGAATTAAGCTTACCACATTACAACATCCTAATAGCGCAGGAGGACTGGCTGTACCAAATTTTGAACTGTATTATTGGTCGCTCCAGCTTAAGGCTCTTCATAATTGGGTTGATCCTCAATCTACAGTTTCTTGGAGAGTGATTGAAGCTGACAAGGTTAAACCAAATAGACTCCAAGATATGTTATTTACTGGCACAGGAAAAAAAGGAGATAATTATAAATTTGGTCCGGTTGTGGCCAACTCTATTAAAATCTGGAAAACGGTGGAACGTCGGATAGGAGGAACCTTCAAATTTTGTAACAGTACACCTTTATGGCACAATTTTAATTTTGTATGCGGAAATCGTCCATTTGTCCAACCCTCTTGGTCCTCTTTGGGTGTAAACACATGCGGTGATGTATATGATAACCAGGGCCTATGTTCATTTCAGACATTAAGAACCAAATTTTGTCTACCAGCATCCACATATTTTGTCTTTCTTCAATTACGTTCTGCTCTCAAAGCATATGGAGTTCCTTGGGCATCCCCCATCTCCTCTCAACCTATGCAAGATTGGATTGCACCATCTGTTGGTCGGCCGTCTGTTTCTTTAATATATAATAAGATTATTAATTGCATTACAAAACCTCTTTCTATTAAAACTATTTGGAATAGGGAATTATCTGACCTTAATTTGTCTGTCGACTGGGAGAGAGTGTGGTCTAATCTCAGTTTAACATCTAAAAATCTGGCTCATCGTCTTATTCACTTCAAAGTCATTCATAGAGCATACATAACTCCTTACAAAAGATTTAAAATTAAACTACAACCGAATCTCAACTGCCATATATGTAATACTACATCGTCAGGTACTTTTCTGCATATGTTTTGGGAATGCCCTGTCGTCATCAGTCTATGGACACATGTAAACCTGGTTCTATCATCCTTACTGCAAATGGATTGGTCTGTTAATCCAAGTTTGTGTCTTCTTAATGATGATTCTGGTCTCTGTATAAGTTCAATGCAAAAGAGAATGTTGTTTGCTGGTTTTACAGCTGCGAAGAAGACAATAATACAAAACTGGTTTACACCGCACATGTGTGGAAAAACATATTGGATCCGTAGCCTCCTGCAAATAGTGACCTGTGAATGTACAACAGCACGAATCAATGGGGCCAAGCCTTCTACCATTGATGCTTGGCAGTGCTTTCTCTTTGATACACGTGACTGTATAAAGGAGTGACTTTTGTGTTTTTCTTGTCCTTCCCTCTCTCCCTCCCTTTGACTGGACTTTGAGATATTGAGTATGTGTCTGTTGTTGTTGTTGTTTTTTATTATTATTTTGTATTTTTATTTATTTTTTTATATTTTTTTGGATGTTATGTATGAAAAATAAAAAATGTTGATAACAAAAAAAAAAAAAAACAAGAACTTAATAGTATAACAAAATAGAGAATAGCCTATGCGACAGTAAGTAGGTGACAGTCAACTCCACTCTGATGGGCTCCAATTGACCCTTCGCTAAGCCCCGCCCTCCTTAGTTACTGTTGCTACGCCTGTCAAGCTTTCGCGCCTGGCACGTCTATTTCAGTATGTATGCAGCGGTGTCAGACATTCCCAAGGAGATAATTAGTAATTTTTGGCGAACAGGTGAAATATCTGAGAGCAAGCCAAAAGGGACTACAGTATGCATTCGAGGGATATCCACGATATAATATGCAACCGATTAGAGAATAATTTAATCAAAATTGAAGCTAAAGCCTATAGGTCCCAGCGCAAGCAGCAGCCGCCTCATACGCTGACCATTCAAATGGGAAACACACAAATTGAGAAACAGCTATGTTCATGCACAGCAGGGTAAGTGAAATTTGAAAATAATCTAATTATAAATCAAACAGCTTATCCATAAATCCTGTGGAATAAACACAAGACATTAGCCTGACCACTTTGCAATGATAATATTCTCCCGCTTATTTTTAGCGCGCCAGGCTACTGCTCACACGTCGTGGGTCTAATCTACGCCTTGGACCTGGCAAGAGCCAGAGATGCTGAGCTGAGCCATACATCATCAACAACACAAACAAAGTCCTCCTGCACGAGTCTACCACAGCAGTGGCACAAGCCAAGGGGTAACAAAATATCAGTGCCAATATTATCGGTAGTTGTCGCTAAAGCCAATGAAAACCGTATGCGGCGACCAATCAACTGTCGGTATGCAGGAAGCAGGTAAGTTGAAAATTGTTTATGGCTATAGTTATGGGATTTGGCAGAAGCTTTTGTCCAAAGTGACATACAATAAAAACAATACAATAGTTAAAATGAACAGTGAACAGTTTTAAAATGTTGGAGAATTAGAAGACATTAGGAACATTAAGGAGAATAGAAATAATAAACTCAATAATGTAAATTCAATCAATAGCCTAATGAAAATAAAACAATACTATAATATACAAACCATAACATTAGAGAGGCAGGTTTCCAAGTACAGCAATGTTTTGACATACAACCCCTAGCTTTGTATTAATAGGGTATTCTTTTTCAGGACCTTCTCAGTTACAGAGGAAAAAATTGCTTTATTAAAAAGGCAGACAGGAGCACCCATCAGCTACTTGGTAAACAGACCCCCTGTTGACATAACTGTAGGAGGAGAGCGATACCCACTAGGTGGTTTGAGCCATCAGGTAAATGAATGAGATGAGGCAGTATTAAAGTAGATATTCTTTATTGTGTACTTTATATGAAATTCACTCAACTTGTACAGGGCAGCACAGGACAGTGCACCACGTCAGCGTTATCTTCCTTGACAACTCAGCTCTAATACACACAGACAACCTTAATCTTTGATGATATGTGGCTGGAAGTTAGACAGCATGCTGACTACATACCATATTTGATTTGTTCACAAGCCGGGAAATCGGGATTTGGCCTGACACAATTTTAAACTTTATCTTTGCAATAGCTCTTTCAACATGAACCCTGTGCTTGGCTATTCTTTTGGTCATTTCAACATCTGCATGTGGCATCTGTCTGTTTGCTCTTGCAAAAGGTGGAATGTTAAGTTGCAAACCAATCTCCTCAACTTCCTTCTCTATTAGAAAGCCTTTATATACCATCAAGCCATCTCCTACATTGAGAATGTACCCCTTCAAAATGTCAAGGATGTTGCACTCATTGAAAATCTCTTTGTCAGAAATTGCTCCAGTGAAGAGGGCAGACACATAAATGACTGCACCTCGTGGATCACAGGCCACTAGAGACTTAAGGGTGTTAGTAGACTTGTAGGTGGAGTAAGTCTGACTCTGAAACACTAGGGAGCTTGGTCTCTGAATCTTAAGTTCAGTGCAGTCTAAGATGGCAAAAGTATTCGGAAATTCTTCCTTAAATTTAGCTGGCATGTTCTCAGAAATAACATCCCTGTGTTGCCAAATAGACAATTTTCCAAGACTATCATACATAGAGTCCACCCAGGAGTTGATCAGTGTGCTGACACTCTGTAAACGGATGTTAAATCTGAAGGCTAGGTCTTTGTGGTCCAAATTTTGTCATAATTTCATTAAGGTCAGTAACAATTGAGTACGCAGTGAAAGTTGTTTGATCTCATTATTGACACGTTTGTATGAGAGAGGAAATGTGTGTTTGTGGTGCACTTGGATCATTTGGAATGTTAAAAAACTGACACAAGCTGTTAAATTGCTCATAAGAAAACCCTGTGCAGTAGTGGAAATCAGGCACATGGCTTTGGTTTAAAATCTCAGGGTTTAAAGCATCTGAGGTGTGTGCATACTGAAGTTCTTTTTGAAGATGGAGTTGGCCATCCTTTACCTCGAGTTGAAGCTTCAGATTTATGTCTTGCTTGTGATTGGCTAATGCGTCCTGCAGAGTTCTCAGTTCCTCTCCATGGTCGCCCACATCATGTTCTTCTGTAAATCACAAAAAAGAGAAAGGAAACATGGAATGTTACTAATTTATATGATTTTCTTCTGTTTTACAGCTCCCTCTCTTTGACTCTGCAGGACCATCATCTGCAAACCAGCCGTCAAACGACTTCCCGGATTTCCCTCTGCAACACAGCCGTCAAATTTCTGTGCAGTGCTACATGGAAAAAAAAGTGTAGTTACAGAAAATTGACAATCACACCATCCCAGTCTTTAGCTTTAGAAAGAGAGACCAGACAACAAGATACCAATCACATCTGGCATCTTGCCGGGGCTCCCCGACTAACGTCAAGTGTGTTGAAGACAGTATGCTCTAGGAGAGCCGACTTTGACACCTTGGCTGTGAGAATCAAAGGCACATCCAAAATGCAGACCAAAGCAATGAGGAGAGGGGTAGAGCTAGAACCTGTGGCAGAAGTACTCGAACGTAACAGGTAATCTGGTATACCCTTGCGGCTTTGTAGTGAACCCCCATGCTCCACACCTTGGCACATCCCCAGACAGGAAGGTCGTAGATGGTACAAGCTTTGGCCTTTTGGAAATTAAATGTACAGCAAAGAACAGCTGCCAAGACTGTCCCTATCTCCAAAGACAGGCAGATGGTGGTCACAAGCTAAAGGAGACCCATGCGTATTACTACCAAATAATAGGGCAGCTGGGACTCACAGGCATGCCTTGGTGTGACCTCTTTGTAATGTGCGCAGAAGACTACCACTTGCAGCGGATACATTTAGATGTAGAAAAGTGGGGTGAGATGAAAGACAAATTAGATTTGTTTTTCTTTGATTACTTCCTTCCCATTTACAATCAGTAACTAAAAACAGATACAAATAGCGGTTTAAACTTACCATAGGTAGAGTCACTCTGTTGGTGGTGTACTGTGAAATGTGTCCTCAGCGGAGTTTGAGGTGCTGGCTTCCTGTCACACATGATTCAGTAAACAATCAGTTTAACAATTGTTTAGTTGTCTACATGAAATCATTAAAGTTTAACAAATCCTTCTAATAACTTAACTTTTGATAGCCCCATGGAATAAAATTTTATTACACCGTTGTTTTGCTGGTGTTTTGATCCTGTATTGGTTTCTTACAAGAAACAAATAAAATGCCCTTTGTATAAAGTATGAGAGCATGCTGTGTTCTGTAATAAATCTCGCTGCCCAAATAAAGTCTACATGGTAGCAAACCGGTATGACAGCACATAAGTGACTACTGTTAATGAACTGATTAAGTTTGCATACCAACCTTTTCCTTAGATCTTCGGCAAGCCCCCTGATGTTCCCTCCTTAGAACTAACCCCGGGAGAGCCGCAATCGGATTGGGGTACTCGGGGTAGGCCGTCGATTAACACAATGCTGAAATATATTTTAAAGTATGTCAGTCAGCCTCCATCTTGCCTTTAATCATCTTATTTTACGTTCAAATATATGCATTATGAACAAAGAACCGTCATTATTTCCAAGCAATGCTGTGCTGAGTTAGCTAACGTTAGCTAGCTAACATTAGTGTGTTCTTACTTTGGAGCAAACGTAGGTGTTTTTGTTAAACCTGTCGACATTTAGTTGTGAATGGGGCCTCCCACACTGCTTGATCCACGCTCGGCATTTCTCCCCTTGGGTTTTAGGTTTCGGGAAGGGAAAAAATTCCACCACCCCGTCCAAACTTTTAGGATACCGGGTATCAGATTTGCATGTTTCCCTCGCTCGAAAGCTTGACAGACCTTCCGCGCCTAGTAACGGTTGCTAGCGAAGGGTCAATTCACCTTAAAGGAGTAGTTCACTTCTAGAACAAAACAATTACAGATAATGTACTCACCTCCTTGTCATCCAAGATGTTCATGTCTTTCTTTCTTCAGTCATAAAGAAATTGTTTTTTGAGGAAAACATTTCAGAATTTATCTCCATAAAATGGACTTCTATGGTGCCCCCGAGTTTGAACTTCCAAAATGCAGTTTAATTGCAGCTTCAAAGGGCTCTAAACTATCCCATTATCTAGCGAAAAGATTGGTTAAATGCTCCTGTTTAGCTCTGCGTTAACTGTATTTGTTTTTTTCTGGTTCATGATAGTTAGGGTAGGTCTAAAAATTCCTAAAATTTAATTTTCTCCTTCAACCTCAAAATCATCCTACATTGCTGCAGAAGTACTGAACCAGTGTTTACAAAGTTAATATACAAAGAAGTTCAAACGCTCTTTATAAAAACGGCAAAATCGCGTTGTAGGACGATTTAGAACGATTTTGAAGTTGGAGCAGAAAATGAGATGGGAGTTTTTCGACATACTCTAACTGTCATGAACCAGGAAAAAACAGTTAACGCAGAGCTAGACAGGAGCGTTTAAGCACAATGCCACAGATGCCACAGATGTCACAAGTTTTGAGGGAGCGTGCAATTGGCATGCTAACTGCAGGAATGTCCACCAGAGCTGTTGCCCGTGAATTGAATGTTCATTTCTCTACCATAAGCCGTCTCCAAAGGCGTTTCAGAGAATTTGGCAGTACATCCAATCGGCCTCACAACCGCAGACCACGTGTAACCACACCAGCCCAGGACCTTCACATCCAGCATCTTCACCTCCAAGATCGTCTGAGACCAGCCACCCGGACAGCTGCTGCAACAATCGGTTTGCATAACCAAAGAATTTCTGCACAAACTGTCAGAAACCATCTCAGGGAAGCTCATCTGTACGCTCGTCGTCTGCATCGGGGTCTCGACCTGACTGCAGTTCGTCGTCGTAACCGACTTGAGTGAGCAAATGCTGACATTCGATGCCGTCTCGCACTTTGGAGAGGTGTTCTCTTCATGGATGAATCCCGGTTTTCGCTGTACAGGGCAGATGGCAGACAGCGTGTATGGCGTCATGTGGGTGAGCGGTTTGCTGATGTCAACGTTGTGAATTGAGTGGCCCATGGTGGCGGTGGGGTTATGGTATGGGCAGGCGTATGTTATGGACAATGAACACAGGTACATTTTATTGATGGCATTTTGAATGCACAGAGATACCGTGACGAGATCCTGAGGCCCATTGTTGTGCCATTCATCCACGACCATCACCTCATGTTGCAGCATGATAATGCACGGCCCCATGTTGCAAGGATCTATACACAATTCCTGGAAGCTGAAAACATCCCAGTTCTTGCATAGCCAGCATACTCACCGGACATGTCACCCATTGAGCATGTTTGGGATGCTGTGGATCGGTGTATACGACAGCATGTTCCAGTTCCTGCCAATATCCAGCAACTTCGCACAGCCATTGAAGAGGAGTGGATCAACATTCCACAGGCTACAATCAATAACCTGATCAACTCTATGTGAAGGAGATGTGTTGCACTGCGTGAGGCAAAATGGTGGTCACACCAGATACTAACAGAGTGGAGTTCACTGTCACCATCTGACTGTGCATATTCTCTATTTTGTTTTAATATTAAGTTCTTGTTTTGTAGTCCTTTGTTATTTTATTATTTATTGCTTTACCGCATCACAGTGTTGGCAACTCTTACAGATTTGCCTTGAAACATTGCTGTGACACAGAGTCCTCATAGAAGTCCTTTTTTTTATATATATTTGGTTAAATATAAGCTTTGTGCAACACTTCATTACATTATGCAAACTTGACATGTATTAACATTATTTATATATATATATTATATATATACAGTATATATTTTATTTTATTTTTTTTCAATGTATTTTTCTCTAATTGTGATCACAGGTGAAAACTGCATCAGAGGGGGAGGACCTTTCTGCTCCGCCATATACTGCAGGGACAACTTTGCAAACATATGCAAAAGATCTCCACAGCTGAACTCCTGCCCACAGCTGAAAGGAAAAATTTATAATATGCCCATTAAAAATAAATGTAGAACATGATTTGTATGTGTGTTTTTACTGTTCTTTGTATTTTGTATAAGTGGTTGCAAATTAGTTTTTTCTGCATTCTGTTCTTGGAAAAGATCTGTTAAAATTTTGTTAAATAATACAAATATTTCTTTAACTTGGGGTCTTTGGACCTTGCATTTAACTATGAAATACAGTTCATTGTTAATAACTTTGAAATACATATATTGTAGCATAACTAAAATTGTTTAATGTTACACTTACACAGTAACTACACTTAGCAAGAGGGTAACAAGGGATCACTTTAAATGACAGCCCGTGGATGTTACACTTACACAGTAACTACATATAACAAGAGGGTAGCAAGGTATCACTTTAGATTACAGCCCACTACAGGTAACAAGAGGGTAACAAGGCATCACTTTAGATTACAGCCCGCGGATGTTACACTTACGCAGTAACTACATGTAACAAGAGGGTAACAAGGCATCACTTTAGATTACAGCCCACTACTGGTAACAAGAAGGTAACAAGGCATCACTTTAGATTACAGCCCGCGGATGTTACACTTACGCAGTAACTACACGTAACAAGAGGGTAACAAGGCATCACTTTAGATTACAGCCCACTACTGGTAACAAGAAGGTAACAAGGCATCACTTTAGATTACAGCCCACTACTGGTAACAAGAAGGTAACAAGGCATCACTTTAGATTACAGCCTGCGGATGTTACACTCAGAGGCGGACAAAGTACACAACTTCCTTACTTGAGTGAAAGTACAGATACCACTGGTCAAATACTACTCCACTACAAGTGAAAGTTGTAAAGATAGATTTTTACTTAAGTGAAAGTACGGAAGTACATGTTTTTAAAAGTACTTAAGTATCAAAAGTAAATGCATTGTTTATTGTCGCATTGTTGTATACTTACAATACCTTATGCTACTAAGGCAACCTACTGAATACACTGATTAGCTTGTATTATCTTTGGAATTAAGAGCTTTTATGTTACAAAACCTATTGAAATGGAACAACTGAATGAATATAATCATCTTTATTTTTATTTTTTTTAATAGTCCTACAACTACATTGTAACTTTTAAACAAGTATTACAATGAGTTCAAAGTTCTTTTTCAAAGAGATATTGAAGACTATGATATGGTTCATTTTAGGCAAGCAAAGCAAACACTGAAAAGAAAACAAATCTTTAGTATTTTCAGAAAACTGGAACAAACTCTCTCAGTATGGCCATGGGTGTGCAGGTTGCGCAAAAGAACCGTATTTTTTAATTTTGCCATCAACTGATCAGTGTTCATAAAATGCTCAGAAATCAGTGAACTTCACAGCATGTGGCTAGGGTTGGGCATTGTTTGAATTTTATCCTTTCTGTTTCTGCTTATTGATTTCAATTCTTATTGATTCCCAGTTTAGATTCTAAAGTTTTCATTTAGCCTAATTTTTATCATTTGTTTGCAAAAAAATATATGTATTTATGTGCAGTGTTTTGACAATAAAATAATGTTCAGATTTATATACTTCCCTGACCAGTTTTTAGCAGCAGTTTGCCTACTGGTAAACTGCTGCTAAAAACTGATCAGGGAAGTATATAAATTAAACAAAAATTAAACTACAGTTACAATGAAACTATGGTAAATTTGTCGTTACTGAAGTTTTACTACAAATAGCATAAGTATGGTTACTATAGTGAGATAATGGTAAATCTGTGGATCCTGTGATTTTACTGCAAATACCATAGTTATGGTTACTAAAAACATGGTTAATTTTCCAAAGGGCTTTAAAGAGTTAACATGCCTTTTTAGAGCGCTTTTAGCTGTGCAGTAGCGCGGACATTTACAATAGTTTAGTGGAGAAGATCCAGAGGTTGCCAGATTTGTGTAAAAAAATGAGCCAAATGTCCATTCAAAGCTAGGCTACAAGGTATCACTTTAGATTACAGCCTTTAGATGTTACACTTACACAATAACTACACTTAACAAGGGTGTATGTTTGCATAGTAGTTAAGAAAAATGTTGTAGTACGTTCTATTCTACTTGCCTCAAACCACATACGGAAGCTCAAGTGCACCAACAGCACTACAGCTATCAAAAAAACATCAATTTGGTAAATGTACATGTGTATTATGATGTTATATTTATGTTATATCCTGGGAGCAGCTGGAAACAGGTAATCTAGTTTTCCACTGTACTGCACCTCAACGGACATGATTCGCTGCTGAGATGACCATATGCAATGCTCTTATTGGGTAAATTTTCGGTAACACTTTATTTTGATGGTCACTTTTGAACATTCTGTTGACACTAAGTAATGTTGCAACTACATGTCAACAAACTCTCATAAGAGTATTAGTAGACTGTCTGCTTCATTTCTGCTAACTCCTTATTGTGTTGGTCTCCCAACAGATATTCTACTGACTATAAGTGACTTTGCAAGAACGTGTCAACTTAATCTAACCCTAACCCTACCAGTCAACTAATACACTACTAACACTCTAATGATAGTAGAAATGTAAGTGCAACATTACTTATAGTCAACAGAATGTGTTAAAGGGACCATCAAAATAAAGTGAAACCAAATTTTCATATCAAATTTTAAACAAAATCATAGCAGAAACTCGTTACAAAATTTCCCCATACTTTAATAATCTCGACTATGGTGGTTTTTAACTTTACTATAATTACTAAATTATACTATAGTATAGGCCTACTACAATTTACTATTTGTATCAATATCATGTAAGATATATGTTCTAATAATACAATAAGTACCCAGTATGTGTCAGCAGATATACAAGGGACACAGAGGTAAGTGAAATTAACAGCAGGTTTATTGAACATAGGCAGGGGAACGAAGCAAGATGGAGAGTCCAGGTGAGTGTGCAGGGATATGGGAATGTTCAAGATAGTCTTATCTGAGTGTAATCTATCCTTTTTCCTTATACAGGGGATCCAACGGGAACAACGTAGAGAGGAGACGTTGGAGAACAGGAACGGTGGAGAACGAAGATCAGGACATGGCAACAACTAGAATGCAGACAAAGGTAAATGGATCAGGTAAGTTCAACATACAATGTTTGAGATCAGACAGTGACAGCTTGTGAGGAGTGCGTTGATATAGTGCTCTTGATGAGCTGAGACAGGTGGCGGTGCTCAGTAGTCAGGTGATTGTGATCTGGTGAGTGTCGTTGGTGGTGACTGTGGTGACTGTGATTTCCTGACAGTATGTAGTGTAAAATATACTGCATCATATATTTTATGTTAACAATAAGGCAACTTGTTATAAATCATAATATTGTTGCCAAACACAGTAGGTCGTGCATACCATATAATCTTAAAATAGTTACACATTACTAATGAAATACTAACAGTATAAATACTTTTAATTTTCCAAGTCATTACCCCCTTATCCCCCAAACTTTGCACATTGTTTCTGTTTACCTACTGGTACGTACAGCTGTAAGTTATGCTCACGTGGAAAATTGCGCTTTGTGTGTCATACATACACGTAATTTCAGAATAGGTGCCATTTAGTTATAAAATACTTACAGTATAAATGCTTTATAATTCCACAGGTTATTACCCCCCTTATTCCCCAAACGTTGCATATTGTTCCCTTATACCTACGAGTAGGTACTGTGGAGGTACTCTATAGTTACAAAATAGGTATGCTGTAAATTCTGTTTAATTACGCGGTACATTGCGGGCTGTAATCTAAAGCGTTACCCATAAAGCCCATTTCTGAGAAGTACATAAAAAGGAAAACTAAAAGTATACTTTCCCATTTTTAGTTTAAAGGAAGTACACTAATAGCACACTTGAATAAACTTCTTTTTCGTAAAAGTAGTCAGGATTCTACGGTGCCTGCGAGGTGACATGGTCGGTTCACTTAGTTTTATCGTGGCCACGAGATATTAATTTGTGGGAATGTCATATTAATTAGTGGGAACGTGATATTATGTCATGGCCACGAGATCATTTTGTCGAGGTAACGACATCCTTATGCCGTGGCCTCGAGATGCTATGTTGAGGGAACAACATCCATTTCTCATGGCCAAGACTTCTTATGTTGAGGGAACGACATATTTTTCTCGTGGTCACGAGTTCAATGCGTAAACTAACCTGCATGACCATAGCAACCCGGGATTATCAGAGATGGATTCATTAATATTTTATTTAGAATTAAGAAATTATAATAATAATAATAATAATTATAGAAATTATTGCATTATTAAATTATTATATTAACCATGGCTACTGGACTGTATTACGTGCTATACTCAGCATTCAAATGAAGTTTATCATGAATAAATTTTACATAAAGTGCATAAAATAAAATAGGTCCACAATAAAACATTTTTATCCATCCCACAGTCTTGTAAATCCATTTACGGATCGTCTTTTTCCCGTAATATTTGTATATTATCATTATTATTAGCCTATTTGTCACAAATCCGGGTTATGAACTTCCGTTCACTCACCACCAGAGGTCACCCGCTCACCACATGGACTCTACACTACACTGCACTTCACCCCGGACTACAGTTCCCATCATCCATTGCTCTGATGACACACACACAGCTGAATGCACTGATTACACATCTGATTCCCATCAGACATGCTACTTAAGCCATGGACGTTCTCATTCAGATCACTGAGTATTGTATAGCATATATCACTCTCCTAGTGATAACTACTCTACGGAGCCCACTTAGTTGTCACAGTCTTGCCTGTTTTCTTGTGTTTTGATTCTTGCCCGTGTTTCCTGGATTAACCCTTTGCCTTGCCGTTTGGACTCTGTTTGTAACTCGCTTGGACTATTGCTCGTGTACCTGGATTATCTCTCTGCCTTGCCCTGTTGGATATTGTTGGCTGATCGAAGACCCACACTTGGCCTAGGATTACTCTTTGTCTTGCCTTAGTTGTACCTGTTTGCCATTGCATGAACCTTGGTTGTTTTGTGACCACGTCCCTGAATAAAAGCCTTGCAAATGGATCCGCACGCCTCTCATCGGCTCCGTAACACAATTATTGGTTAAATTTTGATATTAGTTTTTTCCCTTCATTTTGATCTCTTTACTTAACGTTCTGAATTGTAAATAACAGCCTACTGTAAATGCTCGACATGCCAATAAAGCTTTGATTATGCTGACTGGAATTTTTACTGGAATGCAGTTTAAATATTATGTAGGCTATATTTCATTTTATTTCGGCTAATTAATAGACCATAGTTATAAATACTATAATATTTTGTTGAGAAATTAGTTATTCACATAGTTTCATTTGTAAATGAAAACACAACACACTCATTTATCGTCACACACTCATAAATACAATCATAGTTGTCAAGTGTTCACAGTATTTGCTAAATATATGGTAGGCTAGCAAATACTAGCATAATTACATAAAACGTTAACTAGGTAAATTGATACACAAATTGAAAGGGGAAATAAGCATATATGACAATAAATATAAAAATATAGCCCCATAAGTTAATGTAATAATAATCATAATAATAATAATATACAAATATTAAATTAAATGTTTACTGTTAATAAAAATGTTTTGTCTGATATCTGCTAATCCCGGGTTGCTATGGTCACGCAGGTTAGTTTACGCATTGAACTTGTGAATGAGAAATGGATGTTGTTCCCTCAACATAGCATCTCGAGGCCACGGCATAAGGATGTCGTTACCTCGACAAAATGATCTCGTGGCCATGACATAATATCACGTTCCCACTAATTAATATGACATTCCCACAAATTAATATCTCGTGGCCACGACAAACCTAAGTGAACCGACCATGTCACCTCGCGGGCAAAGCATTGTAACAAGTTTTTGTTCCAAAAATGTTAAACAAAAACAATTCAAAAGTAATGTTTAAAAAAAAACAACATATTACTTTTTCTGTATTTGGTTGACTGCATTTACAGTAATTGATGATGAAAGTATGCGATGTTAAGTTAGCAATGCAAGAACTGTTGTTTGTGTTTGAAGTGCTGGCATGATCATGATCTTTTTTCATCATGGCAGTGGAAACAACTTAATACTCTGTCATTTATGGTCACACAGATAACAGCAAGACAAAAATTAACGTTAAAGTGTCTTTTGAACATCTTTCTGGAACACATCACAAAATTGTTCCAAAACACAGCAAATATTTGATGCACAGACATGTGAAATACCTATATCTATAGGAAAATTTAAGTGTCTGTGTTTTGATTATTTGACATTGCCAATATAATTCACTTTTGAATAAAAATCACAGCGTGTTTCAGACGGAAAAAAATGCATGATTTGATAGTCTTGAAAATATAATTAATTAATAATAATTAAAAAAAAAAAATAATAATAATTAATTTGCAGGCCTGGCTATTGGTTGAGGACCCCACTTTGAGAACCCTTGGGTCTATTTTACTAATATTCTGTTTGTCTCTATACATTGTCTAGATCTATGCTGTCATTACGGCTGCTTTTCATGTTTATTCTTTTCTCAATAGGCCTTGTTAATTGGACATATTTTCATACATTTATCCGTTTTTGTTTTTGTGCAGGGCATGGATGAAGCCTGCATCAGCGAGGACATTGCACTCTTAACCCGAATTAAAATCGCGTGGAAACCCGTTGCACTAAACCATTTTAGTTTTTACACAGGGTGAAACTAAACTAAAGTTGGAACCTTAAGTTCATGCAGTAGACAAATCAAGTTTACATTAGTAGTCTTTACTCAAAATCATTAGTTAACATCAATTATTATTATTTGGAGTATAGGTTGTATAAAATAGCTATTTCAAGTTACAACTACAAAAACATATATATTAGCAAATAACATTAACAAATGTTTTTAAGTAATGATACATTTATGTAATGTCATGTAATTAGACAGATTTTGAGATTTATTGTATTAAACAATTAGTTTCAAATAAATTGGGGAAAAAAGAAAAACAGATTTCAATGCACCAATGTGTGTTTTTTTTTTTTTTTTAAATTGTTCACCAAAGAAATGGTAACACGACAATACATAAAACTTGTCAGCCACAAGACAAGTAAAAATAAGTTTTGGAACAGCTTGTTAACAATTATAACTATTTTGTAGAAGAAACATGAACACACAGTATTCAAGAATATACTGTATGTGACCCTGGACCACAAAACCAGTCTTAAGTCGCTGTGGTATATTTGTAGCAATAGCCAAAAATACATAGTATGGGTCAAAATTATAAATTTTTCTTTTATGCCAAAAATCATTAGGATATTAAGTAAAGATCATGTTCCATGAAGATATTTTGTAAATTTCTTACCGTAAATGTATAAAAACTTATTTTTGATTAGTAATATGCATTGCTAAAAATTTAATTTGGACAACTTTAAAGGCGATTTTCTCAGTATTTAGATTTTTTTGCACCCTCAGATTCCAGATATTCAAATAGTTGTATCTCGGCTAGTGTTGTCACGGTATCAAAATTTCAGTATTTGGTACCGATACTAGTCAAAATCTACGGTTCTCGGTACCAATTTCGGTACCACATGCTAATTAAAAAACACACTATTTTTAATAATAAAGTCAAACAAAAATAAAAATGTACAAAAATCAATGCCATTCTTTATACTTTATTTAAATGGTGTTTCAAGTTTTTCCACAAGTAATAAAAGTATGAAAAACAGTAAACAAGTTTCACCCAAATTTAATTTGTCTTTTAATTAATTAAATTTAAACACATTATATTGTTTTTGGTAAATAAAGGGGATTTACTATTAAAATTAAAATATGGAAGAAATATTGTAAAAAATAAAATAAAATTATATTTTAAAAAGAAGAAAATTTAAAAATTATATATATATATATATATATATATATATATATATATATATATAATTATATTTCTGGCACAATGTCTTTAAGATAAACTTTTATTTTGACGGGTTGCCGTGAATACCTTTACATTTCTGTGTGTAGCTATATGATATGACGCTGGTTTTATTAAATGAAACGGTAAAATGCTCGCGAGGGGACTCTCAGAGCAGTTCTGTAGATATTGTTTATGTATTTATGTCCTCATTGAGATGGCAGATGATGAATCACCGCGAGCGTCAGGGGCGCTTCAGTGTGTGTAGTTAAAAAAAAAAGAAAAAACCGCGTGTCTCTGCCATTCATTCACTCGCACAGAGACTCGCAGAACATGCGGGATTCATATTTGAATCGACTTTTGCGGCTTAATATTTACAGATACTAGTCCACGTCGCGATTTGATTTAAGTGCAATGACCTACTTTTGATTAATTCATCCAAACTTTGACAAATTCCGTGACATTCCGTGCTAAACTGTAAATTCCGTTTTTATAACTGGATTCCGAGAATCCGTCTGCGTTTTCTGCATCGCGGAAATCATAGGGCCGTACGCGTCAAGAACTTGTTGACCGGGTACTCGGTACCACCGGTACTTAAAAAAACCTGGTACCGTGACGTTTTCACTTTTTTAGTACCGACTTGGTACCAAAGTACCGGGTCTTTTGACAACACTAATCTCGGCCAAATATTGTTCGATCCTAACAAACCATACACCAATGGAAAGCTTATTTATTCAGCTTTCAGATGATGTATAAATCTCATTTTCGAAAAATTGACCACTTTTGTGGTCCAGGGTCACATATGCTATATCCCTTGTAAATGCCTGGATGTGCATTAACAACTGGGCATAAATTAAAACAGAGGTAAGTCTCTGTAACTTTATAAACTTGGCTGAAGAATTGTGTGAACACACATTAACTGAGCACTAATATGCAGAGACAGAATACACTTTAATGTCTTGAACGGCAGAACACAAGTGACTTCTCATGGAAGCTTCTCGCATTTCCTAACATTGTAAGACAATTTTTCAGAGTTTGCAACCTGGGTTTTAGTTCACTGTGGCCCAACATGAGAAGTACCTGTTGGATGATCTGGAATGTGTTCTTCATAGATTTAGGGTAGTTGAGATGCAGTGCGTAAGTCCATACAGAATGCACATAGCTTTTGACAAGTCTTCAATACTGTCCATCACAAAATCTCCTTCAATGATGATCTTCAATGAGGCTGGATTGAGACGGAGAGAGGATGAGAGCACATCACCTTCATGCTCAATGAGGATGATTCCAATGTCCAGGTGGTGGAATGAGTAATCGTCATCAGAGTCCTAACAACGAAAGAGCACAATCATGAAATTTCTCATTATATAACCATAAATAATGTTAAGCAATTTGTTACAACTGCTGGAGTTAATTAAATGAATAGTCCACCAAAAAAATAAAATTCTCTCTCCTCACAATGATTATTTAAATTTTGGTAGCATAGACTTTTAATGGAGGGACAGAAACCTATGATGTTCCATTGAAAAAAAAGTTCACGCAAAAATAATAATCTGCTGTTAATTTACACACCCTCAGGCCATCCAAGGTGTGGCTGAGTTTTTCTTCAGTAGAACATTAAAGATTTTTAGCTGTAACTCTGATTCTTGGTAATTCATTTAATGCAAGTCAATGGCTACCATCACTTGGAGTAAAAAAAAAAAAAGTTTTTTAACTATCAGAAATGATGATTTCCATTGATTGCTTTATATCAATTACCAAGGACCACAGTTTCAGCTAAAAAATCTTGTTTAAAGTTTAAATGTTACTTTAAAATTTCTATTTTGGGTGAACTATCCTTAAAATTGTATTTCAAAAATTTATTTTAAAGGGTTTGTAACAACATGGTTGAGCAAATATTGGATGAACTAACCCTTTAAACAAACAGATCACCCAAAGAGGTTAAAAGAGCCTTTGAGTGCCTAGAAAAGCGCTATATAAATGTAAAGAATTATTATTATTATTATTAATAAAATGAAAGAAATGATCACAAGAAAGCAGAACCAGTCAGGCACAATTTTGATTGTATTATACAACCAATATTGTAAACTTTTTCGATATATTTTCATTACTTAAGCTGTGAAAAACAATGCAATGCAAGTCTATTATGGATATAGACCAACCTTGATTTGTTGTGAAAGCTGTCAACAGCTGCCCAACATTCCCTCTTTAGACTGAAATATCTCAATTAGATGATTGCTTGAGATTCTTGCCCACAATCCTGTAGAACTCCATGAACACCTAAAACAGAGAAAAAAAAGTTACATTTCAAGACTAACTGTAACTTTTAGCATAAATGTTTAGCATATGCACATCACTTTAAGCTCAACAACTCAGTTGCAGTTATTATAAATAATAATAGTTACGAATATATATCTAGGAGACAAACTAGCGTTAACAAAAAGCTAATTCATGCACACGTGCTGATATTAAACGACTGCAGCTAAGGGTAATGCAAAGCTAACATTACAGCTAAACTGAACATGCAGAAACACACTTGCTGAACTTATCTTAACTGTGAATCAAAAGAAACACAGATTTTAATATTAGCATTATAGCTTCTGTGAACCGACAGGGGAAAAACCGTCGATCAGTAAGTTGTGCCTATAAGACTACTTTAGCTTTAACTACAGTAACGCTGTCATCGGACCGGTCTTTTGGATAATCAATTTTCCCAGAAAGATAAAGAGAAAAAAGCTAATTTACACACTCACCATTTCATGATGATGACAAATCCATCGCGTGCATCATCAACTGGTCTCAGGTCTCTTCAAACATTGCGCGCTCACTCAGACATGTTCGAATGGGACTCCTCCCCCTTAGAGAAACTTAACACATTAAGCTATCTCTACTTAACATAATCATTTAATTCAATATTTCGTCTGAATACTTCAAACAACTAATTATATTTAGTAATGGCGACGTGTTTTACAAAAACAAGAAATAAATATAGCTGCAAGCAGCGATCACCGCGGTTCAAGCACTTAAGGTGGTCTTGGCCAACCTGAATGTATGGCTGACAGTTAAACACATTCAAAATGGAGAACAGGCTCACAGACACACAAGATACATACACACACACACACTGAAATTAAATGATTAAACTAGCATATTAATACTCTATAAGCAAATTTACACACACAGACACACACGTACACAGACATGCATGCACACACATTTTGTTGCAGATATAGATATTTGAAATAAGTGATAGGTGACACAACACGTATTGCAAGTCTTCTCTTTTTAAGAGTTTATATGTCATTTTCAGGTTTCACTGTAATCATAATCTGGCAAAATTGTAAAAACTGTTATGTCTGTATGAACAAAATGGTAAACTTTGACTCAATGAGATTTAAAATGTTATAACAGTGATTTCATAATGTTTAAGTTTGTATGAATTCATACGTAAACATATGAACAGTACTGTTTTAAAATTTAAAAAGCCCATTAGTGTTCTTCTACTGCCATCTAGTGGTTATAAATTGCAATTTCTCATACAACACTGTGTTTTAACCTTTATAACTGTTATAGTGTTATTTTTTGCCCAATTTTAAATTTTGCTTGCTTGTTTAGAATGAAATGATGCATTTTTTTTTATGTTTACGTTTATTTAAGTTTTAGGCTTTCTTTTTGGAATTAAAGGCCTTTGGGTACACTATGTAAAGAACATATTATAAAATGACAGGTTTACAGTTGTCCAAATGCATATGTTTAACATTTTTTGATAATAATTGACCTAGAGAGTCTAGAAACCGAGGGCTAGTTCACAAAAGTAGTTTTTTTTTTTTTATAATCTCAAATACTTAAAGAACAGTTTGATTGACAGCAGTGATCCTAGAGGCAAAGTTGATCAGAATGAGAGGATCTATCGTATGCTATGAAGATATAGTGTTTGTGTGAATATATGAGCAACTTTTAGCAATTTGAGGCCATTTACCATAGTATCATTTACATTTATCTTGTGTTTTTGAAACCTTTTTAACTGTTATAGCTCCACCTATGGTCTGATCTCTATGAAACTTTGCATGCTTGTTAAGAGTCATCTGACACATGTTTTCACCATGTTTTGTAAAGTTTTGAGTTTTTGTTTAGGTTTTATAAGTTTTTGGGTATACAGTGAGGAAAATAAGTATTTGAACACCCTGCTATTTTGCAAGTTCTCCCACTTAGAAATCATGGAGGGGTCTGAAATTGTCATCGTAGGTGCATGTCCACTGTGAGAGACATAATCTAAAAAAAAATCCAGAAATCACAATGTATGATTTTTAACTATTTATTTGTATGATACAGCTGCAAATAAGTATTTGAACACCTGAGAAAATCAATGTTAATATTTGGTACAGTAGCCTTTGTTTGCAATTACAGAGGTCAAACGTTTCCTGTAGTTTTTCACCAGGTTTGCACACACTGCAGGAGGGATTTTGGCCCACTCCTCCACACAGATCTTCTCTAGATCAGTCAGGTTTCTGGCCTGTCGCTGAGAAACACGGAGTTTGAGCTCCTCCAAAGATTCTCTATTGGGTTTAGGTCTGGAGACTGGCTAGGCCACGCCAGAACCTTGATATGCTTCTTACAGAGCCACTCCTTGGTTATCCTGGCTGTGTGCTTCAGGTCATTGTCATGTTGGAAGACCCAGCCTCGACCCATCTTCAATGCTCTAACTGAGGGAAGGAGGTTGTTCCCCAAAATCTCGCAATACATGGCCCCGGTCATCCTCTCCTTAATACAGTGCAGTCGCCCTGTCCCATGTGCAGAAAAACACCCCAAAGCATGATGCTACCACCCCATGCTTCACAGTAGGGATGGTGTTCTTGGGATGGTACTCATCATTCTTCTTCCTCCAAACACGTTTAGTGGAATTATGACCAAAAGTTCTATTTTGGTCTCATCTGACCACATGACTTTCTCCCATGACTCCTCTGGATCATCCAAATGGTCATTGGCAAACTTAAGTCGGGCCTGGACATGTGCTGGTTTAAGCAGGGGAACCTTCCGTGCCATGCATGATTTCAAACCATGACGTCTTAGTGTATTACCAACAGTAACCTTGGAAACGGTGGTCCCAGCTCTTTTCAGGTCATTGACCAGCTCCTCCCGTGTAGTTCTGGGCTGATTTCTCACCTTTCTTAGGATCAGTGAGACCCCACGAGGTGAGATCTTGCATGGAGCCCCAGTCCGAGGGAGATTGACAGTCATGTTTAGCTTCTTCCATTTTCTAATGATTGCTCCAACAGTGGACCTTTTTCACCAAGCTGCTTGGCAATTTCCCGTAGCCCTTTCCAGCCTTGTGGAGGTGTACAATTTTGTCTCTAGTGTCTTTGGACAGCTCTTTGGTCTTGGCCATGTTAGTAGTTGGATTCTTACTGATTGTATGGGGTGGACAGGTGTCTTTATGCAGCTAACGACCTCAAACAGGTGCATCTAATTTAGGATAATAAATGGAGTGGAGGTGGACATTTTAAAGGCAGACTAACAGGTCTTTGAGGGTCAGAATTCTAGCTGATAGACAGGTGTTCAAATACTTATTTGCAGCTGTATCATACAAATAAATAGTTAAAAAATCATACATTGTGATTTCTGGATTTTTTTTTTTAGATTATGTCTCTCACAGTGGACATGCACCTACGATGACAATTTCAGACCCCTCCATGATTTCTAAGTGGGAGAACTTGCAAAATAGCAGGGTGTTCAAATACTTATTTTCCTCACTGTATGTGGCCATGCCCCTTTTCTAAATGACCCATTATAGCTAACCAAAGGACAAAATTCAACATTTTCTTTTTGATAATTATTGATCTAGACAGTCCAGAGAATATTGCTGCAGTGGTTTGATCGCGCTTGAGCGAAAAACCAGAGACTAGTTCGCAAAAGTAGGTTTTTAACATATTTGTGAATATTTAATGAACAATTTGATTGACAGCATCAGTCCAAGAGGCAAAGTTGTTCAGAATGAGGAGATATATCATATGATATGAAGATCTAGTGTTTGTGTGAATATATGAACATGTTCTACAATTTGAGGTCATTTTCTACAGAAATTTGGTGTTTTTGAGGCCTTTTTGACTGTTATAACGGCACCTATGATCTGATCTCCATGAAACGTTGCATACTTGTTAAGAGTCATCTGACACATGTTTTCACCAGGTTTCGTAAAGTTTTGAGTTTTCGTTTAGGGTTTATAAGCTTTGGGGTATGTTTTGCCACACCCCTTTTCTAAATGACCCCATTAAAGCTAATCAAAGGACAAAATTCAACATTTTTTCAATAAATATTGATCTAGAGAGTCCAGAAAATATTACTGCAGTGGTTTGGTTCCAATTGGGCAAAAACCTAGGACTAGTTCGCAAAAGTAGGTTTTTAACATATTTGTGAATAATTAATGAACGACTTGATTGACAGCAATGGTTCTTGAGGCAAATTTGTTCATTATGAGGAGATCTATCAAATGATATACATATTGTGTGGATTTGTGAAACGCCACGTGATTACAGAGCCAAAAAATCTCGTTAGCGCCAACTAGTAGCCGATTTCTTTCAAAATTCTTACAGACCTTTAGGGCCATGAGTCGAACATGTCCACTGAGTTTCATTCCGATCGACCTCCGTTAACCTTGTTTAATAGGTGTTTAAATTTCATTGGCCGATGGCGGCCATGTTTTTTGAGATACGCAAATGACCTCATACTCTCCTGCCCCTTTGGACCAAGACGCTGCATACCAATTTTCAAGTCGATCAGACCAACGTTTGCTTAGTTATCACTGTTTTTATGTTTTTTCAGTCTTATAGCGCCCCAAGTAGCAGAGCTGTGCATTTTTTTTATTATTTGACCAAAGATTGAGCTCATACACATTTGGACCGAGTTTGGTGAAGCTATCTCATTCCGTTCCAGAGTTATGCTTCAAATAACATTTGGCTAACGTTAGCATATATGTTAATCGACGTACTGTTTCGCGCGAAAATTGAAATTTCAACTTTTTTTTGATAATTATTGATAGTCAGTGTCCAGGGAATATTTCTGAAGAGGTTTGATTCCAATCAGGTTAAAAACCTAGGACTAGTTCGCAAAAGTAGGTCTCAGATATAACTCAATTTTGTGGAAAAAAACATGCATTTTAGAGAAAATCTGGCTCAGTCCCTTTTCTTCGGGCTGACCCAAGGATCTCAACGATGTTAAAAGTTTGAGTCTACGACAAACGTTGTACGAGCTACAGCCAAAAATGTGTAACATTTTAGGTTTTTGCGCTGTAGTGCCACCGTTAGGCCGATTGGGGCGAGGCTTTGTATCTGAGTAGCGAGCAACACTACTACGATCTGACCAAGTTTCAGCTCTCTACACCTTACGATCAGCTTTACCGGAGAAAAATAATGATTTAAAAAAATCCTTACAATTACAAGAAGGTTTCAGCACTTCGTGCTTGAACCCCTAATAATTAAAGACAACTAAAAATGTTTATTTAAAACAAAATCCGGGTTTAGAGTGTGAAGACACCGCTGTCAGAATTTATGTTCTCAAACAACATGCTTCTGATGAACCAGATGTTGGTGTTGTCCTTGAAGTCATTGTAGTGATATCAGATGTTAGATTGCCTAACACGGGGCGCCACTAAATGCTGTGATTTTAGATTTAAGTAGCACCAATATTTTTGGGCTTATACATTAATATTCAAATTTAGTTTTGGTCATACTATTTTACGGGACAACACCCAAATAATTGCACCTTGACTATAAAGAACAATCATGGAAGATTTTTGAATAAATAATAATTCCAATTAAATTACAGGAAGTTGTAGTCTGACCAATCTGAAGGATTTGTGAGATATCATTAACTTGTAGAGTCTTTTTACTGTATTATCAACACAAGGAAGATACAAGTGTAATAAAAGGGAGTTTTATTAACAAAGGGATAAACAAGTAACTAACAACTACTAAATGGATATGGATAAAGTGCAAAAGATTGATAAATGCAAGTGACTGAGTTGGATGTCACTATGCATGTTATCTTGTGGAAAGATAAACTGAAGTTTCCTAGAAGTAATAAGGTAAACCTTATTCTAGTTTCAACAAATAAATTGAAAAATCATTTGTTAATAACTGACATCAGTTTAATAGAATCTAATGCAAATTAGATACTCATACACTGCCAGTGGTCTCTGGAAAGAGGTTTGGAAAGAGTGAGTCTGAGTCTGAGCGAAGATATCTTCCACTTGTTGTTGCATTGGAAGGAAAGGAGTTGGATCCGTTTCACAGTCTTGAACACAAAGCACTGGTGGACGATGAACTCCTGAGCACCGAGAAAGTTCTTTGGTCTGGAATACGCAAACCGGAGCCTTGAAGGTGATGGTTCTGAAGTCTGTACAGAAGATCCGGACTACCTGGAAGATGCAGGAGGGAGGATCATTGACGTTGACTTTCTGAAGTCATTGCAGAAAATCCTGGCAGTTTGGAACTCTGCAAGCAGAGGATCGCTGAAGAGAAGATTCTGAAGTCATTGCAGAAGATTGGGGGCACTAAGCTTGTGGTCGTTGTTGCTGTGACAGTTTCCAAACTCCCCAAACTCACTTCTTGCAGAACCTCCTTGTTTCTCCGGCAGAGCAGCTTAACTCTTGGCTTAGCGCGGTAGACCACACTACTCAGAACCTAATTTTGCAACATCTTAGTGCACCTTCTTTGTCTTGGAGAGAACCTTTTAATTCCTTCCCTGAGAAGGCAGGGTTAACAAGTTGGCACCACAAATCCAGCATTCTGATTGGCTGAGCTGTCAGATGTGGCCATGGTATGGCTTCTCTCTGGCATGAGGTCTATTTGCATAGCTTAAAGTCCACATTTGCAACAATGTCTTTAAAGTTTTTTCAATGCGTTACTCACTTTTCAAACCAATTCCAAATTAACCTACACATTGTACTAAAAATATGAAGACCAAACATCAATGGGTAATGCTGAGCATTGACCCATGCATTCACACAGTATGTACCTTAAAGGGTTAGTTCATCCAAAAATGAAAACTCTGTCATTAATTACTCACCCTCATGTCGTTTCAAACCCGTAAGACCTTTGTTCATCTTCGGAACACAAATTAAAATATTTTTGATGGAATCTGAGAGCTGCCTGACCGTCCTCCCATTGACAGCAATACAACTGAAATGTTCCTAAGTCCAAAAACGTAGCAAAGAGATCGGTAAAATAATCCATGTGACATCAGGTTTTTTATATCGACTAAGCATTCCGTTAGTTTCTCAATTTGGTGTGTTTCACCAGGCCGCGAAGAAATATAGAGCTGAGTATCATCAGCATAACAGTGAAAGCTAACACCATGTCTCCTGATAATATCTTCCAAGGGTAACATGTAAAGCGTGAAAAGTAACGGCCCTAGTACTGAGCCTTGAGGTACTCCATACTGCACTTGTGATCAATATGATACCTCTTCATTCACTGCTACGAACTGATGGCGGTCAGATACAGTAAGTACGATTGGAACCATGCTAAGGCGCTTCCACTAATGCCAACAAAGTTTTCTAGTCTATTCAAAAGAATGTTGTGGTCGATAGTGTCGAATGCAGCGCTAAGATCCAGTAGAACTAATAAAGAGATACAACCACAATCAGATGATAGAAGCAGGTCATTTGTAACTCTAATGAGAGCAGTCTCAGTACTATGATACGATCTAAATCCTGACTGGAATTCCTCACAGATATAATTTTTCTCTAGGAAGGAATATAATTGTGAGGATACTATCTTTTCTAGTATCTTTGACAGAAAAGGGAGATTTGAGATCGGTCTGTAATTAACTAGATCTTTGGGGTCAAGTTGTGGTTTTTTAATGAGAGGCTTAATAACAGCCAATTTGAAGGTTTTGTGGACATATCCTAATGACAATGATGAATTAATAATAGCCAAAAGAGGATCTATGACTTCTGGAAGCAGCTCTTTTAGTAGTTTAGATGGTATCGGGTCTAACATACATGTTGTTGGTTTAGATGATTTAACAAGTTTATACAATTCTTCCTCTCCCACAGTAGAGAATGAATGGAATTGTTCCTCAGGGGATCTATAGTGCGCTATCTGATGAGATACTGTAGCTGATGGCTGCAAGGATACAATTTTATCTCTGATAGTATCGATCTTGGAAGTAAAGTAGTTCATAAAGTCATTACTGCTATGCTCTTGGGAAATGCCAACACCTGTTGATGCTTGATTTTTCGTTAATTTAGTTACTGTATTGAATAAATACCATGGGTTATGTTTGTTTTCTTCTAGAAGAGACGAAAAGTAATCAGATCTAGCAGTTTTTAATGCTTTTCTGTAGGATAAGGTACTTTCCCGCCAAGCTAAACGAAATACCTCTAATTTAGTTTTCCTCCAGCTGCGCTCCATTTTCCGGGCTGCTCTCTTTAGGGCGTGAGTGTGCTCATTATACCACGGTGTTGGACTCTTATCCTTAATCTTCCTTAAGCGTAAAGGAGCAACCGCATCTAAAGTGCTAGAAAAGAGAGAGTCCATAGTTTCAGTTACATCATCAAGTTGTTCTGAGCTATTGGATATGCTGAGGAACTGAGATAAGTCAGGAAGATTATTTATAAAGCAGTCTTTTGTGGTAGAGGTAATGGTTCTACCATATTTGTAACAAGGAGTTGGCTTTACAGCTTTAGCTATATGGAATATACAGGAGACTAGATAATGATCTGAGATATCATCGCTCTGCTGCCAAATTTCAATGCCACTGACATCAATTCCATGTGACAGTATTAAATCTAGAGTATGATTTCGACAATGAGTAGGTCCTGACACGTGTTGTTTAACACCAATAGAGTTTAGAATGTCTATAAATGCTGATCCCAACGAATCTTTTTCATTATCAACATGGATATTAAAATCACCAACGATTAGGACGTTATCTGCAGTCAGCACTAACTCCGATAGAAGATCAGACAATTCTTTAATAAAGTCTGTATGGTGCCCTGGTGGCCTGTATACAGTAGCCAGTACAAACATCACAGGGGATTTATCATTAACACTTGTTTCTTTGGATAACGTTATATGAAGCACCATTACTTCGAACGAATTATACTTGAAACCCGACCTCTGAGAGATACTGAAAATATTGCTATAAATTGTAGCAACACCTCCCCCTTTACCTTTTGGACGCGGTTCATGTTTGTAACAGTAATCTTGGGGTGTAGACTCGTTTAAAGTAATGTAATCATCTTGTTTTAGCCAGGTTTCTGTCAGACAAAGCACATCTAGTTTATGGTCAGTGAACATATCATTTACAAAAAGTGCTTTTGAAGAAAGGGATCTAATATTCAGTAAGCCAAGCTTTATCATGTGTTTATCTGTATTATATTGTTTTTATTTGTTGAACATCAATTAAATTGTTACTATGGTCACACTTTATATTACGTGGCCTTATCTACTATGTACTTACATTAAAAAATAAGTACAATGTACTTATTGTGTTCATATTGTATTGCAAAACACTTCTGCTGCTATTGAGGTGGGATACGGGTAAGGTTAGGGACAGGTTTGGTGGTATGGGTAGGTTTAAGGGTGGGTTGAGGTGTAAGGGATGTGTCAACAGTGTAATTATAAATGTAATTACAGAAATTAATTACAGATGTAATTACATATAGGTATTTTTAAAAATATAAGTACAATGTAAAAACATTCATGTACACAATAAGTGCATTGTACCAAATGATAAATTGAAATGTAAGTACATAGTAGTTAAGGCCACCTAATGTAAAGTGGGACCGTTACTATTACTTTGGTTTGGATGTTTTCTGTATTTTCTAGTTCGGGGAACAGACACAGTCTCTATAGAGTGATATCTAGGTGAAAAAGTTTCTATGTGCTGTGACAAGCGTCCCGATTACTCATCAGCGTCGCCCTGGAAACGGATCAGGAACACCTGCACTTCCTCATCACCGGCCGCCCGGACACAGCTGCTGCTCGTTATCAACCGGGCTATAAAGCCACGCCGAACCAAGCCACAAGTGAGTTCATTCTCCATGAAGCAAGGACTAACGTCTCTCTCTCATCTCTCCCGCAGACAGCAGCAGCAGCAGCTGACCGAGCGGCACACTCCTAAAGCCCAGACTTATCACAGAGCACGATCACACGGCCAAGGAACAGGAGGAGAGAGAGCACGAACAGCACAGAGGCACCGACTTCACTTTACTCACCCTGTTTGAGCACTAATAAATCCACCCTCCGGGGCATTTATACTGCATTCACTTGTCGTGTGATTCTTCACCCCGTGACAAGTGGTGGAGAATGCGGGCATGAGAGTGAAGGATCACCGACAAGCGGGATCACTTACCTGGCTGCTCACCCCCGATTTTTTTCCCTGTTTTCTTCTCTTCTTGTAGGTGCGCTCTCCTCCCTCCCCAGACATGGAAGAACTTCTGAAACACCTCACAGAGGTTAGCATCCGCCAGCAGCAAATAGCCGAACATCTCGCCACTCGGCAAGGCCAGACGGACCAGGAGATCGCAGCTCTCCGAGCAGCTAATCCGCCCGTGCCACCCTCGGACGCCCGGGTGCAAGCCGTGAGGTTACTCCCAAAAATGACTCCGCACGACGACGTTGAGGCGTACCTACAAACGTTTGAGACGACCGCGACCCTGGAGGGCTGGCCGCCCGCTGACTGGGCCCGGGTGCTGGCCCCCCTCTTAACCGGTGAAGCTCAACGAGCGTATTTCAGTCTCCCCACAACTACCGCTGGCCAATATGAAGAGGTAAAACGCGAAATCCTAGCCCGGCTGGGCCTATCGCCCGTGTGCACGGCCCAACAATTCCACGAGTGGGAATATAAAACCCGACTACCGGCCCGAGCCCAAGCCGCCGAACTTACACGACTGGCGCGACACTGGCTGTTAGAGGGGGACCCATCAGCAACACAGGTGATGGAGCGCGTCGTTGTCGACTGGTTCCTCCGAGCTCTCCCTCGCTCACATCGCCGGGCTGTCAGCATGAGGAACCCAACCTCCACGTCGGAGTTGGTGGAAGCCGTGGAGCTGGCGGATGCAACCCAACAACGGGATGGGGGGGGGAGAGCGCCGCCATTTCCCCGGAGGGTGAGCCAGGAGCGACGCGCGCCGGAGGGCACCCCGCGACACATGAGTAGGCCCGCGGCCCCTCCATGCGAGACGAACCCATGCCAACGGAGCCTCCCGCTTGAACCTGGCTGGCAGGCTGCAGCATGCACCGGGACCCTCCTGCCGGGGCACCGAAGACCGAGGTGAAGGTAAATGGACGATCGTTCCGGGCCCTTCTAGACTCGGGAAGCGCAGTAATCCTCATCCAGGCGAATGTCCTGGCCCCTCACACGGAATGCAAGACGTCGCGGCCCATAACTTGCGTCCACGGAGACACTCGTCAGGTCCCAGCCCGCCGCGTGACCATCTCGGCTGCCCCAGGCACCTGGCCCGTCGAAGTGGGCGTATTGAAGGATCTCCCCGTACCAGTCCTGATCGGCCGAGACTGGCCTGGATTTGATCGCCTTCTAGCCTCCATTACTCAGCCTGCCAGCCGCGGAGGGGGCCGCCGAAACCAACCGGCCCCGAAGAGGCCACGTCGACGCCCCGTCTTTCTCACCACGGATAGTGGGAGAGATGGTGAGTCCCCTTCCCAGAACCCTAACCTCTTCTATGACACTTTCCAACAGGTCACAGGAGGAGGCTCTTTTGGCCGAGCCCAACGGGAGGATGACCGACTAAAGCACTGTTGGACCCAGGTCCGGGTGATGGACGGAGAAGAGCGCCAACCGGGACCCCATCCTCTCCCGCACTTCATCATTGAGAACGGCCTACTCTATTGTGTCGCGCAGCGAAGGGGGGAGGAAAAAAAATTGTTAGTGGTGCCCCGCTCGAAGACGGAGACGGTCATCACTCTGGCACATTCCCACCCCATGGCGGGGCACCTCGGCCCGGCCAACACCGCCCAAAGGATCAAAGACCGTTTCCACTGGCCAGGCCTAGACGCAGAGGTAAAACGTTTCTGTCAGGCCTGTCCCACTTGCCAGCTGACAGCGCCCAGGAAACCTCCCCCCAGTCCGCTGATTCCGCTCCCCATCATTGAGGTGCCCTTCGAGTGCATCGGGATGGATCTGGTAGGGCCGCTGCCGAAGTCCGCCCGGGGGCACGAACACATACTGGTGATCGTCGACTATGCCACCCGGTACCCAGAGGCGATCCCCCTGCGGAAGGCCACGGCCAAGGCAATCGCCCAGGAGTTATTCCTTCTGTTCAGCCGAGTCGGCATCCCAGTAGAGATCCTGACCGATCAGGGGACCCCATTCATGTCCCGGCTAATGGCTGACCTCTGCCGGCTGCTGAGGGTGAAGCAGTTGAGGACCACGGTCTACCATCCCGAGACGGACGGACTCGTCGAGTGCTTTAATCAAACGTTAAAACAGATGTTGAGAAGAGTGGCGACAGAAGACAAGCGCGACTGGGACCTCATGATCCCCTACGTCCTCTTCAGAATCCGCGAGGTCCCCCAGGCCTCAACTGGCTTCACCCCCTTCAAGCTCCTCTTCGGACGACAACCTCGAGGCCTCCTGGACGTGGCGAAGGAGGCCTGGGAGCAGCAGCCGGCCCCCCAGCGGTCAGTCATCGAACATGTCAAGGAGATGAGGGAGAGGATCGACCGGGTCATGCCATTAGTCCGGGAGCATCTGAGTCACGCGCAGCAGGCCCAACAACGCCACTTCAACCGGGCGGCCCAACCACGGGAATTCCAGCCCGGAGACCGGGTCATGGTCCTCGTCCTCACCGCAGCCTGCAAGTTCCTGGCCACATGGCAAGGCCCATACACTCTTTAGCCGCCCCTCTGACAGATCTGACCAGGAAGGGGCAGCCGGAGCAGATACAGTGGATACAGTGTGACGAGCGTCCCGATTACTCATCAGCGTCGCCCTGGAAACGGATCAGGAACACCTGCACTTCCTCATCACCGGCCGCCCGGACACAGCTGCTGCTCGTTATCAACCGGGCTATAAAGCCACGCCGAACCAAGCCACAAGTGAGTTCATTCTCCATGAAGCAAGGACTAACGTCTCTCTCTCATCTCTCCCGCAGACAGCAGCAGCAGCTGACCGAGCGGCACACTCCTAAAGCCCAGACTTATCACAGAGCACGATCACACGGCCAAGGAACCGGAGGAGAGAGAGCACGAACAGCACAGAGGCACCGACTTCACTTTACTCACCCTGTTTGAGCACTAATAAATCCACCCTCCGGGGCATTTATACTGCATTCACTTGTCGTGTGATTCTTCACCCTGTGACAGTGCTGAGAATTAACTGACGTTCGGGTTTAGCCAGTCTGTCTGCTTCCTGACCTGGGCTCCAGTTAGTCAAGTACGAACTCTAAGACTATGTGCCATATTTCTAGAGAGAAGAGCGGCACCACCCCAGGAGGGATGAACACCATCTCTTTTCAACAGGTCAGGTCTGCCCCAAAAATTCTTCCAATTGTCTATAAAGCCTATGTTATTTTGCGGGCACCACTTAGACATCCAGCCATTAAGTGACGACAGTCTGCTATGAATCTCATCACCCCGATAAGCAGGGAGGGGACCAGAGCATATTACAGTGTCTGACATCGTACTTGCAAGTTCACACACCTCTTTAACATTATTTTTAGTGATCTCCGACTGGCGAAGTCGAACATCATTAGCGCCGACGTGGATAACAATCTTACTGAATTTACGTTTAGCATTAGTCAGCACTTTTAAATTTGCCAAGATGTCAGGCGCTCTGGCTCCTGGTAAACAATGGACTATGGTGGCTGGTGTCTCTATTTTCACGTTCCGTACAATAGAATCGCCAATAACTAGAGCACTTTCATCAGGTTTCTCAGTGGGTGCGTCACCGAGTGGGGAGAACCTGTTTGATGTTTTGATCGGAACGGAAGAGTGGTGTTTTGACCCACGACTAGGCCGCCTCACTGTCACCCAGTTGCCCTGCTGCTCAACCGAAACCGAACAATGTACAGGACTCCCTGAGCTAGTCGCATCCAAAGCAGTATCTACAGCCCTCACATTCTTACTGTCCTCAACTAAAGTTTGAGCAACAGACAACAGACTGAAGCAATCGAACAGCAATGAGCAGTCGATATGAGCAGCAATGTGAGAGTTCACACAGATTCAGAGGTGCAAGACTTTGCTTTGGTGAAGCAAAGCATACAGTTTAGGGACAGAGATGTGGTCCGAGTACCCGAGGTGGGGGCGGGGTTCGGCTTTGTAAGTGTACTTTTCTGTTGTGTAAACAAAGTCCAGTGTGTTATTTCCCCTTGTTGCAAAGTTCACATGTTAGTAGAACTTTGGCAAAACTGTCTTAAAGTTTGCGTGGTTGAAGTCACCGGCTATGATGAAAAAGCCATCGGGGTTATTTGTTTGTTGTTCGCTGATGGCGCTGTACAGTTCACAGAGGTGGACAGTAACAAAGTAAATTTACTTGAGTATTGTACTTAAGTACACTTTTTGAGTATCTGTACTTTACTTGAGTATTATTTTTTCTGGAAACTTGCGACTTTAACTTCACTACATTTGAAAGACAAATATCGTACTTTTTACTCAACTACATTTATATAAAGGTCCCAAAGTAGAAAGTCGTTATATATAGCAGTTTTTACAGTGTGTGCATTTTCAGATTCACTGAACCCTTTTTCTTACAGTATTTCTAAGCCTGCAGTTTTCCGCCTAGCTTTGAATGGACATTTGGCTCATTTTTTTACACAAATCTGGCAACCTCTGGATCTTCTCCACTAAACTATTGTAAATGTCCGCGCTACTACACAGCTAAAAGCGCTCTAAAAAAAGGCATGTGTTAACTCTTTAAAGCCCTTTGGAAAATTAACCGTTTTTACTATAGTAACCATAACTATGGTATTTGCAGTAAAATCACAGGATCCACAAATTTACCATTATCTCACTATAGTAACCATACTTATGCTATATGTAGTAAAACTTCAGTAACCACAAATTTACCATAGTTTCATTGTAAATATAGTTTAATTTTTGATTAATTTACATACTTAGTAAAAAAACAGTTAAAAACTGGTCAGGGAAGTACAGGTGCTGGTCATATAATTAGAATATCCTCAAAAAGTTGATTTATTTCACTAATTTCATTCAAAAAGTGAAACTTGTCTATTATATTCATTCATTACACACAGACTGATATATTTCAAATGTTTATTTCTTTTAATTTTGATGATTAAAGCTTACAGCTCATGAAAGTCAAAAATCAGTATCTCAAAATATTAGAATATTACTTAAGACCAATACAAAGAAAGGATTTTTAGAAATCTTGGCCACCTGAAAAGTATGAAAATGAAAAGTATGAGCATGTACAGCACTCAATACTTAGTTGGGGCTCCTTTTGCCTGAATTACTGCAGCAATGCGGCGTGGCATGTAGTCGATCAGTCTGTGGCACTGCTCAGGTGTTATGAGAGCCCAGGTTGCTCTGATAGTGGCCTTCAGCTCATCTGCATTGTTGGGTCTGGTGTCTCTCATCTTCCTCTTGACAATACCCCATAGATTCTCTATGGGGTTCAGGTCAGGCGAGTTTGCTGGCCAATCAAGCACAGTAACACTATGGTCATTGAACCAGCTTTTGGTACCTTTGGCAGTGTGGGCAGGTGCCAAGTCCTGCTGGAAAATGAAATCAGCATCTCCATAAAGCTTGTCAACAGAAGGAAGCATGAAGTGCTCTAAAATTTCCTGGTAGATGGCTGCGTTGACTGTGGACATCAGAAAACACAGTGGACCAACACCAGCAGATGACATGGCAGCCCAAATCATCACTGACTGGGGAAACTTCACACTGGACTTCAAGCAACATGGATTCTGTGCCTCTCCACTCTTCCTTCAGACTCTGGGACCTTGATTTCCAAATGAAATGTAAAATTTACTTTCATCTGAAAAGAGGACTTTGGACCACTGAGCAGCAGTCCAGTTCTTTTTCTCCACAGCCCAGTTAAGATGCTTCTGATGTTGTCTCTGGTTCAGAAGTGGCTTGGTAGCCCTTTTCCTGAAGACGTCTGAGCGTGGTGACTCTTGATGCACTGACTCCAGCTTCAGTTCTCTCCTTGTGAAGCTCTCCCAAGTGTTTGAATCGGCTTTGCTTGACTGTATTCTTAAGCTTGCGGTCATCACTGTTGCTTGTGCACCTTTTCCTACCCAAATTCTTCCTTCCAGTCAACTTTGCATTTAATATGCTTTGATACAGCACTCTGTAAACAGCCACACCTTTCAGTAATGACCTTCTGTGACTTACCCTCTTTGTGGAGGGTGTCAATGTTCGTCTTCTGGATCATTGCCAAGTCAGCAGTCTTCCCCATTATTGTGGTTTCAAAGAACAAGAGATACCCAGAATTTATACTGTAGGGATGGTCATTTATTCAAACTCAAATGTAAATATTCTAATATTTTGAGATACTGATTTTTGACTTTCATGAGCTGTAAGCTCTAATCATCAAAATTAAAATAAATAAACATTTGAAATATATCAGTCTGTGTGTAATGAATGAATATAATATACAAGTTTCACGTTTTGAATGGAATTAGTTAAATAAATCAACTTTTTGATGATATTCTAATTATATGACCAGCACCTGTATATAAATCTGAACATTATTGTATTGTCAAAACACTGCACATAAATACATATATTTTTTGCAAACAAATGATCAAAAAGTAGGCTAAATGAAAACTTTAGAATCTAAACTGGGAATCAATAAGAATTGAAATCAATAAGCAGAATCAGAATCAGAATGGATAAAATTCAAACAATGCCCAACCCTAGCCACATGCTGTGAAGTTCACTGATTTCTGAGCATTTTATGAACACTGATCAGTTGATGGCAAAATTAAAAAGTATGGTTCTTTTGCGCAACCTGCACACCCATGGCCATACTGAGAGAGTTTGTTCCAGTTTTCTGAAAATACTAAAGATTTGTTTTCTTTTCAGTGTTTACTTTGCTTGCCTAAAATGAACCATATCATAGTCTTCAATATCTCTTTGAAAAAGAACTTTGAACTCATTTTAATACTTGTTTAAAAGTTACAATGTAGTTGTAGGAGTATTAAATAAAAAAAATAAAGATTCAGATCATTCAGTTGTTCCATTTCAATAGGTTTTGTAACATAAAAGCTCTTAATCCCAAAGATAATACAAGCTAATCAGTGTATTCAGTAGGTTGCCTTAGTAGCATAAAGTATTGTAAGTATACAACAATGCGACAATAAACAATGCATTTACTTTTTACTTTTGATACATAAGTACTTCCGTACTTTTACTTAAGTAAAAATTCTTTCAAAACTTTCACTTGTAGTGGAGTAGTATTTGATCAGTGGTATCTGTACTTTCATTCAAGTAAGGAAGTTGTGTACTTTGTCCGCCTCTGACAGTTCACGAAGCGCGTCCTTAACGTTTGCACACGGGGGAATGTAGACCGTGACAATAACAATGGCCGTGAACTCCCGCGGCAGGTAGAACGGTCGACACTTCACAACCATAAACTCCACCAGTGATGAACAGTGTTTTGTCACTACCACAGCATTGTTACACCATTTTTTGTTGACGTACACACACAAGCCACCCCCATGAGTCTTACCAGACAGTGATGAATCTCTGTCCACTCGGTAGCAGGTTAGCCCGTGCAGCTGAATGGCGGAGTCTGGGATGTTGTCGTTTAGCCATGTTTCAGTGAAAACAGACACACAACAATCCCTTGCCTCGTGCTGTGTAGACCGACTGAGTTGAATTAAGTCCAGTTTGTTTTCCAGAGAGCGAACGTTTGAGAGCATGAGTGTTGGAAGAGCCGGTCTTGTGGGGTTAGCCCTTAGCCTAGCTCGTATACCACTGCGCTTCTGTCCTCTCTCACACCGCTTGCGGCGCCGCCTTGTGCGGGTAGCGTCAGTAGGCGAGGCCGCGGTCTCGAGGTCCGGCTCCAGCAGTAAACAAAGGCCTCGTAGCCGCCGGCGAGAGTTTGTGTTTGTATGTGTTTTCGATATCCAAAAGGCTTTGGTGATCATAGATGTATCGGAGTGATCTCCCGATGAATTAGCGGTAAATTGACATTGTTTGGAGACGAACAGACGACATTAAAAGACATAAAAGCACTGTCTTTGGGACCCGGAGAAGCCACTGCGTCTGACAGCGCCGCCATCTTGGATGTTAAAAAAAATTAAATGCCTTTAACTGCCTTTATGAAAATGAAATGCCTTTAATGAAATGCCTTTAACTGAAAATTTAGTGTTTAATCTTATCATTATACATTACTGACACTCTATCCTCCAATTTGATACTGTTAAGTGCTTTGACACAATCTGTATTGTTAAAAGCGCTATATAAATAAAGGTGACTTGACAGAGCTGCTACGCAGGCCTGGTCCACCTTGACACAAAGGTGTCCGAGACATCAGGCAATGGGACGGAACTCTTGGTTTCAGCCAGTACTGAAGGGGCCGCATATGAAGCAGGCCCAACTGAAGTACCGGAGACACAGAGGCCATGACGCCCAGCATCTTCTGAAACGGCTTGAGAACGCGAGAGGCTCCAACTTTGAATGAGGCCGGGAGCTGCTGAATGACCAGTGCGCATTCTGGTGTGACTACTGCCCTCATTTGGTCTGAGTCGAGAACTATTCCCAGGAATGATATCCATTGGTTGGGGGACAGCTCGCTCTTGGCAAAATTGACCCTGAGTCCCAGGCATTCTAAGTGGCTGAGGAGGAAGGATCTGTGAGATAGCAACTCGTCCTTCGACTGGGCCAGTTGAGGTAAATCAGAATGTGGATTCCCATCTGCCTCAGTGGAGAAATCCATGCACTTTGTAAAAGTGCGAGGAGCTAGGGACAGTCCAAAGGCATATCAATACTGTGTACTCCCTCAAAGGCGAATCTCAAGAATCATCTGTGGTGGGGAGCTATCTGGATGTGAAAGTCGGCGTCTTTCAGATCCAGCGAAAAGAACCAGTCCCCTGGGCACACTTACTTAAATGTAATCATTGAAAAACTAGTGATAAGTGTAAGAGGAAATTTGTTCTCCGTTTGTTGTTGTTTTTTTTGTATAACAGCGGTTGGTTGTGTGGGCGCTAATTGAACGGGCCCAGTGTTCACATCCGTAATTACAACAAACACACTGCCGTCAGCACCCAGAATTGAACGGGGTGCTTGGAGGCATAAGAGAGGCTGTGGTGCTTTTCTGGAGTCAATGTTCTCGCAGCTAGAGCAGTCAGGTCCCGTGGGTGTGGCCTCAGTGTGGACGTGGCCCAGACATGGTCAACCCTGAAGCTGTCAGTGATAATAATCGCTGGTGACAGCATTCTCTTTAAATCTGCCTAAAAATATCAAACCACTCGTTAGAAGAGGGGCACTGAAGATCCTTATGTGTACACACACTGGCAGATCAAAAGGTGATGCGGGCATTCTCTCAGATCCGCTGGTAGCAGTCGAGGATAGGGGCAAACTGAAGGCGAACTGCGAGCAAAGCAGAGTGAGACACAAACTCTCATAATGAGAGCTGTCTGTCTTAGTGAGCGCAGCCTCAGTGTGGGCGTTGCCCAACCGGTGCACCCAAATTGAAGCTGTCAGCGACATTGTAAATCATAGATGACAGCATTCTGCTCTGATCCGCTTTGAAGGATTAAGTTGCTCCACAAACAAGAGGCACTTATCCTCAGTGTAAACACACTGGCAGATCAAAGTGCTGCATGGAGAGTGAAACACGCAGGGCTGTGCCACTCAAACCTGATCGTTTAGCCCTGCAAGTTCACCATTTCTTTCTCCAAGGTGACTGAGAGCAGGAAGGCGGGTCCAACTTAGCGCAGCATTCTACTCCGGTCTGCCTAGAAGGATTGAGCTACTCAATGTAATGAGGGGCGCTAATCATTAAGTTTTTAACACTCAAATCACTCACACCTGATTTCTCAGCCCCTCGAGTTCATCGTTTCATTCTCCGAGGTGACTGGGAGAAGAGAAACATGAGAGCGGGAGAGGCGGGGCCGCCTTCATAAAAAGGGGATCTGCGAGCGAATCAGGGACAGACTCCGGCTTTCGGTGAAAGCAGTTTGTATTTGTGAGCACAGCTTCAGTGACGCACACACAAATGCAAATCTGTCAGCGATATGAGATGACAGCTTTCTACTCCGATCTGCCTAAGAGGATAGAGCCGCTCGATGTAACGAGGGGGCGCTGATTCTCACGTGTAAACACCAGTGGATCAGGCTTGTGGCAGCGTGGGATCACTCAAACCTAGTTGCTCAGCTCTGTGGCTCTGTTGTTCCTTTCTCCGAGCTTTGCTGAGAGAGGAGAAACGGGAGAGCGGAGCTGCCTTCACAGAAGGCACACCGTGAGTGGAGAAGAGCAAGACTCATGCTCTCAGTGAAAGCATTCCGTCTCAGTGAGTGCGCAGTCTCTGTGTGGGCGTTGCCCAGACAGGCGACGCGCTCACTGCCCTTCTGCATCGTGCAGGATTCCCTGCATGAGCCACACTTGCAGCGCGACATTTGCAACAATATTGCTAGGAAATTTGCTCTTTTAGCAGCAGGGGAAGGCTTTTCGCTTCTTCCACTGCCGGGCTCTTCTATGGCGGCGAGCTGCAGGCTGAGCTTCTTCCTTCTTTGACTTTTTGATTGCAGAATCAGCGAAGAGATGATCCTCATCGCTGAAGGAGAAGAAATCTGAGGATCCTGTGGTGAAGCACCCGCTCATATAGCCAGATGACCTTCATTGCCATAGGCTTGTGAAGCTTCGCCGCCGAGCCATTGGTTCATTTCTTTAAACGATTGAAAAAAGGTTAGCTTCAGGTTAGGAGAGAAAATGACTTTTTCCATAGCATCTTAGCAGATGCAGTACGAGTGAAGTATCGATAGGGAACTACATTTATTTTAGGTTTTCAAAACACTTCATTCTGCACGACTAGTGTATAAGCTTTTTTTCCCTCATGGGAACCAAATAAATGTCCCCACAAGATCAAAGTTTACTGTTATTACTATACCTGTGGGGACATTTGGACCTGATAATGCGGGGAATACCAGTACACACACACACCACACATAGCACACAGACACACACATTGTAATGGCAAAGTCAAGATAATTTATTACAGTTTCTTCCAAATCAACAAAGCTGAGTTCTAACACTTTCTTTTTTTCCCTTCCCTTATGTCCTTTCTCCACCTCTCCTTCTTTTTATTTATAGGTATATCTGCCTTCTTTCAGGGTTTGCATCACAACGAGCCCTGTAGCTTTGCTGCTTTTCTGCAGCAGACAACAGTGCTATTTCCTGACAAATACATGCATACTACTTAATTAACTCTTTCTTTTAAATACCTAATAAGTTAATAATAAGTGCTTTAAACACTTATGTAATTTTTACATGAAATGTTATAATATGTCCACTCTGTCACAGTGCAAAACAGTAACAGGGTGGACAGTAACAGGAGGAACATTTTATGCTAAAGTCAGCCATTGCTACTCATGTGATGAACAACAAGCTAGTGCGTAGTGATCACTGAGGAGGATTTTTTACCTATTTATTAACCATATTTTCAAAATTACCAGTTTCCACTAGAAATAAGCACAACAGAGTGGACATTTTATGCTTTACCACATCAGTGAATCATTCTAAAACACTGAAAAAAAGGTGAATTAAAGATTGTTACTTACTCTGCTTCTTGTTTGCCATCAAAAAGTGTTATACGTCGAACACATGACACACAACACAGGACTGACATATATATATATATATATATATATATATATATATATATATATATTAGTGCTGTCAATCGATTAAAAAATTTAATCGCATTAATCACAGTCATGGACTGTGATTAATCATGATTAATCGCAAATTTCAAATACTAGGATTTACCTGTAAATGTGTTGAAATAAAGAAATGCATGACAAACTAGTTTAAGGAAACAGAACCTTTCACACTTCCGCCAGGTATGAGACATAATCCTTATTATTCTTTTATCATTATTCTTTTGTTTTTATTCAGCCATTATCAGCCTTTAAGCTGAAAATAAAAAGTTTACCAAGCCACATCGCTTCAATCCCAGTATACATTTACCCAACTATTATCAAAAGTATTTCTATATAAATACAACAAAACATTTCTTGCGACCTTACGTGAAGTATTATGACAAAATGCATTATGAAGAAGAATTGGACCTGTTCTGCAGGTGCATTAGAGCTAACATTAGTATCATGCTTCATAAGACAATTTATGAGATTAATAGTACAGTTTTACTCAGAACTCACTTCAAACCACCATCGAGTGTTTGTAATAACTTCCGTTTGCGATCACATGTGGAATTTGGTCGTTTACTGTTGTTAAAATATGCTATTTATAGCCTTTATATCGCTGCACAAATTAGCATTTCAGATGTACACATTCAACTCAATGAAAATCACATACAAATATCATATCGTAATCGTGTGTTATTATCTTATATAATCTATAGTGGCTGTTGTAATGTTTATTTCTGCTGTGTAAAATCCTTAACATGTATGCGCTGGCTGAAACTCACATTGTGGGATACATTCCAAGTATAATACACATTCGTAAAAGGATCTATTTTAATTTTTATTTGTCTATATACACCTTGGGAGGCTGTGGTATATTATAAAAGTAGCCCAAAAAACCGCAACCCACGGCTCTGTAATTTTTCCCGCGACTTTATTTTCAAAATAGCCCACTTGTGCCGCTGCCCTGGCAACACTGGTTCACTGTACCATCACACTATGATAGATACCCTTCCGCGCTGCGATGACGGGAAGAAGTTGTGGTCAAACTTTATCAAACGACTAATTTGCGTTAAAAAAAATATTAACGTGTTAAATGCCAAAAATCATATTCCATGAAGATATTTTGTAAATTTACTACTGTAAATATATCAAAACATCGTTATTAGTAATATGGATTGCTAAGAATTCATTTGGACAACTTTAAAGGCGATTTTCTCAATATTTAGATTTTTTTGCACCCTCAGATTCCAGATTTTCAAATAGCTGTATCTTGGCCAAATATTGTCCTATCATAACTAACCATACATCAACGGAAAGCTTATTTCCATAAATCTCAATTTTAAAAAGACCCTTATGACTGGTTTTGTGGCCCAGGGTCACATATATATGGACATTTCTTCAACTAGGGGCACTTTTAGCCTTGTGAAGTTGAATTAAAAAAAAACTTGTTCAAAAGTCACATAACATAGTCTCATAAGTTTAAATACTTTGTTTAGTGTTAAGGTCTGTAAGAGGACAAACTTAGATTACAAGAGAATGAACAAATGTCATTTCCACCACATCTCAATATACAGCTGTTATTTAAAAATAGAGTAACGTATGCTACTCAAGAATTGTCTAAGATCATTTTTGTAACTAGTTTTACCAGTTTTTCCACAATGTACAATAATTATACATTTGTCAATGAGATAAATTAACTGCCCTAAGGACCAAATGCTGAATTGTACACCTGTCACACTATGACATTTAATATTGGTTTGGGTAAGAGCTTATTAGAAAATAAATATAACTTAAATAACTTGAATTTTTATATTAAGTAGAGCATGATCTCATAAATTGTGGATATATTTTTGATGTGTGATGAGAACTTTTTAAATATATTTTTTAAAATATGTGTGGTGATAGAAATGACAGGGTGGTGGTGGAAATGACAGGGTGTTGTGGAAATGACAATGAATTAATGTGAATGTAGAGAAACAGTAGAGATATTTATTAGAAAAAAAAGTCTTAAACTCATCATACTCATTAAACTTAATTCACAAAGTTATTAAACATATCAATTGTACTTTGTAACCATAAATGTCTGACTGTGGTGGAAATGCCATTTCTGTAGTTTTGTTGTGAAAAAATGGAAGATAGCTTCACTGATTAGCTTTGCATACATGAAATGATAAGTATTAATTCAAAATACTCTTATTTAACTTAAAATTTGTAGCTTTTTAAAAACACCCTTGAAGGTACAGCATGTTTGGAAATGACGTAGAATAAATATATTAACTGATCAAGCAATATTTACCTTGAATTTTCTTCATTCGTTGTTGATGAAAATTTAAATTCCCTCCATGTCCAACATGTGCTCTGATGTCACTGAACATTTCCATAGAAACCACCTAAACAATCTTTCACACAAACGTTTTAAAGGGACATTACAGTGTTGTGGTGGAAATGACACCAATACTGTGCGACAGCTATATTTTGTATAAAAAGTAATATTGATAGTGGTCTCACATTAAATACTATAATGTATTTTAATTATTTTACTAGGGCTTAATTCAGGTTTTTTTTTTTTTGGAATTTGTTAGATTTTTATTTTTATTTTATTGATGTTTATACTTATATTTAAATTTAAATGTATGCATTTAGCAGAAGCAACTTACATTGCAGTTTCTACATTTTATCAGCTCTTGCTGTCCCTGGGAATCGAACCCATGATCTTGACGTTGCTAGCGCCATGCTCCACTATTTGAGCTACAGGAGAGTTGTGGCTGAAGTTATCAAAGCTTACTTGGGGAAATAGCAGATTAGCCTTCTTGCACTAAAATAGGAGCAATTTTTTTTTTTTTTTTATTAATTAATTTGGGGTGCATATTTATTGTGTTGTATGGTAGAGTGGCAGTAACTTTGTAAGATGAACATTTAGAAACAAGCATTAACCCATTTTTACTGAAAATTTAATATATTATATATTATATCATGGGGACTAAAATGGTACCAAATGCTAGGAATGACCCAGCCGTATATGATGGATAAATTCAGAAAACGTTTTAAAAGGTAAACTTTCCATAAAATGTAAACATTATAAGATACACATTAGTTACGGTAGCTAATGTCTACAAATATAAAAGTAAAAATACCTTTTCGACCGACGAAAGAGAGTAAACTCAAGGCCGTGTTTGAGGAAATCAGCGGGAGTTGCTACAGTGTTGCCAGAGTTATGTCACTCGAACATTTTCTCATTTGATCAACACTTTTTGTTTGTTTGTTTGTTTTATTAGATCGACACTTGCTTGTAGCCTATATTACATTTTGCCTTTTTTTAATAACTAAAATAATAAGTTTCCTAAATAATTTGTCGACTTACCAACAGTGATATGTAAATGGGTAGAATTCATTTATTTGTCTTACCTGTGTTTTTTTTTTCACACTTTCTTTTCCATTCTTCATGTTTTCCTTGGCTGCATTCATCAGTCGACACTAACATTCTTTTAGAGCTCCTGGAATTCGACCTTATTTTCTTCATGCATGGGGCATACATAGGGCAGGCGTGGACTGGCCATTGGGAGAACTGGGACAATTCCGATTTGGCCCGCTGCCCTGTTTATTATTATTATTATTATTATTATTATTGTTATTATATAATTGGCTGCCGAATGTACTAAAATTATTATTTCCGAATTTGCCATTTGCTAATAAATCTCTACTACATCATGAATCTGTCAGTCGTGGTAGCTTCGGCTTGTGAGCACTCTGCACCTCCGTCAAACGGTTTCGATCAGAATAATCAATGCGAGAGTTTGAGAATGGAGTGGAAGTGCCCAGGAGCAGAGAAGCAAAATTACTGTTCAGACTTTCAAGTGCAGGTCAGTTTCATCTGTACATATGCTATTGTAGTTTTGTTTTTGTTTACTTAGTTAAGCAGTAACATTAGCAGCCAATTACTCATCACTCAAAATACTGTATACTAAAGTACATCATTATCTATTGTAAAGTTACAGTAGTAATTTAGCAGACAAATAATCATATCGTATTATAATAGATTTAGAGGGAGCTAGGGCAGCAGACAACACAACTTGTTTTTACTATAAATCCAAAGACAATGGTTGTTAAACCATGGCAACCACGAATTAAACATGGTTTTGCTACCCTAACCATAGGGTTCACCATGGAATTTGTAGCAAAAATAAATTCAAATGGTAATCCATTTGCCAAAAAAACATGGTTACTTTACTTTTACTATAATAAAATCATGGTTAATTTTTGTAAGGGAAAAATATGACTCGTGTTCAGGATTAGGATTTTTCTATAAAGATATTGTAATGATGTAGTTATAGTTGTACTGATTTTGACATTTAGGCAATTTAGAAAGTATAGTTTTGTTAAATCTTGAGTATTAAAGTCATGTGAGAGATAGAGAGATATCAGAGAAAAAAAAAAAAAAAAAAAGAGAGACTGAAAAGGAAAATGGAAGTGAAGGCACAGTTCAGGAGCTTTTAATTATTGTGCATGTCCCCAGCCTAAAAATGTTAACCTTTTTTATGTGATGGCCATACATAAAATAGGGTTGTTCGTGTTTCAGAATTTGTTGTGGGTGTATTGGATGGCCTGGATGAGTGCGAGATTTCCGGGCCAGTCCTCCATTGCCTGTCACAGCCCATAAACAAAGTCCAGCAATTAATGCATCAATCACTCCACATGAAAGTCTGGGAGATGTTTCTCTGCACAAGTCCGGAGGCAAATCCTTGGCTGAGTGACAGGAATATGGATGCTGTTGGCAGTAAATGAGCTATGACGGTTCCTTGTGGTCTCGTTGCATGGTCCGCCCAGCGTGCCATCCTGATCCTGGACTGCTTATAGAATTAGGGAGCTCTTGAACCATGTTGCTCTTGCTTCCGGAAACAATTACTATGAACCAGTGGGGCCACCAAGCCTGATGAGACTAATGTTTTGAACAGTAGGAGTGTCAGGGATGTTTAAAGAGAGACGAGCAGGGTGCATCCCTGCCACCCACGCATGTAAGGGCTAAGGAAACAGCTTTCGGAGACCTGGTGAGGAGATTTTCTCTTTTTTTCCATTGTTTGTTTTTTCTTTTAGAAAGGTCCACAGTGAGGAACTGTGATGGGTGGAACATAGATCTTTTTATATTAAGAATTACTGACTTTGTGTGTGAGGTCAGAAAATATTACATTGTCGAGCAATGTCTTCAAGTTCAAACTACTACTACGAAGTTACGTGTTGTGTAAGCAGAGAAACATAACAGAGAGTTGAGAATAAATGAATGAATGAATGAATGGATAAATGAATTGGAATCTTTTATGAGCAAATGTTTTTGATGTGTTTTGATAAATATTTGCAACAATTAAACATTTGTTCAAATAAAAGACTGAAGCAAAACAATCAAAGACAAAACAACAGATTTTGTTCTGTAACTTGGTTGCATCAATTTCAATTCACCTATCCAGCATGGTCAGAGTGCTTGAGATCCATTTATCAAGTCTAATCCATGTGAATAAGAACACCATAGCTCAGTTTATTTGCCAGATGGGCTGTCTAAATTTAGAGCCAAAATCGCAAGCATTTCTAACAGTTCTATGAAAAGAAAAAAAAAAAGTTGGAGTTTTCCCCATGGAAGACCACCAATGTCCTGCGTAAGGCTGTGGATGCAGCACCAGAGTTTAGGTCAAAGGTCTGAGGAACCTACTAATTTCAAGCTGCCCTGGCGCCTGCCGACAGAACCCTCAATTTGTAAAAGCCAAACTCTGACCTCTGGGGCTTCCCTGGCAAAACACAAGACTTAAACACTACCAGCCATTCCAAGACATCAGGCCAGCTTTAAAAAAAACCCTCAAAAAGAAGAATTACCTCACAACTTGTCAGCATAGACCCTAATAAACAAAATTATCTCTCTAAAAAGAGAGCCCAGCCAACAGGCCATAACATAAAGAATTGTTTCTCCCTGAGTAGCAGTGCAGTTAGCAGACCTTATTAGGAGGAATAGGGCTGCAGTTCTTCACCTCATTACTTAGATTGATGTGGGCTGCTATAGCCTGGAAAGGGTGGCACAATCAGGTACTTAACATCACAACCTCTATTGGATGTAGGAAAATCAATAAAAAGGACAATGAACATGGCTGGAAAAAGCTTAAAGCAATTAAAAAAAAAAAAAAAAAAAAAAAATATATATATATATATATATATATATATATATATATATATATATATATATATATATATATATATATATATAAGGGCTTGTCGCATTCAAGTGCTTTGTTGTTGGAAAGAATAAAATATAATATTCCATTGGTGGATGACCATAAACATTCACCACACTAGATAGTAAGCTTGCTGACGGTTCTGGAATTTCGGTCAAATACATGCTTATTACACTGTTTATAAAACTACTTTAATGACAAGACAAGGTGATGTAGTTGTTATTGAAAAAAGCTAATAAAAAATAGCACTGACAGCAGCAATCGTCGTCCACTCCACCATGTTTAGTTTATGGCCCGCCAAACTCAGAAACTCGAGAATCAAAATATTGCTGCATTCACACCATGTTTTAATTATTGTAATTTCAAGATGAAAACATGTGAAGTTCTACTTGTAGCTGTTCACACCCTTGGACTTGGAACTTTGCTATAGTATACATTACCTCCTATCCAACAATGACACTAAGATTTGACTTTTGTTATTTTCGATAAGAAACAAAGTATCATCTTTAAGTTTTATCAGGAAATTAAACATATTCATTATATATTTTCACTAAATATGTTGGTGATGTCTTAATTAGTTTATGTTTTAAATTTGTCATGCAAACAAAGTAGAAATATACTTTTATAATTACATTTAGACATTTTAACTGCTTATGTACAATTTACATGTTTACATTATTTATTGATTTATTTGGAGTGTTGATTATTTTATGATTAAATTAAATTGATTAGTTTGGGCTCTGTTGTTAATTGTAGCCTTTAATATTTTTGCAACGTGCAAGTAAAAGGGCTCCCTATTTTATAGAATTTGTTGAGATCAATTTTTTTTTTCATCCTTAAGAAAATTGTAATTATAATTGAATTAATTTAAAGACAGAGCCACAAATTGTTCAGTAAACCACTGTTTAATAAAAATGAAAAAGTAGCAGTTTTGTTTTATCCCCCTGCTGCACAGAAGTCAGTTAATTCTCAGCACATAGAGACTCTTTCACCTAGATATCACACTATAGAGACTGTGTCTGTTCCCCGAACTAGAAAATACAGAAAACGTCCAAACCAAAGTAAGAGTTACAATTTAATTGATGTTCAACAAATAAAAAACAGATTTAACACAGATAAACAAATGATGAAGCTTAGCTTATTGAATATTAGATCCCTTTCTACAAAATCACTTTTTGTAAATGATATGATCACAGACCATAAACTAGATGTGCTTTGTTTGACAGAAACCTGGCTAAAACCAGATGGTTACATTACTTTAACCGGAGTGTCTATTTACGCTAAGTGCAAATAGCCCATCTTGTTGGCAAAGGCTATTTGCACTCACTCTGCCCACTAAAGTGTGACTGAGTTAGTCAACACTAAAACAAAATGCAATATTACCATCAGTTTCAGTGGTGTGGATGGTAAAACGCATGCTTTTTGACGTGATCGACCCGAGTTCAAGCTTTTGCCAAACTTTTTTTCTATCTTTTCATATCTCATATTGCATCAGAAAGGCATTTGTTTTAAGTAAAAATGAAGGAAATAATCAAAAAGTTGAAAATAAGAGTATTGGGTAGGGTTAGGGTAGGTGTAGGGAGGGCTTTATTATCCCAATAAGGTGGCATCCAGTTAATAATTTGAATTAAAACTATAATTTACACTCAATACGTTATTATTACGTACTGCTTTATAATGTACTACAATACTGAGGTGCAGATAATTGCCACTATTTGCAATAAGTAGTATAAATAGCCTAAAATCTTGCTATTTTAACAGTGTAAATATAATCTATAGCTATTTGCACTTAGTGTAAATAGCATATCTTTAAAAAAAATACTGCTATTTTCACTTGCTGTAAATAGAATCCATTGCTATTTGCACTTAGTGTAAATAGTATCTATCGCTAAAAATAAAATATGCTATTTGCACTTAGTGTAAATAGCACCTATCGCTATTTACACTTAGTGCAAATAGCCGCTGCCTTACTTTAAACGAGTCTAACCCCCGAGATTACTGTTACAAACATGAGCTGCGTCCAAAAAGTAAAGGGGGAGGTGTTGCTAAAACGTATAGCAATATTTTCAGTATTTCTCAGAGGTCGGGTTTCAAGTATAATCCGTTTGAAGTAATGGTGCTTCATATTACATTATCCAAAGAAACAAGTGTTAATGATAAATCCCCTGTGATGTTTGTTTGCACGCTCCCTCAAAACTTGCGACATCTGTGGCATTGTGCTGTGTGATAAAATTGCATATTTTAGAGTGGCCTTTTATTGTGGCCAGCCTAAGTCACATCTGTGCAATAATAATGCTATCTAATCAGCATCTTGATATGCCACACCTGTGAGGTGGATGGAGTATCTCGGCAAAGGACAAGTGCTCACTAACACAGATTTAGACAGATTTGTGAACAATATTTGAGAGAAATAGGCCTTTTGTGTACATAGAAAAAAATCTTAGATCTTTGAGTTCAGCTCATGCAAAATGGGGGCAAAAACAAAAGTGTTGTGTTTATAATTTTTTTTCAGTGTAGTTTCGTGTATATTCCATATAGCTAAAGCTGTAAAGCCAACTCCTTATTTAAAATATTGTAGAACTATCACCTCGACTACAAAATACTGCTTTATAAATAATCTTCCTGACATATCTCAGTTCTTCAGAATATCCAATAGCTCACTCACTCTTTTCTAGCACTTTAGATACAGTTGCTCCTTTACGCTTAAGGAAGATTAAGGAAAAGAGTCCAACCCCGTGGTATAATGAGCACACTCGGGCCCTAAAGAGAGTAGCCCGGAAAATGGAGCGCAGCTGGAGAAAAACTAAATTAGAGGTATTTCGTATTGCTTGGCGGGAAAATACTCTCTCCTACAGCAAAGCCTTAAAAACTGCTAGATCTGCTTACTTTACGTCTCTTCTTAGAAGAAAACAAACACAACCCCAATTATTTATTCAATACAGTGGCTAAATTAACAAAACATATAACATCAGCAGGTGCATGGACATTACCCAGCAGCACAGTAGTAATGATTTTATGAACTACTTTACTTCCAAGATCGAAACTATAAGAAATAAAATTGTAACCATGCAGCTGTCAGCCACAGTATCGCATCAGATAGTACGCTATAGATCCCCTGAGGAACAATTCCACTCATTCTCTTCTATTGGAAATGAAGAATTGTATAAATTTGTTAAATCATCTAAACCAACAACCTGTATGTTAGACCCTGTTCCATCTAAGCTCCTGAAAGAGGTACTTCCAGAAGTAATAGATCCTCTTCTGAATATTATTAATTCATCATTGTCATTAGGATATGTCCCAAAAACCTTCAAACTGTCTGTTATTAAGCCTCTCATAAAAAAAAAAAAAAACACAACTTGACCCCAAAGAATTAATTAATTACACACCGATCTCGAATCTCCCTTTTCTGTCAAAGATATTAGAAAAGGCAGTATCATCACAACTATGTTCCATCTTAGAGAAAAAATCTATATGTGAGGATTTCCAGTCAGGTTTTAGACTGTATCATAGTACTGAGACTGCTCTCATTAGAGTTACAAATGACCTGATCTTATCATCTGATCGTGGTTGTATTTCTCTATTAGTGCTACTGGATCTTAGAGCCGCGTTTGACACTATCGACCACAACATTCTTTTAAATTGACTAGAAAATGATGTTGGCATTAGAGGAAGTGCACTGGCATGGTTCAAATCGTACTTATCTGACATCAATGCGTGGCAGTAAATGAAGAGGTATCATACCAATCACAAGTGCAGTATGGAGTACCTCAATGTTCAGTACTAGGCCCCTTACTTTTCACACTTTACATGTTACCCTTGGGAGATATCATTAGGAAACATGGTGTTAGCTTTCACTGTTATGCTGATGATACTCAGCTCTATATTTCTTTATGACCCGATGAAACAAAACACTTTATTTTGATGGTCCCTTTTGAACATTCTGTTGACACTAAGTAATTTTGCAACTACATGTCAACAAACTCTCATAAGAGTATTAGTAGACTGTCTGCTTCATATCTACTAACTCCTTATTGTGTTGGTCTCCCAACAGATATTCTACTGACTATAAGTAACTTTGCAAGAACGTGTCAGCTTAATCTAACCCTAACCCTACCAGTCAACTAATACACTACTAACACTCTAATGAGAGTTAGTAGAAATGTAGGTGCAACATTACTTATAGTCAATAGAATGTGATAAAGGGACCATCAAAATGAAGTGAAACCAACATACCAATTTGCAAAATTAACGGAATGTATAGTTGATATCAAAAACTGGATGACTAACAATTTCTTACTGCTAAATTCTGAAAAAAACAGAGGTGTTAATTATTGGGCCAAAAACTTTTGCATGTAATAAGCTAGATCACTGTCTAATACTTGATGGCTGCTCTGTAAATTCTTCGTCATCAGTTAGGAACCTAGGCATACTTTTTGATAGCAATCTTTCCTTTGAAAAACATGTTTCTAGCATTTGTGAAACTTCATTTTTCCATCTTAAAAATATATCTAAATTACGACCTATGCTCTCAATGTCAAATGCAGAAATATTAATTCATGCATTCATGACCTCGAGGCTAGATTATTGTAATGCTTTATTGGGTGGTTGCTCTGCACGTTTAATACACAAACTCCAGCTGGTTCAAAATGCACCAGCTAGAGTTCTTACTAGAACCAGGAAGTATGAACACATTAACCCGATTCTGTCAACACTGCACTGGCTCCCTATTAAACATCGTATACATTTTAAGATCTTGCTAATTATCTATATGTGCCCTGAATGGTTTGGCACCTCAGTATTTGAGTGAGCTGTTATCACACTATAGTCCTTCACGTCCGCTGCGATCTCAAAACTCTGGCCATTTGATAATACCTAGAATATCAAAATCAACTGCGGGCGGGAGATCATTTTCCTATTTAGCGCCCAAACTCTGGAACAATGTACCTAACACTGTTTGGGAAGCAGACACACTCTTTCAGTTTAAATCTAGATTAAAGACCCATCTCTTTAACCTAGCTTACACATAATATACTATTGCATTTTTATAATTCAAATCTGTTAAAGGATTGTTAGACTGCATTATTTAGGTCAACCGGAACTGGGAACACTTCCCAAAACACCCGATGTACTTGTTACATTGTTTACCAAATGGCATCTATGCTAATATTAGTCTGTTTCTTTCTTATTCCGAGGTCACCGTAGCCACCCAGATCCAGACTGTATCCAGATCAGATGGTCACTGCAGCCACCCGGATCCAGTCCATATCCAGATCAGATGGTGGATCAGCACCTAGAGATGACCTCTACAGCCCTGAATGCCAGCGGAGTCCCGGAAAACTAGATGAGCCCCAGAGACTGATCCCCAGTGAAGACCCTGTCTCCTAGACGGCCATCGGGTAAAGTACCCAAAAACTGTACTCAAGTAAAAGTAAAAGTAAAAGTACTTATAAAAATATTTACTCAAGTAAAAGTAAAATAATAGTCTGTATAGTTACTTGAGTAAGAGTAAAAAAGTATTGGATAAAAAAACTACTCAAGTAGTTAGTTACTAGTTACTTTGGATCATATACTGTATGTCTATAGTCTATTTTTATTTAGATATATAGATAAAATGTATGTAATGTGTGTGTGTATATATGTATGTATATAAATACATACATACATACACACACACACTGCCGTTCAAATTATTATTTTTTTTATATAATTTATATTTTCATCAGCCTTTACGCCCGTCTTCCGTGTCACATAATCGTTCAAAAATAATTTCAGTATGTTGATTTATTATCAATGCTGTTATTTTTAGCTTTCTATTCATCAAATAATCCTGAATAAAATGTCACAGGTTCCAAAAAATATTAAACAGCAAAACTGTTTCCAACACCAGTAATAAATCAACATATTAGAATGATTTCTGAAGGATCATGTTACACTGAAAACCGGAGTAACAGCTGATGGAAATTCTGATTTGCATCGTTGAATTAAATTATATTTTAAAGTGTATTAATTATGTATTATATACGTATAGCATATATGTGACCCTGGACCACAAAACCAGTCTTAAGTCGCTGGGGTATATTTGTAGCAATAGCCAAAAATGCAGTGTATGGGTCAAAATTGTAGATTTTTCTTTTATGCCAAAAATCATTAGGACATTAAGTAAAGATTATGTTCCTTGAAGATATTCTGTAAATTTCCTACTGTAAATATATCAAAACTTAATTTTTGCTAAGAACTTCATTTGGACAAATTTAAAGGCGATTTTCTCAATATTTTGCTTTTTTTTTTTTTGCACCCTCAGATTCCAGATTTTCAAATAGTTGTACCTTGGCCAAATATTGTCCGATCCTAACAAACCATACATCAATGGAAAGGTTATTTATTCCAAAAATTGACCCTTATGACTGGTTTTGTGGTCCAGGTGTCATGAAATAAGTCAGGAGGATTCAAGTGCAGGAAAACAAGAGCAGTTTATTGAGAATCACACAAAGTGAAAGCGGGTAGAGCTTCACGTAAGCAGGCAGGTAGCACCGGGATGCAACGGGCAGCCAGTCCAGACACTGAGACGACGGAGAAATCAGAAGAATCAGGAAGCAGGAACTGACGAAAACCACTGACCAGAGCATGGCAGACAATCCAAGGATCTGACAACAAAGAATAGGTCTGATATAGTGCTGAGAATGATCCGCAGCTGGAGCGAATCAGCCTCAATCAGACACACCCACACATACACACAGAGCAAGGATGAGACCGTGAGACCGTGAGCCCATGAACCGTGACACCAGGGTCACATATATATATATATATATATATATATATATATATATATATACATACATACATACATATATGTATGTATGTATGTATGTATGTATATTTATTTATATATATATAGGCTATATATAACCTCTGACACGGAGAAGAGTGAAAACTCCTCACATGACTGCTATCGAACATCTGAATTTAACGAAACAAATGCACATTGACGGATCTTCTTCCGTCTGTTTTGCAAAATGTAAACAAAATGTAGCCTATATTTCTGCAAGCGTAAATATTGTGAAAATATAAATATTAATTGTGTCTAGGCAAAGGCATTCCTCCTGGAACAGGTCGCGCGCCACTGCGCAGAGCTAACGCAGGTTTGGCAGGTGTTCATTTCATACTTTGTGACAGCTTAATTTATAAATTATACATTGTATTTAATGTTTAAGGTACATGTACAACAAACTGGTAATGTCATAGTGGTATTGTGTACTGTAATCAAATAGCCTATACCTGTGGAACCCTAGACAGCACACACGGTGTTCATCTAATATAAGATCTTCATAGCTAGCAAACAATAGCCTTTGCAGATTTTCTTTCAGTTGACTGTAGATCCAAAGCCACGTCTTCAACGCTCTTGATGTTCTTAAACTTTCTGTTACAACTCTGAGTGAGAACCGCTTCAAACGACTCGGCGTGTGCGGCAGGGAACTGAACGAATCATTCAAACTGATTCGCGAACCAATTCACTGGTTTGCCAACTGGTTTGATCAAGCCTTTGAACAGAATTGACTCAAAAGAATTAATCATTCGTGAATGGGCATCGTTCATTGCCCAGAGAAAAGTAGACGGCGCATTTGGAATAAATTGAATCATTTTTAACTTGTATTGCATTAAGATAAAGTAACAAGAGGAGCGTCGCTCACAGTAACAAAGTAAACGTACCATTTTTTCACTAAAAATGAACTTCAGTAAGAGTAAAAGTACCCATCTTTAAATATACTCTAAAAGTATTAGTTACCCAAAAAATGTACTCAAGTAAATGTAAATCATTACTCCCCACCTCTGGATTTAAACTGCTGATTTTGTCTGGCAAGAGGAGAATTACACTATTATGACACACTATTTCCTCGTCTAAATACTGTAAAGCTCATGTAAAGCCACCCAGCTTTATTTCAAGCTGATGTAAAGCTGCTTTGACACAATTTGCATTGTTAAAAGCGCTATACAAATAAAAGTGACTTGACTTGAACCAAAAATGCATCAATCTGACTTCAAAACTGAAGTACTAAACCATCATTTTTGTGTATCATTACACCCTAATGTTTTCATTAATATTGTGTATATTATTAAGTATTATGTCACTTAAATCACTTAATTTCAAGCGATTATCGCCGATTTGATTGCACAGATACTATTTAAACTAAACTGAGCTAGACAATGACATCTCTGAATTCAATAATGAAATGCCTTTAACTGAAAATTGAAAATTGAGTGTTTAATCTTATTATACATTACTGACACTCTATCCTCCAATTTGATACTGTTAAGTGCTTTGACACAATCTGTATTGTAAAAGCGCTATATAAATAAAGGTGACTTGACTTGACTTGACTTATGTCTAAAAATACCCTGTTATTAGAGTAGCTAAAGTTTTCTTCTTTTAAAAAGGGCTACACAGCAGCACTCGTGTCTTGGCTGGTAGAAAAATAGAATGTTTGCAATGTTGATTTGCAATACGAGAATACCATATAAGGTTCATATATTGGCCACATCTGTTTTTTTTTTTATTATTATTTGGCTCACTTCAGGTTGGGTTATTGCTCCGTACTGGTTCAGTTCTGGCTAAAAAGATTTAGACCAATACTGGGTTGGCAAACACATACTAATCTGTGACCCATACTCAGAATTTGTGCTCTGCATTTAACCCATCCAAAGTGCACACACACGTGGAGCAGTGGGCAGCCATTTATGCTGCAGCGCCCGGGGAGCAGTTGGGGGTTTGGTGCCTTGCTCAAGGGCACCTCAGTCGTGGTATTGAGGATGGAGAGAGCGCTGTTCACTCACTCCCCCCACCTACAATTCCTGCCAGCCCAAGACTCAAACTCGCAACCTTTGGATCACAAGTCCAACTCTCTAACCATTAGGCCACAACTTCCCCATTTGCTGACTGGGATAGCAGTAGCACTGTAAAGTTTTATTCGTTTTTCTCACAACATCTACATTGCTTTCACTGCCATTACAGCCATGTATATGTACGCATATAAATATCCATTTTATGTGTATGTATCGAACACAGAAAATAGCATTTATTTGACCAAAATTTAGAAATTTTCAGCCAGTTGAATATCTGGACAGTGCTGTGAATATTTACCATGGTTACCAATGATTACCAATGAATGGGATGCTACATTGTATTCAAAACCTGTTGGATATTGACTAAATATCTTCTAATATATACCTTTTGGCTTTAATAAGATTTCCCCAAGACACAGGCAAGAAGTCTACCATGATTTTGGTTCTTTCTGGCAACAAAGCACTTGAACACGACAAATTCACAATTACTCATAATTACAACGTTTCTTTGTCAACACGATCAACCCCTAAATAGGCTGAATCTGCGGTAGTCAGGTGACACAAGTCGTAACTCTCAGAAAATTCCCAGTTTATCAGGTGAGTTCTACAAGGACATGATTGCTTTTTACAAGTTGGAATCTCGTAATTACGGCTGCTGTTGCTGCGGCAGAGCAAATACCGAGACTTGCTACTGCCAAGACATCCATAACATGCTGCTGTGAGCATGTAAGAAATACTGCTGCTGCAAATATAACATGCATGAAATAACCCCCATATAGCATGCATGAATCACCTCGTAGCAGATCTATACAGGTGGAGCTGGGGAAGGTGGAGGGTTTCTGAAGCATGGTGCGAACTGCTACAGCAAGCATAAGTCACATATTTGAATGTTCAGCAGCGAGCTCATCGGCTACCGATACAGGAGAGAACAAATCAGCTGTGCCATGTGATAAAGATGTCATTAGGTCAGATTAAGTTAGCTGCGTCATAGCTCTGCGTCATCTAGAGTTTCATGCCAGAACTCTGTATTTATTGTTTGAATTTCTTTTAAAAATGACAACATTTGATAGCTAAGACTTTGTCTCACACCAGAAGTAACCTGCTCTGTCTTGTCTGTCGGCATGTTGTCAGTCTCCTCTCTGCAATGTATTTTTCACTGCGTTAGAACAGTATGCACACATCCGCTTGTCGGACATAGCAACAGTAACTAAGGGGGGAGGGTCTTTGCGAAGGGTCAATTAAATATATGTATAGCCATGTAACCACTGTAATTATAATTTAAATATGGTAGTAAATACGGTAGAATACTGCGGTCTTGCAAGGACGTACATTTTTGGCAGGAATAAGAACATATAAGGTATAGGTGTATAAAACATACATGCACAGTTCAGTTGAATGATTAAGTTTACCCTCTTTAACTTTAATAATGTTAGCTGAAATGACAAAAAAAAAAAAAAAGCATGTGGTTTATCTGTCAGTCAGATGTGCATGAAAGCTGGGACATTCTATAATGTTCATTCACTTAACGTGAAAAAACTAAACAAAACAATGCTTAGCATGGCTTAATGTTTAAGACAGTGATACTGGAGGACCAAATTCAGTTAACACTTAGTTAATAAGGCATACTATGTACAGATAAGCAGAACAGCTCAGAATATGAGAGGAACGTGCAAATTTTCACATTAAGCGTTTTCCTCCCACAGAAATGCTTAGCGTGTCTTAATGCATTAAGATAATGTTATTAAAAGACCAAATTAGGTATACAGTTTCTTAATAAATTGTACTGGTATGTACAGACAAAACAAAATGGAGGTATGTTTTATTTTGACATTGGTGGGGACAATTCTTCTACTAAATTATACACCCCTGCAAAAAGATGTGGCCAGAATATGAACACAATGCACATAGTTTCACATGAAGCATTTTCTCCCATAACCCATTAGAAAGAAAACCTTTAATGTGCAATTTAGCAAGTTGAGTTCATATTCTGGGTTTATTTACTTGCCTAGGACATTAGGACATTGTTCTAGGACATTAATGTTAACGTTAAATTAACGCTAGCATTAACTTTAAGTTATTTTTGTTACTATAGAAACAGTAGGGTCTCGGATGAGTTTTCTTTCAGAGTTATCATTCATTCAATTCATTTTTAATATATACAGTGATGTACTGTCTTATTAAGACACCCAGCACTCTAATGCTGCTGTAATGCTGTTGGTTTATATAATCAAAATTGTGTAATTATTGTCTGTTGAACATACTAACATGTTCTAAAAAAAAAAAAAAAAAAAACTCTCTTTATGAATTGTGAGTAAGTTGGCTACCATTGTCCCCACCGATGTCAAAATCAAACCTATTACCTTGCTTCTTTGCTTGCGCTATAGTCCATATCTGGGGCACCAAGTGCTGGCAGTGTTGGAGGTCTGTTTGAATCAGTCAGCGCTTCATCCATCACACAAGCCTGTTGTAGTCAGATAACTCATCTAATAAAGGCTTTGGCTGACTGACAGACAGACCAATGTGATTTCGTGAAGTGGCTAGTTTTTTTTTTTTTTTTTTTAATCTTCTCAAACACGTCAGCTACAGTGTCAATACAGTCTGTCTACTACCATGTTCTATTCTGCTTCAAATACAAGGTATTAGAGAGCAATTATCACCAGCAATGGACCAATACCTCTGACAGTATAATTATAGTTGAGTTTAATAAGATCTGCACCCTATTCTGTCTCTCGTTTAGAGCGAGTATATTCAAAGCAGGAAGGAAAAGGACAGGTTTCTGAAGTACTTGGGCCCCCCAGGTCCCCCTGTATTTCTGACAGGGGCCTCCCTCTCTCTGCTTTGTGCTTTTGGTGGACTGGGTCCTGGGCCCTGATTTGGCCCAGCTGGAGAGAGGGAGTGATCAGAACTGGATTGATGCAGACAGAGCTAAAGTAAACAGTTGTGGTGGCCGGGCAGGCAGTTAGCAGCCCTTGGACAGATGATCAGGGGGCCTATGCAGACCACACACGCAGGCACGCAATGAAGGACCACACATGGGCTCTGGTGAAGGGGGAAGAATGGGGCCCTCAGCGCACAAATGCATGGCCCATCGACAGGGCACTCCTACGGGCAAAGGCAAGCTCCGGGTCAGGGACAGGCCTTAGGAGAGTGTGAGGTGTTCAAGACATGCCATCTGTGTGCATACAAGACTGCAGAAGAAGACAAACAGGTGTTTCTCTTTGTTGTGGCGGAAATAAACTTTCAATGTGAAGAGGTCTAAGTAAACACAAACAGGAAGCAGTTCATAAAGACGTAATTTTCCACTGCCTCTATGATGAGGCAGTGTACACCTAAATGAAACCAGGACAACTGAAAAAAAATAAAAATAAAAATGTCAGACTAAAGCGGGGAAAATCATAGAATATGCCATTTAGAAGCAACACACTGTAAGATATTTAAATATTTCAAACAAAACAATTTTAATCAGTCATGTTTTAAACTTTTGAATTAGATCATTTGTGTAATTTCAGTTCGGGTTTTTTTTTTTTTAATATAAAAATATATATATTTTTCATATTACTGTATATTTCATACAGATTATATGAATATGAAGCAGAGAGAGTAATGTGACTAGTAATGTGAATAATATAATTTATATGAATATGATGTTATATGAATGTTATATGAATATGAAGCAGAGAGAGATATGTTTCATATAACTGTTCATAGAAACTCCCTTTCATAATGCTGTTAATGTCAAACATTTTATTTACATATCTTCTCATTCAGAGAGAGAGAGAGAGAGAAGGAAAAGAAAACAATGAATGAAGCCCATCAGATTGATCAGAGACACATCAGAAGAGGGAGACACGTGGCAAGTAACTGCTGTATCCAATCCAGGCATTTTACATTACAGTATTCTGTGTGATAATGTAAACAGGTTTTAGTATTGAATAGACCGACAAATTACTGTAAGTTACCCTTAATTTATAAGGTCAGTCAACATTATGTAAATTCAGTCAATGCAGAGCATGTGAGTGGAGAGGAACTGAAGTTGAGTTATTTTTGAAAGTTTGAATTTTGTCGCCACAGCCCTTCCTCTTGCATACACTGTTAACAGTGAGAAAATTTGCTGTATCAAAAGGTGTGAAAAATACAAGATACAGCCATGAGGTTTCCCAGATGGCAAAATTTCTGATGCCCAGATCTGGCCCACATACCGCGTGGAATGATGGCATTTGAGCGGTCCACTCCTGTTTGCCAGATTTGGGCCACAAGCAAGTCAAAGGAAGGCCCAATGTCAGCCATGAATAAACCAAATAAAGCAGAACTGGCCCAAATCTGGGACACATTGATTTTAATTCTGGCCCAGATCCGACACCTTGCTCCGGCCCACATACTGTGAAGAATGATGGCACTTGGGCGGTCTGCTCCTGTTTGCCAAATTTGGGCCACAAGTAAGCCAAAGGAAGGCCCAATGTCAGCCATGAATAAACCAAATAAAGCAGAAATGATTTGCCACGATTGCTTCGCTTCACGATGCCAATCTTTTGTCTGGAACAGCCGAAAATCGTGCAGTGTGTTTAGGGCTTAAGATCAGACAAACTCAAAGTGAACATAAAGGAACTTAAGTACTCAGACCAAACAAGGATAATTAACTAGGCACACCTGAACAGAATAATACAATCAACACAACAAGGGAAACGGTGCAAAAGGAAAAATTTAATTTAATTCAAATTAACAGTAAATAGTAAATAATAATTTGCTGCATATGTAGCCTTCTTAAGACTCATATCCAGATCATCCTGCATCACTTAACTGTGTTGCATCCTACTAAAAGTAGCCAAATTCTATTAGGCCATATTTACAATTTCAAAGTTCCATTTCAATTAGCCAGCATCAAGTGCAACATCCAAACCAGAACCTCATCTGTTTTATAATATATGGGGCATATTTGCCATGTCAAATGTGGGACAAGTTAGGCTTATACACTAGTTAGCCAATGCTGACTGTGCCGTCTATTTGCCAAAAGTGGCCCAAACTGTTATTATTTGGGCAATATTTGTCATTTTATATGCGGGCCACTTTAGGCTCACAGCCACATTAGCCAGTGCTCACTGTGCCACATATTTGCCAAAACTGGCCCAGATATGTTTTAGAACAACTGGGGTACATTTGTGGCATCATATTAGGGCCACGTTTGGCTCATAGCCACATTAGCCAGTGCTCACTGTGCCATGTCTTTACCAAAACTGACCCAGATATGGTTTAGGATAACTGGGCCACATTCGTGGCATCATATGCGGGCCACTTTAGGCTCACAGCCACATTACCCAGTGTTCACTGTGCCATTTCTTTGCTATTAAAACTGGCACAGATACGTTTTAATATACCTGGGCCACATTTGCTGAAACATATGTGGAACACATTTGCGTTACACCCTGATTAGCCTTTGTGATTGTGCCACATTTTTGCCAAAGGTGGACCACATTTGGTTGGCACTATTTGGGCCATATTCACTATTTACCACATGGGCCACTTTAGGGTCACATTCAGATTACTCATTGCTCGAACACCACATCTTTGCCTACAGAGGCCCACATGTTATTATGATACATTTGGGCCATTTTTGCTATTTTACATGTGGGCCACTTCAGGCTTACATCCATTTTGTATGGGCCATAAGAAGGCCAACAGTGCCATGTCATTGCCCCTTAGTGGCCTACATCCGCATGCTATCTGGGTTTGGTGCTAGGACAGAGTTTGCTACTCATGGCTGTATCATATATTGTTCACAACTTTTGATAACACACTGGATAGATGCTATTATATACTTTTTTTCAGTTGCTAGGACCCATTTTACATCACTTTTTCAAAACTCCACACAGTGAGCACAAAAGCAGTCTATAGCCCTATTCGGACGGTAATTGTTTCTCAGGGGCACGTAAGTGATTTTCAACATTTACAGGGGGTAGTTGGTGATTTTGATGCCATCCAAATCCAGGATGTCTGTGTTTATGTCTCACCACCCGTGTAAAAATCCCCGGCCGAATTACCTACTGTTTTTTAACAAACACCAAGGTCGTGTGGTAATTTAATTGCCACCCGAATCCACATCTCTTTTTTCTCAGTTTACGAGAAGAAATTGATTTAAAATTCTGTGTTTAAACCCATTTTGAGCACTCCCGAACACCATAAGGTAACATTGTACTTCAGTGTAATTTGCATACATATTTATTTCTGAAATGCTGGAAAGTATTTCAAATAATAATACTTCATAACTGCTCCACCACAGCGACTGGGAGCAGAAAGAGAAGAAAAGCATGTAAACATTCAAAATGGGTCTTTATTATGGCAGCAGCAGGTATGCAATACAATTTTAAAATGTATATTATGAACAGATATATATAGCGTATAATTATATACAACTATACTGTGTCTATTTTCCTATTTTTAAACAATTTAAATAATCAAATAACAAATAGGATTATACATTATAAAATATGTTTAGAATAATAAGAATACATTTTACATAATAATAAGTATTTTAAAATACATTTTACACAATAATAAGAATCAATTTGTAAATAAAATTCATTTTATTTACAGCAGACAATCATGTGACTGGCCACATGAGCAGTGCATTCCTGGGTTCGTAGGATCACAGAACTCGCAACTCCACTGTGAATAAATCACCATACAAATCCATGAGTTTTATCACTGAGGTGATATGTAAATTTATTTTTACAGACGTCCATATGAGAAACAATTACCATCCGAATCGGGCTTATGTGGTCTAAGCTTTTGTGGTCTGTTTGTTTTTTTTCCCCCATTGATTTGGCACAAAACACATTCAGTGATTACATCTTTCAAATTATATGAATTTCTCAAAAACAGCCACCACTAAACCTTGATGTACCTACATGCTAAGTTACACATTTACTTTTCCCAAAACTGTTAAACTTAAGTACAAAACTTAACATAATACAAAACTAAATAAGACATAAATTTGCTACATTTCTACAGTAATATCAGAGCTGAATAGCACAGGTGTTAGCTTTAATTTCAGTATCATCTATACAAGAGACAAAATTTAGGAATAATTTTGCACTGAAATGTTAACATGAACCATGTAACATATATTGCAGTGAATTCTAAACAGTAAACAGCTGTCATTCTTGCTACCTGTTGTTACTGTTTTATTTTGTCATTATTTTATGAGTGACAAAGTGTGTTTGTTGGTTGACAACATTTGCTAGTGTTTTGGAAGAATGACTTGATTGAGACATGTATGAAGTGTTTTGGTAATTTTATTAATTCTGAATGTTAAATTGGACTGACAGATAATCAGTCATGGAATCACCCAGGACGGATGGTAAATCACCCACACACACATATATTAGTGCCAGGAGAACAGTGCAGGTCATCAGTGTGTGTGTTTATCTGGACAGTGTCAGCTTGACCTGAGGGGAGTAAATGCTCTTAATCACACTTAGTTTTCAACTGCCACTTACCAAAAGAGAGAGCATGCTTGATTCAACACCAGTGCTGCAGATAAACAGCATTTCCTACTAACACTGCATATGCACTTGAGAAAGTACAGCTGGATCATTGAGTCATACTCACAAAAATACAGATACATACACACACTTATGAAATGCCTTTAACTGAAAATTGAGTGTTTAATCTTGTCATTTTACATTATTGACACACTATTTTCCTATTTTGATATTATAAAGTTGTTTTGACACAATCTGTATTGTTAAAAGCGCTATATAAATAAAGGTGACTTGACTTGCAGATTTCAGATTAAAAATAATTTTAAATAAATAAATAAATAAATTTCACTCACAGCAATGGTGCACATCATGTTTAATTTTTATTTATCCCAGGAGAAAACTACAAGTGCTATCAAAATCCTGTAGAAATGCATGGAGTTTTTTTGTGTGTAGGGTGGGGGGTGTTATTGCATACAATACATCAGCATAAAGCCCAGCGATCAACCTATCACCAGAAATACCATTACAATTCATGCTTTCCCATGATTCTACAGGTCCACATCAGGATGAAGATACTAGTGTGTGAGAGGGTTTTGAGGGTCATCATGCAGTGCTAAAATCTGTCTTAGAGAAAATAGCAACACAGACTTGCTGTTTCCTGCAGGGATCTGAGAGTGTGTGGGACCCTGCTGGGCGACACCGGGGTCACGACCCATTCACGCAGGGAAACTGTTTTTCACATACGCATGCACGCATACACAGCATGGGAACCACTGTGGAGCCTGAAAGACGTATGTGTGTGTGCACAGCATTTCTACACACGCACAAATATAAACACATGACTTATCAGACAGATACAGTAAGTTCATAGCACATCACATGCACACACTCAACTGTAAGAAAACTACACTTTCATACTTCTGTAAAAACACATATTTTGTAAAGAAAATTTTAAATCATTATTAACACGAGAGAGAGAGAGAGAGAGAGAGAGAGAGAGAGAGAATAGCTCAAAGAGAATGACATCAAGAAATCAGGCACTTAATGAGAGAATCTTCTCATAATCAAGTGTCATCAAATCGACTATTATATTACCTGAATACATTCATTCATTGTTCTGCACTTTCAAAAGATAAAATAATAATAATAATAAATGTGGAACTTTGAGACACAGTTTCTCTGTGACCTCCTCTTCCGATGGTAACATAAACCCACCTGCACAGAAACTATGAACAGAGGAAGACTGTAGAAATGCAAATAAATCAATAAGTGGAGAAGATTTTAAAAAGTGAACGTCTGTCATATGAGGTAACAATATAGGCAATCTATATTAATATATATATATATATATATATATATATATATATATATTAGTGCTGTCAATCGATTAAAAAAATTTATCGCGTTAATCACAGTCATGGATTAATCATGATTAATCACAAATTTAAAATACTATTATTTACCTGTAAATGTCTTGAAATAAAGAAATGCATGACAAACTAGTTTAAGGAAACAGAACCTTTCGCACTTCCGCCAGGTATGAGACAAAATCCTTATTATTCTTTTAACATTATTCTTTTGTTTTTATTCAGCCATTATCAGCCTTTATACTGGCAATAAAACGTTTACCAAGCCACATCGCTTCAATCCCAGTATACATTTACCCAACTATTATCAAAAGTATTTCTAAATAAATACAACAAAAAAGTATTATGACAAAATGCATTATGAAGAAGAATTGGACCTGTTCTGCAGCTGCATTAGAGCTGATATTAGCATCATGCTTCATAAAACAATTTATGAGATTAATAGAACACCTTTACTCAGAACTCACTTCAAACCACCATCGAGTGTTTGTAATAACTTCCTTTTGCGATCACATGTGGAATTTGGTTGTCTACTGTTGTTAAAATATGCTATTTATAGCCTTTTATATTGCTGCACAAATGAGCAAAGATGTACACATTCATCTCAAGAAAATCACATACAAATATCATATCGTAATCGTGTGTTTATTATCTTATATAATCTATAGTGGCTGTTGTCATGTTTATTTCTGCTGCTCTGGCTGAAACTCACGTTGTTTGTGATGTTACAACCGCCTCTCTGTCCTTAAGTTGCCAGGGATACATTCCAAGTATAATACACATTAGTAAAAGGATCTATTAAAATTGTATTTGTCTAAATAAATATACATATATATTTACATAAATATACATAACTTTGGGCGTCCGTGGTACATGATAAAAGTAGCCCAGAAAAACTCAACCCACGGCTCAAATTTTTCCCGCGACTGTATTTTCAAAATAGCCCACTTGTGCTGTTACCCTGGCAACACTGGTTTGCTGTACCCTCATCACACAATGATAGATAAGAAGTTGGGGTCAAACCTTATCAAACGATTAATTTGTGTTAAAAAAATATTAACGCGTTAAAATTTTTTGATTAATTGCATGCGTTAACGTTGACACCCTTAATATATATATATATATTATTTGAATGAATGAATGAATGAGGAATTTTTATAGCGCTTTGTGTGTTGCTGTACATGCATTCATGAGGGGGTCTCTCCTCAACCACCACCAGTGTGCAGCATCCATCTAGATGATGCGACGGCAGCCATAGAACAACGGCGCCAGTACGCTCACCACACACCAGCTACAGGTGGAGAGGAGAGAGAGAGAGATGGAGCCAATTCAATTAATGGGGAGTATTAGGAAGCCATGATTGACAAAGACCAGTGGAGGGAATTTGGCCAGGACACCAGGGTTACACCCCTACTCTTTGCAAGAAGTGCCATGGGATTTTTTAATGACCACAGAGAGTCAGGACCTTGGTTTAATGTCTCATCCGAAGGATGGTGCTTGTTGACAGTACAGTGTCCCCATCACTATAATGGGGCTGAACCTCTTCCAGCAGCAACCTAGTTTTGTCACGGGAAAAGAGACAGGATTGAGTAGCGGATGCAAAACAAACAGTTTATTGGATAATATCCAAAGAACACACAAACGGAGAGTTTACAGTAGTCCTCGCTGAGGGCTGACAAGTCTCTGTAGCGCAGGGATGCAATGGGCAGCTCACGGAAGTAGAATTCCCAGGAAGGGGCTATGAAGATGACCAGGGAGCCAGACACCGGAGCAACAGAGTAACCAGGAACGCGAGGACAAACACCAAGGATCTGACAATACAAGACGAGGTTAGCACATCTAATATAGAGCTGCAAACGAGCCACACCTGGGAATGATTAGCTCGTAGTGGTAATCAGACACACCCACTCACACACACACACACACAGCAGACTAAGCACAGATGAGACCGTGATCCCATGAACCGTGACAAGTTTTCCCAGGAGGTCTCCCATCCAGGTATTGACTCAACCCTGCTTAGCTTCAGTGGGTGACCAGTCTTGGGCTGCAGGGTGATATGGCTGTGGCATATATAAAATATAAACAATATTTCTTATTCAAAATAAACTCATATGTATAGGCCTATTACAAAAAAACAAAAGTTGAAATATAAAAGCAGTATCCCAGATAGCATGCGGATGTGGGCCACTTAAGGCAATGAAATGGCACTTTCTTGTGGCCCGGACAAAATGGATGTAAGCCTGAAGTAGCCCATATGTAAAACATCAAAAATGACCCAAATGTATCAATATGATGCCACAAATGTGGCCCAGGTATATTAAAATGTATCTGGGCCCGTTTTGGCTGTGAGCCCAAAGGGGCCCGCATATGATGCCACAAATCTGGGCCAGTTTTGGCAAAAATATGGCACAGTGAGTACTGGCTAATGTGGCTGTGAGCCCAAAGTGGCCCGCATATGATGCCACAAATCTGGGCCAGTTTTGGCAAAAATATGGCACAGTGAGTACTGGCTAATGTGGCTGTGAGCCCAAAGTGGCCCGCATACGATGCCACAAATCTGGGCCAGTTTTGGCAAAAATATGGCACAGTAAGCACTGGCTAATGTGGCTGTGAGCCTAAAGTGGCCCGCATATAAAATGGCAAATATTGGCCAAATAATTAATAACAAATATATGGCACAGTCAGCATTGGCTAATCAGTGTGTAAGCCTAACTTGTCCCACATTTCCCATGGCAAATATGCCCCATATATTCTAAAACAGATAAGGGCCACTTCTGGTTTGGATGTAACACTTGACACTGACTAACTGAAATGGAAGTTTGGAATTGTAAACATGGCCTAATAGAATTTGGCTACTTTTAGTAGGATGCAACACAGTTAACTGATGCAGGGTGATGGCAGTTTTTTATATGTGTGTAACAGAAGTGCACTATAATGATAGCTCTAACTGTCACAGTTTCTGTTAATTTGGACTTTGTTTTCCTTTTGCACCATTTCCCTTGTTGTGTTGATTGTATTATTCTGTTCAGGTATACCTAGTTAATTATCCTTGTTTGGTCTGAGTACTTATGTTCACTTTGAGTTTGTCTGGTCTTACATCTACATGTCTTGGGCTACATTGTGTTTGGATTTACCATTGTTGGATTAAAAACTTATAATATATAACCTTCCATCTTTGTCGTGCGCTCTTAAACACAGCGTAGCCGTGGCACTTATAGACTTACTGTGTAGGTAGAGTCTGTGTGAGAAGCATTTAGGTTCTAACTTGTGAAGAACTGTTTTTAAAGTCTTAGAATGTGTTTTTGAATATTTATCTGTGACATTTGAATTGCTTCTTGTGCAAAACTTGGGCTGGGATGATTTTACCAAGTAGAACGCATTTCTGGAACTTATTTGAACATTTAGGAAAGACATTTTTAAATTTCTCTTTACAATATGTTGAGAAGTGTTGATGCATAAATTAGGCTTTGTGTGGCCCAGATAATGTATATTTATGGTTTCTTTGGTTTATTATTAGCTTAAATGTGGCTGTGCAGTGGCTTGCTTGTGGACCACTGGCAAAATGCCATCATTCCATGCAGCATCTGGGCCAAATGAGGAATGTGGGGAAGACCAGGATTAGAATAAAAAATCAACTGTGGCCCTTGTTAGGACCAGTTTTGGTTTATTTGGTTGGCTTACTTGAGGCCCAAATATGGCAAACAGGAGTGGTCCACCCAGATGCCATCATTCTTCACAATATGTGGCCCAGATTTGACCAGTTCTGCTTTATTTGGTTTATTCATGGCTGACATTGGGCCTTCCTTTTGGCTTTCTTGTGACCCAAATTTGGCAAACAGGAGCGGACCGCCCAAGTGCCATCATTCCACGTGGTGTTTGGGCCAGATGAAAGTGCCAGTGTGGGCCTGATCTGGGCCTCAGGAATTTTGCTATCTGGGTAGAAAACATGATAAATACAATAAGCATGATCAGAGATTGAATAAAAGGAAAAAAATATATATTGTTATCAACTGTCAGAATGTTGTCGTATGTGACGCATGTTTTTTAATATCTACAAATAGATCTTCACCCACAGGGCACATTTCCATGTTTTACTTACGGTGTGTCTGTTACTGAGATAACATTTCACATGATGTAGGTATTCTACAATAAAATAATTTAAGTTAACATGTTTTGCATTGACAGTGTTTAAACGTGAGCATACAGCAGGACCAAATATATTTGCTATTGCTAATAAATCATTTTACAGTAAGTATTTGAACCCCAAAGTTCTTCCAAAAAAAAACCCTGAAAAAAAAACCCCCAAAAAACTTTGCTTTGTAGAATACAAATTGAAAATATTTACACTGTTGCAACTGTGCAAACTACATTAGACTAATGGAGAGAGTGTGAGTGTGTGCGTGTGTGTGTGTGTGCATGTGTGTTGACAGTGGTGTAGTCCTGGTGTAGTCAATGTTTCTTTGGAATTATATTCATTGTGTAAAGTGCTTTACAGATCAATCAGAATTCAACATATCCAGTGGGGGAAAAAATTATTTGATCCCCTGCTGATTTTGTACATTTGCCCACTGACAAAGAAATGATCAGCCTATAATTTTAATGATAGGTTCATTTTAACCCTCTGGGGTCGACAAACGCAGATACGCGTTTTGTGGCAGATTTTCCTGATAAGGCCGAAATAAGCTTGAATTACTCTGCCATTTTTAATTGTACAGATAAGAGCAATACACCATTCGAATCTGTCAGGGGTCTACTTTTATTTGTATACACTCATAATAACAACTAAACTTTGTGCTTTTGAAGAATAAAGAAAACAAACAGGGTGTGTTCTCAGTCTTCACTCTCTCCGCGAACTGCTTTTTGAAACGTGTCACTAAAATGAACTGTAACTCAGCAAATATTGTACTTCACACAGAGACATGAGAAGTATATCTATAGAAAGCTTGACATGTCTACTCTTAAATGAAGTAAGTCTTACCGAAAACAAATATTCTGTGATAAAGTAATCCGTATGAAACCAACGACATGTCCAGTTTTTCTGTTTGGTCTCATTATCTCTAATTAGGTCACGCCTACGTGCTGCTCACGCTAGTCAAGTCAAGTCACCTTTATTTATATAGTGCTTTTAACATTGCAGATTGTGTTAAAGCACTTAACAGTATCAAATTGGAGGATAGAGTGTCAGTAATGTACAAGATTATAAACACTCAATTTTCAGTTAAAGGCATTTCATTATTGAATTCAGAGATGTCATTGTCTAGCTCAGTTTAGTTTAAATAGTATATGTGCAATCAAATCGACGATACACGCTAGAAATTAAGTGTCCCCAACTGAGCAAGTCAGAGGCGACAGCGGCAAGGAACCAAAACTCCCTCTGTGACAGAATGGAGAAAAAAAACCTTGGGAGAAACCAGGCTCAGTTCTCCTCTGGCCAGATGAAACCCACAGTTCAATTACAACCACAGCCATGTCAGATTGTGTAAAGGGCTTATCTGATTCCCATGGTCTTGTCCCGATGGAGCATTTTAATTTATAATTTAATGTATTTGTTATATTCGTGTTTTATTCATTATTTGAAGTGTTTCATTTATATGATCTATTCATTTGCTATAATTGTAATGTATAGTTTGATGCATTTATTGTTTCTTGGTCTATTTTTATAATATATATTTGTTTGTTTATTATAATTAAAATTTATAGTTTAATTAATTTAATATATTTCTGTTGTGTAAATACAGTATACTATATATATCTTCTTACGATGTAACGAGTACATTGTGTGTTATGGAGAGTGTTCCCGGTTCTGGTTGATCTAATTAATGTAGCCTAACAATCCTTTAACGGATTTGAATAATAGAAGCATATTAGTGTGTTATGTGTAAGCCAGGTTAACTCTTTCAACACCATTGACGAGATATCTCGTCAATTAAGAGACAACGCTTCCCCGCCATTGACGAGTTTTTACGGCAATCCGTGTTCTAGGTGTATTACGGTAAGGAAAGCCCTAGCGCATGTCCTGAATGAGTTACGGGACTTCCGGGTCTTTAGGGTGCGAATAGAAGACGAAAGGCATAAATAGAAGGATCAGAGAAAATGTAGATCATATATAGATCATATAGCCTATGTAGATCATGTTTTGACCATTTTGAATCTGATCGGGACAAAGTAGTCAGTGAGAGAGATTTACAGACATTTACAGACACAGAAACATCTGTAGTTGTAACCGATTCGTCGATCTGAATAGGAGTGTGTGTGTGTGTGCATGCGTGCGTGCACAGTATATGTATGCATATGTATGTACGTAGCCTGTGTGTGTATAATCATATGTATGTTTGTTTGTGTGTGTGTGTGTGTGTGTGTGTGTCTGTTTGTTTGTTCTGTTTATTGAATGCAATTTAAATTATTCATATAATTATTTACAGGTGAAAGAATATGACATCTGAATGTATTTTGCTTGAAAATGCACTACTTTCATAAAAATGCATTTTTCTCAGTTTTTTGTCCAAAATGTTGTATTTTTGATGAAACCTATCTGCATTCAAATGGTGATAAAACATGAACACTTGAAGATAGAATAAAATAGTTTTTTTTTTGTTTAAAAGCAGAGGCTTGGTTCTTTATTTTGATATATAATATGTTCTTATATTCATAGCAGAAAATATTCTGAGGGCCGTCAGATTTAGGTGAAAATCATCAAAAATGCTGGCGGTGGCTGGGAACTTTTTTAAAAAACGCTGGCGGGGAAAGAGATGTGTCTTTAATCCAGATTTAAACTGCCAGAGTGTGTCTGCCTCCTGAACAGTGTTAGGTAGATTGTTCCAGAGTTTGGGTGCTAAATAGGAAAAGGATCTGCTGCACGCAGTCGATTTTGATATTCTAGGTATTATCAAATGGCCAGAGTTTTGAGAACGCAGCGGACGTGGAGGACTATAATGTGATAAGAGCTCGCTCAAGTACTGAGGAGCTAAGCCATTCAGGGCTTTATAAGTAATTAACAAGATTTTAAAATCTATCCGATGTTTGATAGGGAGCCAGTGCAGTGTTGACAGAACCGGACTAATATGGTCATATTTCCTGGTTCTAGTAAGGACTGTAGCTGCTGCATTTTGGACCAACTGTAGTTTGTTGATCAAGAGTGCAGAACAACCACCCAATAAAGCATTACAATAGTCTAACTTTGAGGTCATAAATGCATGAATTAGCATTTCTGCATTTGACGTTGAGAGCATAGGTCGCAATTTAGATGTTTTTGAGATGGAAAAACACAGTTTTACAGATGCTAGAAACATGGCTTTCAAATGAAAGATATTATATTACAAATCTCCACCTGAGACACACGGCATGTAAACGCCCACACCACCGTAAACAAAGAGGAAACACGTTCATCTCCGATACTTTTCGTTTTTGGAAGAACAGGCTGAGAGGAAAAAGTCTTGTATGTACCCCAGAAGATGCGCTGAGAGGAAAAAGCTTTGTTTACCTCACAAACAGAACGCGCAGCTGGAGCCAGCGGAGGAGATCTTTTATACAGAGTAAGTAATGTTTCGTATTGGCATTAGATAATGTGTTGTTGTGACATAAACTTGAACACATTTATTAACTTTTCCCAAACTATAACTCCAGACTAAAATGTGTGAAATCGAGTGCAACATTTTGAAATATGATAGGCAACCTTTCATTGCATTTAAATGTTGCACGATGTGAGGATAGTTATATGTTATATAAACAATGATATAAAAGTAATGTCTAACAAAGTTTAGACCAATTTTTACTGTGAAATAGCCTACTCTGTTGTGTACATCTATGTTATAAAAGCATGTGGGCAATATTGGTGATTGCTAATGTAATAATATAGTTGCTCCTGATAAGCCTATCAACATGCTCACTAATTTATTTATTTATTTTAGTGTGGAGGGGGGATGCTTAATTTATTTTGAATAGTAAAAATGTGTAGGCCTATATAATATAATAAATATAATGTACTGTTTTTGCTGTACTTTGGATCAAATAAATGCAGGCTTGGTGAGCTGAAGACACTTCTTAAAAAAAAAAGAAGTCTTTAAAAAAAAAAAAGGCTCACGCCTGTTTTGTGTTTTCCCGTGCAGTTTCTGCTGTCTCCTGTTTTCCTGGGTTCCAGTTTCCTGCCACTGTTTTGGATATTTTGGATATTGCACCCACGATGTCTTGACTCTTCTGTTGGTTATTTGTGTGTTTTTTTCTAATAAACTGTTTAACTGCACTTGCAGGTGAATCTCAAGTTATTTTAGGTGATAGTTATATACAGGTGCATCTCAATAAATTAGAATGTTGTGGAAAAGTTAATTGATTTCAGTAATTCAACTCAAATTGTTAAACGTGTGTATTAAATAAATTCAGTGCACACAGACTGAAGTAATTTAAGTCTTTGGTTCTTTTAATTGTGATGATTTTGGCTCACATTTAACAAAAACCCAACAATTCACTCATTCATCTCAACAAATTAGAATACTTCATAAGACCAATAAAAAAAATAATAATAATTTTAGTGAATTGTTGGCCTTCTGAAAAGTATGTTCATTTACTGTATATGTACTCAATACTTGGTAGGGGCTCCTTTTGCTTTAATTACTGCCTCAATTCGGCGTGACATGGAGGTGATCAGTTTGTGGCACTGCTGAGGTGGTATGGAAGCCCAGGTTTCTTTGAAAGTGGCCTTCAGCTCATCTGCATTTTTTGGTCTCTTGTTTCTCATTTTCCTCTTGACAATATCCCATAGATTCTCTATGGGGTTCAGGTCTGGTGAGCTTGCTGGCCAGTCAAGCACACCAACACCATGGTCATTTCACCAACTTTTGGTGCTTTTGGCAGTGTGTGCAGGTGCCAAATCCTATGAGCTTCTCCACCCTTCCTCCAGACTCTAGGACATTGGTTTCCAAATGAAATACACAACTTGCTCTCATCTGAAAAGAGGACTTTGGACCACTGGGCAACAGTCCAGTTCTTCTTCTCCTTAGCCCAGGTAAGATGCCTCTGACGTTGTCTGTGCTTCAGGAGTGGCTTAACAAGAGGAATACGACAACTGTAGCCAAATTCCTTGACACGTCTGTGTGTCCCAGACAGCAGTTGACTCTGTGCCGGATCCGTTTTCAAACCGGCAAATCCGTATTACAGTCACATCCGTTTCAGTGCTGTAACACGTCTCCAGCCCGGGCCCGGTTTCAGTGGGCGGGAACTACTGTCGCAGAGCAGATCCGGGCCGCGTCCGAAACGAGCGCGTGTTCACAACAGAAGACGTCAAAGATATTTGCTTTGATCAAAACAATAAATTGTATTTTGAAGTAAATTAAAATAGAAAACCATTATTTTAAATTGTAATACTTTTTTCTGTATTTTTTATCAAATAAATGCTGGCTTGATTAGCATTTCGCGGAAAGAGTAAAAAAAATGTGTTGTAATATACTGTTTCATTATCTTAGAGAAACCAATTTAAGTGGAAGGATATAGTTTTTTTTTTTTTTTAACCAATGCTTATACACAACATTCTGGTCCACACTAGTACCAGATGGTGGAGGTAATGCACCAAAAAGTTGTTTGCCAACCGCCAATAAACCTTAGTCGAAGAAGAAGACGTCAAGAAGATCGAGGCAGACGGACTGTACGCTGTTAAAACTTCACTAAGGTATGTCACACCGTGTGATCACACTGTTCTACTAACAAATTCATTTCTTATTATGTTATGTACTCGATAACTTAAAGGTTTGGTGTTTTTATTGCTCCTTAGATTGGTGTTGGACCGGCGAACACTTTAGGCCTATTATCATTCAGAGGACTTGTTAACACGAAGAAAATGGTCCAGAGGTATGTAATTATACGTAATTGATGAATTTTAACTTAATTACCTAATTTAAACTTTAGTAATTTTGACTGCTTCTATTAAAATTTAATGTTTAAGATCGCTGCCTGTCATGGTGGGCTAGCAGTGTTAATGTTTAAGCGCTAACCCTCAAGGCTGCATGCATAGACGTTGGAACAGGGGGGGCGGGGAGGCGGCCGCCCCCCACCCCTCTAGGGGTCAGCCAGCTGTTTTTTTCGTTGTTTTTGTTTTCCGTTTTTTATATATATATATATATATATATATATATATATATATATATATATATAAATACAGAATCTGAATTAAAATGTGTTTGATTTAAGCCGACATTTCAAAGTTTTGTGTCATAAAATTTCTTGTTTCTAAGCAAATGTTGAATTTAGCCAGAGACAGGCACGCTCAGAGCTGTCATATATCACAACTTTTCAGTGTTTTCAACCACATACTGTTTATTTTAGGTTTCAGACATATAAATTCACATAAATACTAAAAAAACAATACATTTAGAGTTTGTAAAATACACACTGATGTCTGTGGAAGAGGTAATAATAATCCTTTCCATTATAATTCGACACGTTTTATTCATATCAGATACACATTGTGTAAGTAACTTTAATGTTTACTCTATTCTTCTCCCAGTTCACCAGCCACTTACTTTTAAGTATGTCAGGAGAAGTGGATGAATTCACGTGTTGTAAATCCAACAGATCCGATTCTCTGAACTGCGTCTGCGGCACAAACTAACATCGCGCATACAGCTCAACTAACGCGATCGTTAAAAAGGTGTTTAAACAACAATACAATTCCACTTGCATGTATTTGACAATCGGAATATCAGATATTTCATGCCATAGCTAACACATGTGTGAATATTCTGAATAAAAAAGGAAAAATGACATAAAAGCAGTTTAAGCAGATCATCATTCATTCAGCGCTGTTGCTGCTGCCGTGTGTCACGTGACAAGCAATGATGCGTCACCATGGAAACGCGTAAGAAGCATAACACGTACAGACTCCATGTAGGCCTATGATTCGCTCTTTTGTTGTTCTGTTTTCTTTCAGGATAAAAAATACAACAAATGAAAGCGTTTATCTGTATTTCCGACTGATGAGAACTATGCATATACATTCATAAATCCGTCAATTTTGTATTTTATTATGAGATGTTTTATTCTAATGTGATCAGTGACTCAAGCACTGATGGACCAAAGAGCGCGCATTTCGACATTTGCAGTAAAAACTTGAAATATAAATTCTCAGAAAATGCATTTAATACCAATATATTGAAACGTCTGTTTATATACTCCATTAATAAAGGAGTCCAGACATTGGAAAAATATCAGTCCACATGCGTTTTATATTTAATATGAGGGAAATAGACATGCATGCATGCGTGACACAAAAAATCTTTAACTTTTAGGTAGCAAAATATTTTTTAGTAATTCTGTCAATTACACTAAGGTTAGATTTCATTGAAGGTAAATTGGAGCGGCCACACTGAGCTGTGCGTAACGCCCACAGACGTGAAGTGAACGAGACAGAGGCTGTCCGGTACTGTCTGAAATGGTTAACTCTGTGGCGATGCATGTGCAAAACAGATTTAACTAATCATAAAGTCAATCAGGATACACAACACAAAAGGCCTACACTAACCCCCCCTCTTAAGAATCCCGCCCCCCTCTCACATATATAGTTCCCACGTCCCTGGCTGCATGCATTTATTTGATCAAAAAAAAAAATTAAAGTAATATTGTGAAATATCATTTGAATATATTTTTAAAATGTAATTTATTCCTGTGAATTTTCAGCATCATTACTGCAGTCTTCAGTGCATGATCGTTCAGAAATCATTCTAACATGCTGATTTAGTGCTGGATTTTTATTGGTGCTCAGTTATCAGTAATGATTCTTATTATTATTATTATTAGATGTAAAAAAAAAAAAAGTTTTTGCTGCTTAACATTTTCTGGAAACATTTTTATGATTATTTGATGAATAGACAGTTCAAAAGAACATCATTTATTTGAAATATATTTTTTGCTTCATTATAAATGTTTTTACTTTTATCAATTTAATGCCTATTTGCTAAATAAAAACAGTCATTTCTATTAACACACACCAAACATTTGAATGGTTGTATATCATGGTTTCTGCATATATTAAGGAGCATAATTGTTTTTCAACTGATAATAATCAGAAATGTTTCTTGAGCAGCAAATAATAATATTAGAATGATTTCTGAAGGATCATGTGACACTGAAGACTGGAGTAATGATGCTGAAAATACAGCTTTGATCACAGGAATAAATTACGTTTTACAATATATTAATAAAAAACATATTTTAACTGATAATTACTTTTAAAATTGTAATTAAAATATAATTTATTTCTGTGATGGCAAAGCTGAATAAATAAATGCTTTTCTTTTTAACTTTTTATTCATCAATAAATTCTGAAAAAGTATCACAGGTTCCCAAAAAATTAAGCATCACAACTGTTTCCAACATCGATAACAACGGAGTATCCAATTAGTATATTATAAAGATTTCTGAAGGATCATGTGACACTGAAGACGAGTAATGATGCTGAAGATTCAGCTTTGATCGCAGAAATAAATTATATTTTGAAGTATATTAAAATAGAAAACCATTATTTTATTTCATTTCATTATTTTTAATACTTCACAATATTCTTTTCTTTTCTTTTTTTTCTGTATTTTTGCTCAAATAAATGCTGGCTTGATGAGCATAAGAGACTTATTTCAAGAACATTAAAAACAGTAATGTGTCCAAACTTTTGACCAGCCCAGTGCCCTTGAATAAGCAGGCAGAACGCTTTCAGGCACATCCTGAACGATAGAAACAGAGGGGCACTGAGGAGACAGACATGTATTACATTATATTGTTTGGTATGATTTTTATTTATAAAAGCTTGGCCAAAATATGCTTTTATTTCTGTTAACGGTATGCTCCATGTTAATTGGGTAAATGAACTGAGAAATTGTCCAGCAACACTATATAACGATCCGTTTCAATTTCAGGTTCCACCTGAGAGCCGGGACTGTCAAACAGTAAGGTGAGTCCATTTATTTATTTATTTATTTATTATTTTTTTTAAGTTTTCAGTGGAGTTTGAGTTATTCAAGCTATTTGAATGCCACAATTTATAATTGAGTATTGATGATAATAAGTGCCTGATAATGTTACAACTTGTGCTGTTCAAAACATACTGTTTGTTAGGGCCGATTGAGGCTTGCAGCTTTCTGGAGAAATGCTCCTTCAAATAACTTCACACTCATCCTGAACAATATACCTGTTATAACAGTCATAGTCCTCTAGCAATGCTATAGTCTGTGTGTCATTTGGGTACAAACCCTTTTTCATCTCAAGTCGGTGATTAAAGGAAGTGTGTATGACACTGATGTCCCATGCACTAATTTCCACAGTGGAGCATGTTAATAAACTGTGACTCTTATGTGTAAGGCTTAAACATTGCCTTCCTTGCTTTGTAATACTAAATGAAACAAATACATTCATAACATATGTGTGTAATATGCAATTAGTTGTGTATTTTTTAATATATAAAACAGGTGGCACAGGTTCCCTTGCTTTTCTTCTCTGTTATATCAGTTATTATACTTTACACCTATGGACAGTAAGCAGAATGAACATTATCTGTGTTACACACAAAGCAGGACAAAATTACTCGATTACAGGAAAATTAAAAAATGCTAACCATGGATAACATTTATGATGTGGAAAAGCATATTCAGTGCGGGCATAATTATTAGGCGATTCGATATTCTGATCATATTTTTTTAAGCACTTTTACCAATTCCAAACCACATCAATCATAATAACTACTATTAATTTTGTGTACGATCATTTTATAATTATATAATCAACAAGAACTGGAAGTGAAAAACGCTTACTGATGCTCCAGAAGGAAACACGATACATTAAGGGGGTGAAAACTTTTAAACAGAATGAAGGTGTACATTTTTCTTATTTTGTCTAAATATTTTTTTCATTTAGTACTGCCCTTCAGAAGCAACAGAAGATACATGTTTCCCACAAGACAAAATAAGCTCAATTTACCCTGATCTTCAAATTCAAAAAGTTTTCAACCCTTAATGCATTATTTTTTCTTCTGGAGCATCAGTGAGCGTTTAAACCTTCTGTAATAGTTGCATATGAGTCCCTCAGTTGTCCTCAGTGTGAAAAGATGGATCTCAAAATCATACAGTCACTGCTGGAAAGTGTTAAAATACACAAAAATGCTGGAAAAGCACAGCATTTGTGGGAGCTGAAGGATTTTTCTGAAGAACAGCAGACAGTTTAACTGTTCAGAACAAACAAGGGACTCATGAGCAACTATCACTAAACAAAAACACACAGCTGTGGATCATTCAGGGAACAACACAGTATTAAGAATCAAGTGGATGTAAACAACAGGGTCATTTTTATAAATTCAACAATTTTTTCTCTTGTGGACAATATGTAAATGTCTTATCCCTCTTATTTTGGTAAAATAATTAACATTTTGCAGATTCTGCAAGGTGTATGTAAACTTTTGACCTTATGTATATGTGTGTGTATAATATATTTAATATATTAATGTTAATATTAAAAAGATATTTAATCTTTTTTTTTTTTTTAGAGACAACGAAAAGGGGGGAACTGTCTTTAAGCTGTGGAGTCAGATGGAGGGCTCGCATTTACCTCAAAAACGGCATTGCAGAAGACTCGAACAACTACAACCAACTCAAGCACACAATGGTGACACACATTTGTAAGACCTTTCCCTATGATAGAAAATTTCCCTGTGGTAATTATTCAGATTCTTCTCATTCTCATTGTGTAGCACTGTTTTAAGCTTGTTGAATATTATGTACAGTAAGCACTAGAAGTAGAGACTTATACTACTTGGGGTAGTGTTTTAAATTAACTTTAATTTTGCTTTTGATGCAAAAATTATCAAAAGAAAAGATGTAGTGTAGTAAAAGATGTTTTGTGTAGTAATTCAATTGTTTTAATATGAATATTGTTTTAATAGTGTTCAGGACAGTAATTGTCTGTACATCTAAATCAGTTCTTTAAACTTTTTGTTGTCTAAGACCTTCGTATTATACCTTAAGAAAAAAAAAGATATTTAATTATGTATTATGTACCCAGACAGCAACATAGTTCTGGCCCAGATCCAGCCCACATCTGGCCCTTGTGAAATCCATGCGGGCCAGTTGTGGGCCGGATCTGGGCCGACACTCCTTGCTGTCTGGGTAAGATGCTTGTAATCATTGCTTTAAAGGTATTTATCACTTCTACTTAAATGGTCATTATCTACTTGTATGATTTGTATTATCTGGGAACTGTACAAATACTGTGGCATATGGACATTACTCTTTTTATTTGTAACTTTTAAATGCAATACTCTTTTTAAATGCATTTTCTGTAAAGCTGCATTGGAATATGTATTGTGAAAAGCACTGTACAAATAAACAAATTGTGTTTGAATTTTAGATATGTATACAACTTATTTGTGTGTGTGTGTGTGTATGAAGCCATATATATATATATATAAAATACACAAAATGAGCTGGCCCAGATCCGGCATGGTACTGGACCAGATCCTGCCCACATTTGGGCCAAATCACCATAAAGGAATCCACATCTGTTCTGGAGCTGGCCCAGTTCTGGTCCAGATCCTGAAAAACCGGACCCATGCCGGTTTTGGCCCGTTCTCAGCTGTTTTATGGCCTTATTTCAGTTACTTTAAAATTTTAGTTTTCCTCTAACGCATAAATGTTGTTTTCTCAAAAACACAATCACCTACATACATGCTGCTCACATATTATTGTAGCCCAGTTTGTGCTGAATACAGTTGTGACATCTGCTTATGATCCTTGATGGTCGTTGGGACTTTATGTCTTAAGAGACCCTTTTAGCCTTTTGACATTTGCATATAATTCACAGCCTGGCCCCACATTCTACATTTATATGGGTGCTAAATTGCCAAGGGTTGTCCCCCCCACTTTCAAAAAGATGCTAAACAGATCGACTATCTTTTCTCTCCATCGGACTTCAAACACATTCCAAGAGAACTAAATGACCCTCGGTACCAGGCCTGGCTGACCAGCGGACTACCCCCACGATTAGAAGATACATAACACACACACAGAGACATTTTCTTTATTTAGACCATAATTAATCAGTTACAAATGTATCTGGTATATGCATGTGTTGTTTGTATGTTTCCTTATTATATTAGCCTAGTTACGACTCGTTATTCGTATTAGTAAGCTCTAAACACTCATATTCAGGTGTATGAATGTATCTCTGGTTTAATACCTTTTAGATGTCTCTTTCTTGATATCAAAATGATCTGCTCTTTATTCTTCAAACAATGATGTACACTATGTGATTGTGAAATGCATCATACTGTTTTTACTGTACTGTGGGAAAAATTACATAGATTCTCCAGGCCATCATAAAACATGCAAATGAGGTGTCAAGTGGGACAAAGAAACACTTTCCCGCTGAAACTATGTGCCTTGTTATTGGTCAAACTAACTAAAATGGGTGTTACAGGGAAACCAGATAAAACTTCTCCCACACCCAAAAGGCGGTGTCTTCTCTTTACTTTCGGTGCCCTGGAGACACACTTATCACCTTGGAAATCTCACGACTCCCTTTTCGGGGGGAGTCCGAGCTTCTGGCAGTTTTAAGTTCAGTAACTTTGTCGATTCGCTTCGGACTAATCAACCCATGGCTGGAATGACGAAGCTTTCACTCCTAAAGGAATTCATCAGGAATCTACGCATTATACATGCACCAGGATGCTTTACTCAGCACCCACAAAACCCATGCAAGTAACCGCTTGTTAACTATTTAGATGCACTTCTAGGCTTCGACCCCTTTTAATTAAGGTGATGTGATTCTCTGATGGTTCTTAACAGGTTGTAGTTAGCTGATGTGTAAATTTTGCCATTACACTCTCTCTTGCGCGCGAGCGCTCCCTCTCTCTATCTCTCTCCATGCCTTCCTTGCGTTGGCATCTATGTTTAATGTGTGTATGTTTGTGTATAGTTCGATGTTGCATGTTCCCCTGTAGTGTAGTTTAATAAACATCCAAAAGTATTCACACTTGGTTGTCTGTGTCTACTGCTCTCAGAACGAGGTCACTTTAACGTCTGGTCTTGTTACATGCTCGAGGAGCAATGTTTTAGTAAGGAAATTATTTGTCGTGGCCAGAGAAATAATTTTCCTTAGAGTCAATAGACGGTCCGTACTGCGCACAAACTAATCATTTTATTGTACTATTAATGCTACAGTTAATTCCTGAAGATGGATATATAATTGATAACAACCCGTTATGATTAATTATGTTCATCTCACTTAGAGCAAATTTGCTACAGATGGTGGAGAATGAGGGCAATGTTTTAAACCTAGTTCTGTAAGCAGACTCAGTAACAATGGTGTGTTTCTTATGTGTGTTTATTCAAACTATCCAACTGTGTCTTTTTGTGAATGAATGTAGGCTACACGCCCACTTTCCGTGTCTTAACAGTTCTCGAGTTTCTCGCTGAGAAACCAGCCGCTGTTAATGGCTTAAGTTAACTGTAGTTTATAAATTTGACCCTATCAAACGACAAAACCTTTTATAGTGTGTCTTAATGCTATTTTAACCGCCCTAAATTGAGCGAAGAAACCCTCTTTTAGCACGAAGAAGATAGCGAGTGATGTTCCTCGCTTATCTTAAAATTAAGGCCTTATATTACATATAGCTAGATTGATGCCATTGGTGTTCCGATGCCATACAACTAGACTATTACTCCCGTGGGTTTAACCATTAGCGTAACTAATGCGTGCCCCCTCGCCCGATGACGGAGCAAAATTAATCTTACTGCAGGTCAGTATCGGATTAATGATAACCGGGAGTCTTAAAACCTTGATCAAGTAATTGTTGCAACAACCGCATAAGTCCCATATATCTGGCGAAGAAACCCCAGATCGGCAGCGCGTGTAAATAATGTTATATTAAAGTTATCTGATCTTGGGCGAAGAATCCCCATTTTCAGTTTTGAACAGCATAAACCCCATATCCGACTAGTAAATGTCAGATCGGCAGCGCATAGAGTTTTAGATTTGATATTGGGTAAAGAAAATCCCCACTTTTGGGTTTTGTTGTAAACCGCCTAAGTCTCTCCTGAACAGATAAACTCTCTTTAGGAGAGCGGCTTGTGTTTTAGCTGTGTGATGAAAAAAATAAAAAATGAATATCTCACTACAGTATTTGGTACTTCATCTGTTTATTGTCGTGTATCATTGCATTCATATTAATCCACTGATGTGATGCAATTGATCGATTTAATGGTGTAATGCTTTGCCATTGTCTGTAAGTGAACGCGCTGTGTATGTTATGAATGAAGTGTGAAGGACAGGTCATGACTGGATGAGCGCCCCATGCATGTTTACATCTGGCTCACGTGCTTCGCGCACACCGGCTGTTAAGCAAACATCGGTTTCTTAGCAACGTCTGACCCCGGAAGGCGATAGCGAGCCCTTTCCGGTTCAAACTCAAGACAGCGCATATGTCACAGACTACTGTAAACAGACCATTGCATGTAGCCGAAGCTACTGCGCTAACGGCCCTACATGGATAGAAGCTAAAGCCCCTTACCTCAGCTGTTAGCTGTTAGCAACCGACTGACACTTAGAGACAGTGTGTGTAAAGTGTAACAGTACCCTTCCTCCCTCTACAGTTTCTTTCTGTTCCACCTTCTGTTGGGCTATCAATTACTTTGGTCTCCCCCACATGCTTTGGTTGATTTGTGTATTTTATTTTACTGTTATTCGCAGCAACTATTTATTTATTTTATTTGGGCTTATTTTATTTCATCTACTCCAGTCTGTAGTTAAGTCTAGCTACACCTATTGAGCAAAATTTAATTAATCTATTTAAAACAATTTTTTATTTACTTTCCTAAATTTCTAATTTTCTATTTTATTTTGTTACCCTTTTCCTCTCCTTCCCCTGTAGGCATAGGCATAGGTAATGCTAGCCACTACAGTGCACAATGAGCCCTCAAATCTATTAGTGGCCCATCGTCACACGTCTAATTCCCTTGGATACCTCGGATACCTCTGACCCTGTACTCCGGGAGGCAACACGCAGCACGACACCAGCAATGGGGTACCTCAAATGTTGTATCGACCATACTGACTGACACATAAGGGCAATTTTGGTTAATTACCCTGTGAAGTTACACGGTGGTCCACCCTTTTGAGAGGAGCGAACTCATCCATAGTTCGAGGCCCAAAAGGGGTCCGTGTAACTTGGGACCCACAGATGAAACCCAATTTTGGCTGTGCCAGCTAGTCATTGAGCCTCACTCACTTGAGTGATACAACATTGTGCCAAAAGTCATTGCTGTTTGAATGGTTGCCACCGGGTGCCATGGGTGCGAGTGATCAGGAGCCCCTGCAGTTGCGTGCTCGGGAGAGTCAAGGGAGATGGCCCAACCATTGGGGTTCACCAGGGTGACCTCAGCTCATCACCAAGCCTAACAACACCTAAGATATAGTCATTCACTCAATATGAAACTTGAAAAGGACTAGAGAGCCTCTCTGCTTTAGCGTGCTTGGTCTGTCCAGCTATCTCTCTCATCACCTCCCTAGGCAGTACAACCCCGGAGAGCCCCGCTCTGCAGGCCTTGTCACAGCCCCTAGAGGTGGTAGTAAGCCCTTTATTTCCCACTATCCCTTTCTAGATTTGACCTTTGATTTGTTTTATTAATTTTGGTTATGTTTGTTTTGGCTGGTTTTGTGTGCCTGGAGACCGAACCTGTTTGAACCATCAGAAAATACTTGGTAATAACGTTGATAAACCAAATAGCCTAAGTCATTAAATGACCCCTAGGTTATCACCCATCAACAGTGTTACTCATAGTTTCGGGTGCTCACTCACACCAATTATCCACTCGTGCCTTATCAGCCACGATATTTAAGCGTTTAGTTTGCGTCACTAACTGATCACACCAGTTAACCATGCAACACATAGCCCAAATATTTTAGCTCACTAAATATGTGCGGACTTACATTGGCATTTTGAGTTTTTCCCTCTCCACCTGTGTTCCACCTGTGTCCAGATCATCCGGCTTGACTAAGCGCTACAACAGACGCCCTCCAGTCCGGGACCACTCCTAATCTACAGCACCTGAGCGAAAGAGCTGGATGACAACCTGAACTGGCAGACAGACCATGATCAAACCAGGGCTACAGCCACAGAGAGCCAGCCAGGATCATCGGTGCTCTTGCCTACAACCGCATCATCCAGTTAAAGCTGAGCGAAAGATGCTTCAACCACAAGGAGGCCCGGAGGACCGGAAGCGTGTGCAGAACCGCCCAGACCAGCTGGACCAGCAAGTGACAGCGGATGAAGAGGACAAGGAGCTACAAGAGGAAGTAAAAAGTTTCAGGATGCCTCTACAAAACCCACACAGACACTGGGCACAGAGAGCAGCTGGAATAGAAGCCAGAGAGGCTCCAGCAGTCTGAAGCTCTTTTAAGTAATGACCCAGGCAAACTGAAACAACGCCTGTGAATGCCACCTGCAAGCAGACCGAGCTGAAATCCAAGTCTCTGCTCAGCAACAAGGCAACTTAAAACACCAACCAACAAAGCCAAGGCGAACTCATGTCACAAATGAACTGAAATAGGCTTGCAGACCACAAGGTGAACAGAAAGGGAAAACACAACACAGAATTTCCCCTGACAAGCAGGCCCAGGCCCACTGTTCACACTTCACCAGCCAGCAACCACAGGGGGGTGGGGCAGGGACCCTTCCAGAGTATCACTGCAGACACACACACACCGTGTGGCCCCACAGACCCCAACCAGCTAGCCTGCAGAAGGCCACCACACTTGCCTGCCTGCAAAACATGAACTTTTATGCTTGAACTCTGCCCAATGTGACCACACGAGACAGACAATCTGCTCAGGATCACCTCCAGCCTTGAAACACAACATCCTGTACCAGCAGTCTGAAACTGTTAAAGCGGATTACAAAAACTACAAGAAGCCAGCTCTGAGTCTACGGCAGACGACAGAACAGGCCACAAGGGAGGAAGGCTTCAACTCCAGAACCTTCCCTCCTCCCAAAATCCGCATCACATTGTGAGTCACCATTCAAGCGCCATGGCCTTCCCCAGCACAATGACCACCTGACATCTGCGGAACTCAGCCCATATGGCCTACAGACAACACAGCGCTGCCTCCATAGAGACTGTTAAAATCCTGCCCATCTCTGCACAGTACCCAGAACTGACTCTGGAGAGCACACGGGCCAGCAACAGAGATCCTGAGGACATAAAACGAACTGATCCTGCGAGTGGCCTCCCCAGCAGGGCAAACAGGATATATCAGACTCCTTTTAACTACGAGAAACCAACAACTTACCAGAAAGCCCTCCTACTAAAAGAAACGCCCAGATCTTGTCAAACAGTCTCTCACCACAGAGACATCCATCCTAACGCCAGATGGTCATGGCAACCAAACAGCACATCAGCAAGCGGCTGACCACCCACGACAGGCCAAAATACACACACGGCCAACTCCCCTGCACCTGACCATCAGCTCCATGAGACTGTACACCCCGTGTACACAACCCAAACAGAATTGGGCTCAAGTACGGAAACGTTCACATTTCCAGCCAGCCAACTCATCTGAAGTGCACTGCCAGGTCACAAAGATCAGGCCTGACATAGCTGGTCGCGAGAACTCAGTCTCAAGGTCAGACCAGCCCATGACTCAAACTCATCCTGCCCTTACATCTTGAAAGGCACATCACTGTGATAGATGCTTCATCAGAAGGTCAACACAGTTCTCACAGTACCCAGCCACTTCTGCTGATGGCTGCACATCCAGGATGATCCAACACCTGTCAGCATACCGGTCACCATACAAACCCGGTACCAGGACTCCTGAGGAACCCAATCGAAAAGGGGGGAAACCAGGAAACAGCATGTTGGAAAACAAGGCGAGACTTGGAGCTCTGGTGACACTGGTGTCACTTCCAACCCTTTGGCAGACCTCAAGCTGAAGCTCAGAAACAGAACTGAACTCTTAAGGCCCAAATGTGTGCACGGAACATGCAGCCATACATGCATACCACCTTCTCAGTGATAAAGAGCTGCTGGGTCACACATTGACCCTTTGCTGAAATTGAGACAGCCGAAACTCTGGACTGAAGTGCGAGAACCCCTGCCACCCCAGCCAGGTCACTCAAAAAGACTGTCAGGTCACAGAGGTCACGGGAAAATCTCACACGCTTCAAAGCACTCACCAAGCACACACCAGACCTGCCTTCGCAAGCAAGTGCACAAGTTTCCCTATGAGACCTTGCAACCCCCTGGAGAAGCCCTGTAAAGTGCAAGAACGTCTGGCCAGACCATACCAGACGTTTACACTGGTAAATAAATGAGACTGCAGTACCAGCATACACAAAAGAGGAACGGACAGCGACAGTGTGACACACAGACAGCATGGCCAAACCCTGAAGCACACATCTTCAAGGGATTGGAGGGAACCTGGCCCCACTCTGAGCCACACCCCCTTTTCTAAGAGACATCCTGCACCTGCCGACAACTGCCAGTGCCAAAGCTGCTTTTCACAAGAGGCAACGATGCAGAGCTAATGTCAACTATGGGGACTCACGCAAGACCAAATTACATCAACAAACTCAAATGGCATCTGCACTCTACACCATGCCTGATTTACTCTCATCCCAAGGAGTTTCATCTTACAGCTGCTATTCACCAACTACTGCCTTAGTCCTGGTCTACATCAACAACATGGCCAGAACTAAAGGGGGGTTGCCCACTTCAGCAGAACACTGCTCCCACCAGAGCACTAACTACTCAGATGACAAAAGAGCCCTGCTCTGCACTTCACGAATCATCCAGCGATTCTCCAGTCACAATGGAACATGGAAAGTGATCACAGACACGTGCCGCCTACCTGTAATGGTCCTCAACAGCCAAAGCATCCATACAGAGGACCAACACACCCAAAGCCACATGGTCAATGGCCTTTTAAGGATGCAATGTTGAGGCACGGTGTGCCCAGAGCGGGTGTTTTGTGGGTTAACAGCAAATCTCTTCCACAGCAACACTTCAAGCTGGACTCCCAGTCATCACAGTACAAGTGACAGCCATTCTGATCACCCTTTAAACCACATCGGCTCACAAGAACTGCATCAAAGAACTCCTCAGTTACACAGACTCAAATTATGCCAAGCTCAGCTTCACACGGCACCTCCTTGGCTAGTGCATCACAAGTGCATTGCATGGTGAGCTATGGCCTCAACTAGGGCTGGGCGATATGAGCAAAAATTCATATCTCGGTATTTTTTGGCTAATGTAAGGTATATGGTATATATCTCGGTATTTTGTATTTGGATTGAACAAATAAAGTGAATGTAAGCATAGGCCCTATATTATGTGCAAAAAGGGTTAAAATCACATTACATTCTAACATTGCGATCTAAAAACAAAAATAATGGTTTTAAAGCAGAAGTTAAATTTACTAACCTAAAAATGAAAATAAAAAAAAGCACAGACTAACTGAGTAAAAAGGCTATTTTGATTACCCCATTACACTTTACCAGTTAGTGCTATCATACAAATACAATTACTTGTAGGTTTAAAATTCTACATGTCACATTTATTGTCCAACTACAAATATTTCAGCAAAATGTATATTTTAGTCAGAGTTATTGCGCTCATTGAGCTCCGTCTGTTTGGCGTGCATGTGCGTGGCGGCGCTCGTTCTAAATGAAGTCTGTGAAGTTTAGCGGAGAATCACAAAGCAAAAGCTCACGCACTTCTGACAGCAAAATGGAAATATTTCCATGGTTTTCTAACATTTACAGATGGAGAATATACCTGTGAAATGTAAGTTATGCATTAAGGAAAACAGGACGTCTCAAACACATTAAACAGCGGGTCTCTGCGGAACACGCAGCCTTTCTGTCAGAGCATCTGACGGGCCGAGCGCGAGCCGCTTTAAACTGAAACTATAAACTATAAGCTATTATATCTTACCAGTTTTTTTAAAGCCCTTCATATAAAGCTTGTCACATGTTTAGAACTAATTGTATTATGCACTTTCTCCGCAACAGTTCAGTCTGTGTCCTCCCTAGAATATTTTCAGTTGCGCTCGTATCAAACTACTGTATATCGATATTAACGATATTGCTTCATATCGTATCGCTTATAAAGAATATATCGATATATCGTACAAACTCGATATATCGCCCAGCCCTAGCCTCAACCAAGACCCACCCATGACATGGCAGCCGTAACCAGAAGGAGACAAACTTTCACCTCCAGGGTACCCACCTCGCAGCCCTGGCACTAACCTAAGAACTATCCATAAATGGCATTGCCTAAATGCAAACCTTTGACTGAACAATAAAGCTTAATCTTTACCACCTCCCTGACCCCTCCACGGGGGTGGCATAAAGCAAGATGTGGTGGAATATGTCAGAGCATGTCAGGTTGCTGTTAATTCCGAACAGCAAACCTGAACCACAAAGCCCCACTACAACACACTCCACTTTGGGTTTGCAATCACTGAAATGACACTTACAGGTGCATCTCAATAAATTAGAATGTCGTGGAAAAGTTAATTTATTTCAGTAATTCAACTCAAATTGTGAAACTTGTGTATTAAATAAATTCAATGCACATAAACTGAAGTAGTTTAAGTCTTTGGTTCTTTTAATTGTGATGATTTTGGCTCACATTTAACAAAAACCCACCAATTCACTATCTCAACAAATTAGAACACTTCATAAGACCAATAAAAAAAAAATAAAAATAAAAATAAAAAACCTTTTTAGTGAATTGTTGGCCTTCTGAAAAGTATGTTCATTTACTGTATATGTACTCAATACTTGGTAGGGGCTCCTTTTGCTTTAATTACTGCCTCAATTCGGCGTGACATGGAGGTGATCAGTTTGTGGCACTGCTGAGGTGGTATGGAAGCCCAGATTTCTTTGAAAGTGGCCTTCAGCTCATCTGCATTTTTTGGTCTCTTGTTTCTCATTTTCCTCTTGACAATACCCCATAGATTCTCTATGGGGTTCAGGTCTGGTGAGCTTGCTGGCCAGTCAAGCACACCAACACCATGGTCATTTCACCAACTTTTGGTGCTTTTGGCAGTGTGTGCAGGTGCCAAATCCTATGAGCTTCTCCATCCTTCCTCCAGACTCTAGGACCTTGGTTTCCAAATGAAATACAAAACTTGCTCTCATCTGAAAAGAGGACTTTGGACCACTGGGCAACAGTCCAGTTCTTCTTCTCCTTAGCCCAGGTAAGATGCCAAGTCCATTCCTTGTGAAGTTCACCCAAAGTCTTGAATCGATTTTGCTTGACAATCCTCACAAGGCTGCGGTTCTCTCGGTTCGTTGTGCATCAACAGACTTGTTGAAAATGGAATTGTAGTGTCGGAAACAAAAAATGAAACAAAAAATAACAGCATCAGTTAACTCCTTAAAAGAGTCCAGATTCCGACTTTGTTCTTTAGTAATAGTCGGAAGCTGTTGCAGCAGTTGTGAAACGCAACTAGCATCAATGAAGTGAAGTGAAGCGACATGTGGCCAAGTATGGTAACCCATACTCGGAATTAGTGCTCTGCATTTATCCCATCCTAAGTGTGAGCACGCATACACTCACACACACAGTAGTGGGCACAGTAGTTTAGCCCAAACATACAATAAAGTTTCAAGATCTTGCTTCTTTTCAGCTAAATTGCCCACTAAAGATGAATCCAAATGCTGAAACATACCAGATGTAATCTGAAAAATTTCTTGTTCTGTTTCAGATATTTTTTGGTTCATTGTTCTAGTAGAAAAGAGAGTATACTGCTGACATTTATTTAATTTTTTTTATTTGTGCCTTTCCAATTTCCCACCACTGTACTAAACTTTCAAAATAATCATTTTGGAAAATCCAGTCCTACCAAAACATTTTAAATTTTTCATAAAAATCCTTTGGAGAAGTGGAGAACTAGCAAACCTACCAAACCAAATAAGTTCCCTTGTAATATCCTCATTGGAAATAAAAGGAGGTACATTTGAAATTGTTAATTTAGTAGCAGGTGCACGGAGTGGCGATATCGACAGCAATGTATCCGACACTACAATTCCATTTTCAACAAGTCTGTTTACTAGATTTTCTTTTTTCAGGAAAACTACGACAGCCTTGTTCATTTTAGAGGCCGAGACTATTTTTTCATGACCTACAATCTCACCCATAGCTAGAAGTACCTCCTCTACTGCAAAAGCATGATAAGAAAGAACTTTACAACCATTCTTGAAAGAGAAACCTGAGAAACCCTCACCTGAGAGAAACGACATGGCTTTTTAAACAATGAAGGATTTTATTTATTTTTTTTTACGAATTTCAACAATTAACCAAATTGTGATGAAAAAAAAGAAGAAAAAAAAAATACCATTAAAGAAATAAAAAAGAAAAGACAGAACCTTTCACAAGTTCAGGCGTGCCACTCTCACACCCCACGCATACGCTCACTTCCCAGCATGCAACAGAGAGAGAGAGAGAGAGAGAGAGATGTGCCTATAGACTGCCTTAGTGCTAGATCCTATTTCAGCCATCCCCGAGTTTGCTTCCACAGACTTCCCTGTGTTTCCTGTTTCTAATCTTGTCACAAAGACTTATCCTGTTTCTAGTTCAGTTACAGCTGCAGTCTTGGTTCCCTCTCACAGCTGATCCCAAGCCAATTCTATGTCCTATTAAGACTAGATACTAAAAGCACACAACAAACGGTGCTGAATTACACTCATGGTGTGCTGTAATACTACTGTTCTGATGATTTGTGCTACCTGCTCAGATTGTGCTTCCTCCCATTAAAAAGATAGGTAGCACAAATTGATAGCGAAAAATGCTACCTATCAGATTGTGCTACCAGCAGATGGCCAGTGATTATACCAAAATATTGGTGTCTGGGACGTAGTGTACAATGTAGCATACGTTGTGAGTTTTTAAAAGCATAGCTTAAATGTGCAATATAAATAAATAGAGCTCATCTTGCGTCTCCTGTGGCCTGTCTGAATTAAAAAAAATTTTTAAAAAAATTGGCACATTTTAGCTTAAATGTGTGATAGAAATAAATAGTGCTCATGCTGAGTCTCCTGCGGCCTGTCTGAATTTTTTATTAAAATGTAAATGTAAAAATTCCATGAAAAAAAAAAAACTGCACTGGGAATTATATTTTCAGCTTTTCAAAGAGAGTGAAACTGTGTAATATGAAGTGACTTGAGGTCACAATTTTAATAATAGTTTATGTCAATTGTGCAATTACTGCTAGCCATTTAAATACAGAAACAATGAATCTGACATTATAATGATTTACATTTTTCATAACATGTTGCTGTTGTTGGCACTAGCAATGACAATGTTGTGGATTTGAGTCCAAGTGAACACACAATTTGATAAAATGTTTATCTTGAAAGTACCATAAGAAGCGTTGGATGAAATTGTTTAACAAATCCATAAATGTACACAAGAAATGAATGAATTGCAGAAAAAAATTGAAATATTGAACATTAATGGAGCAACAGATTTTGTGTGAAAATAAATCATTGAAGTTGTTTATTTTGTTTAAAAATCTTATAAATGCACGGGGTAAAAGGCCCACCAGCATGGGGTAAAAGCATAGACTGTATAAAAACATGGACATAGTGTCCGTGACGTCACCCTAAAGTGGGCGTTGCTGACCGCCGCCATCTTGGCAAGCGCGTCACCACGCATCACTCCCGGATAATCGAAAATGGGCAAAAAGGCGGTACATGGGTGGAGCTGGTTGCTGAAACCACGCCCACCTAGCTCACCAGTGGTGACAGCAGCGGCAATCCGCCTGTCACTCAACTGGCCACACTCTAATTATGCAGAACTTTAAGGGTTAATATAATTTAAACAGATGAGTTCTAAAAAAAAATCACCCCCCTCACAGTTGTCATGAAGGGCAAAATTTACTATATAGACCAAAATAATTTTTTTCACCAGGCTGTAAACATGTTTTTTTTTCTGCTGTAAAGTTGGGCATTTTAACATGGGGAGTCTATGGGATTGACTCCCTTTTGCAACCAACCTTCAGCGGCCAGTCGATGAATTGCAGTTTTAGTCACTTCCGTGTTGGCTTCACGAGAGGGAGCGGGAGGTTGCTGCTTGGGTAAAAGTCACACGGTATAGACCAATTTCCTGTTAGTAAACATTGTGATGTTTTTCTGTGGGCGGAGCTTCAGTGGTGGCAGAAAGATCCCCCTGACCGCTTCACTAACGCTAGCTATGAAGTCTGTTAGCTTGTTTTTTTAACAATAACTTGAGAAATTCCGATTTTACCTGCATATGTAAGGGCTGGATACCTGCATACTGTCCGGGACTGCGTTATTTGAAAAGGTTAACTTTAACGGACGAAATTGGCCGACCTGTACTCACTCAAAGGATGGTCGATCTGACAGGATTACCTCCGCTTGAGTGATCACAAATAACGTGTATAGTAAAGACAAACTCACCGTGTATCTATGAAGATGTAATATATATTTCAATTTCAGCAGGCAACTATTTTTACAGCTACATTATTATTACAGCCACAATTACTCATAACAATGTATATACAATTACACATTATAAGCATATAAATCATCAGTTTGTTGTTTTACACACATGCACGCAGACATTATTTCATACACGACATAGTACTGAGATCCATAAGAAATCTTTAGACGCGCCCATAACAACAAAAGACAATACTTTATTGAACCTTTTCTGATAAGAAGTGTGCGCTGCAAATGCCAGCTTTTCTGATGATTGTTTCTGTCCAGTCCGCTCTTTATCTCGTTTAACCACAGCTATCGTCGTTTATTTATTTTTTATTTTTTATTTATTATTTATTTTGTCTGGCAGTGGCAGCAGCGTTCAAATTTCAATTTCAATATTTCAAAATTCTGACTTTATTCTTGCAATTCCGAGATTATATCTCACAAGTCTGATAAGAAAAATCAACTGGTCATTCTCTCTTTTGAGTTATATCCCACACATCTGGCTTTTTTCCCCTCAGAATGGACAAACTCGCTATTGTTGAGTTAAATTGAGTTATAAAGTCCGAAATACGAAACATAAAGTTGAAAAAAAAAAAGTTTCAAAAAAGAATTGTTGGATAAAATTGGTAACGTGATGTAAATTGGTATAGGTTTAAATACTATTTCATGCTGTAAATGTAGGACAAATATAATATATTCCCTATGAACTGTATATGTGAATATTATGTTGACCAATTGTTTAAATCAAATTTATGCTTTAAAAGTAGAGTAATCATAGCAGGTTTCATTCATTAGTCTGTCCGTTTAAACGTCTGCGTTTAGCTTCAAATGGTGTTTTTGACGACAGTATTCTATAAAAAATTATTTGCATTCCGATTCTGACATCCAAAGGCACAACAGTACATTTTATCTCTTATTCTGTGTGGATCTTTCCCGTTTCACTCCGCTTGTTACCGTGTGTTTCTGCCACCACAATGCGCGAGCAGCTGCGAGTGACGTAACTGTGACGTCTACATGAAATTGGTCTATTGATACAAATACTTCAGCTAAAATAATGTTTTTTTTAATAATGTCTAAGTTAATACATGTTCAAAACAATCACTTAGCAAAGTTTGTACTATTTTCTGCTTATTTTGAGAAATAAAATAATTAATTTTTGTTCAATAAATATACTGTCATTAAAATATGTTAAAGTCCGTGTAAAGTGATATTAAAATATGTGTTCTGAGTTTGTCACACAACAGAAAAATGTGTTATTAACCACCCAGCCAAATTTGAATGATAAAAAACGGCAAGTAACTAAAATAAGTTATCAAAATCTTTGAAAAATGTCAGTGTTGAAACCACGCCCACTCGTGGGAAAGCGGCCGTCTCTCTCAACTGTCAAATACCGCTACAACCTGAATGGATGCACATAGACTGAAGTAGTTTAAGTCTTTGGTTCTTTTAATTGTGATAATTTTGCTTTAATTACTGCCTCAATTCGGTGTGGCATGGAGGTGATCAGTTTGTGGCACTGCTGAGATGGTATGGAAGCCCAGGTTTCTTTGACAGTGGCCTTCAGCTCATCTGCATTTTTTGGTCTCTTGTTTCTCATTTTCCTCTTGACAATACCCCATAGATTCTCTGTGGGGATCAGGTCTGGTGAGTTTTCTGGCCAGTCAAGCACACCAACACCATGGTCATTTAACCAACTTTTGGTACTTTTGGTAGTGTGGGCCGGTGCCAAATCCTGCTGGAAAATGAAATCAGCATCTTTAAAAAGCTGGTCAGCAGAAGGAAGCATGAAGTGCTCCAAAATTTCTTGGTAAACGGGTGCAGTGACTTTGGTTTTCAAAAAACACAATGGACCAACACCAGCAGATGACATTGCACCCCAAATCATCACAAACTGTGGAAACTTAACACTGGACGTCAAGCAACTTGGGCTATGAACTTCTCCACCCTTCCTCCAGACTCTAGGACCTTAGTTTCCAAATGAAATACAAAACTTGCTCTCATCTGAAAAGAGGACTTTGGACCACTGGGCAACAGTCCAGTCCACTTCTCCTTAGCCCAGGTAAGACGCCTTTGACGTTGTATGTGGTTCAGGAGTGGCTTAACAAGAGGAATACGACAACTGTAGCCAAATTCCTTGACATGTCTGTGTGTGGTGGCTCTTGATGCCTTGACCCCAGCCTCAGTCCATTCCTTGTGAAGTTCACCCAAATTCTTGAATCGATTTTGCTTTACAATCCTCATAAGGCTGCGGTTCTCTCGGTTGGTTGTGCATCTTTTTCTTCCACACTTTTTCCTTCCGCTCAACTTTCTGGTAACATGCTTGGATACAGCACTCTGTGAACAGCCAGCTTATTTGGCAATGAATGTTTGTGGCTTACCCTCTTTGTGAAGGGTATCAATGATTGTCTTCTGGACAACTGTCAGATCAGCAGTCTTCCCCATGATTGTGTAGCCTAGTGAACCAAACTGAGAGACCATTTTGAGGGCTCAGGAAACCTTTGCAGGTGTTTTGGGTTGATTAGCTGATTGGCACGTCACCATATTCTAATTTGTTGAGATAGTGAATTGGTGGGTTTTTGTTAAATGTGAGCCAAAATCATCACAATTAAAAGAACCAAAGACTTAAACTACTTCAGTCTGTCTGCATTGAATTTATTTAATACACGAGTTTCACAATTTGAGTTGAATTACTGAAATAAATTAACTTTTCCACGACATTCTAATTTATTGAGATGCACCTGTATATGTATATGTATACACTGTGTGTATGTATGTGTGTGTATATATATATATATATATATATATATATATATATACACACACACACACACACACACACACACTGTATATATACTGTGTGTATATATATATATATATATATATATACACTATATATATATATATATATATATATATATATATATATATAATGTGTGTGTGTGTGTGTGTGTGTGTATACACTGTATATATACTGTGTGCCTATATACTGTATATATTATGGCATGCCGTTCAGGAAATTATGGTACTTATAATATGAAGATAGAATATATGGAATGAAACTTGAATATGTGGAATGAAAGCATGAATATATGGAATGAGAGTATGAATATATGGAATAAAAGTTTGAATATATTAAATGAAACTTGAATATATTGAATGGAAGTTTGAATATATGGAATGAAAGTCTGAATATATGGAACAAAAGTCTGAATATATAGAATAAAATGTGTAGTGTATGGAATTAAAATGCAAATTTGACAGTATTTAATTAATAATAATACACTGTAGCCAGTTATATCCTTGTTATCAGAGCAATAGTTTTCTGAATTGAATGACTTTAAAAATATAATTTCCTCAAATTTTCTAATACTTTGTGAAGCTACAAATTTTGGGAACAGCTGATCATATTCCAAACAAAAATACATCCCAAATACAGTGTACATCCCATCATCTTGATATCCCATCATCTCAGAAATTTCACACAGTGTTAATTCTGACAGCATTTTGATTTAGTTTTAGTCTTTTGACTAAAATGACATATAGTTTTAGTCATATTTTAGTCATTTGAATTGTTTTAGTTTTAGTCTAGTTTTAGTCAACTAAAAATACAGTAGATTTATTCGACTAACATCTACTGAGTTTGGTTAAACTGTAATGCATTAATTAAGCATTTAAGTAGCACACAACTGTTAATTGAATACATGACTAAACTGACAGTTTGACATAATTGTGTTTGTTTTTTGACAATTCAAGTGCAAAAAGACACAAAATAGAGCTAAATTCTGTGCTTATCAGGGCCTAACGCATACTTTACGTTCAGACTTTCATTCAATATATTCAAGTTTTTCATTCCATACATTCAAGTTTCATTCCATATATTTATACGTTCATTCAATATAATCAAGTTTCATTCCATTCCATACACTCAAATTTTCCTGAATGGCATGCCATAATACTGTCTGTGTGTGCGTGCGTGCGTGCGTGTGTGTGTGTGTGTGTGTGTGTATACTGTATATATACTGTGTGTGTGTGTGTGTGTGTGTGTGTGTGTGTATATATATATATATATATATATATGTACTGTGTGTATATATAAAAAATGTTTTGACAGTATGTATCTGTGCAAATGTGGAAAGCAGTGGGGTTGTGATCAGTCAGTCAGAGACCCCTGCTGCCACTGGTGATATCTCACAAAGGGAATTTGCCGCAAAAGCGCTTGAAAACCTCCCACTTACAAACCAAGGTTTGTGTGATCCCTGAACCTTAACACTTTTCCTGCAGAGCACAGCACCAATTTCAGTTGATACACATGTAAACCGTGTACCACCTTTTCCCATTTAATGACACCTTCAGTTTTAAGTCTTTGAGGTCAAATGCATTTAACATGCTAGCATTTATTTGGGTGACCATAACTTGATGTAGCTGCATGGTTTCCTTCCGTGTGTGGACCTCATTAACAAAGTGAGAGCCTGCTTGTGTGCTAACTGCTAACTGGGGCTTAGCACCAGCAGTATTGTGCAATTCAAAATACATTATCAATGCAGTATCATTAAGTCTTCTTTCCTCTCAAAATATCATTTTACAGTTTTTCTCAGTCGCTTTGGTACAGTTCTCAGATCAGAATTGAAATTCTCAAAACTACCTGTTCAATCTTCACACCATTGTGTCACTTGTGCACATCAAAAAAGCAGTTTCTCATTTCTTTGAACAAGTTGCAAATGCTTTGGTACATCCATGCAAATGATTATGTACAATTATCTTCTGTTACCTACATTATCAATTGCTTATGTCATGTTGATCAAAATGTATTATAATGGGTCTCTGTTGAATAGTCTCACCCCCCACAAAATTTAGGCATTAGTTCATAGCATAAGTCTTTACATGCAAAATGGTTGAACAAGTTGTCATAATATGTCAAGCATATTTCTATACATTTCCATTAGACTTTTTTTTCTAAATCTGTCCTGAACTGGTAAATTGCTCCCAGGTGAATCTTGACTTTCTCTAACGAAGTTGCATCTCATGAACCATCATCTGGCAAGTATATATATAGCCGGAGCACAACACAATGTCACAATGTCTGACAATGGAAGGATAAGGAATTGGACGGGGTCAACAGCCAGAGAGAAGAAGAAGAGGAAGAGGAGTGAGGCTGCGTGGCGGAGGAGTTGGGAGGCAAAACAGAGGAAGAGGCAGAAGAGGCCATATGCGTGTTCCTGATGAGATAAGAGCCACACTTGTAGACCACGTTCTCAATCATGGGCTTACAATGGCCGAGGCTGGTCGAAGGGTGCAGCCAAATGTTGGGAGAACAACTGTGTCCTCAATCATTCAGACTTTTCGTCGACAGAACAGGTATGTAATCTAACAATAGGCACTGTACTGTAATACTGTATACTTTCTGTAATGCTTCATACAATATTACAGTATTCCACTTGCATTTACAATATACAGTAAGTATACACTGAAAAAAAACTAAGTAAATTTACTTATTTTTTATTTGGCAAGTTTTTGCACAAATAAATTTTAAGTAAAATGTAAGTACTGAATTAAGTAAAATCTACTTGGCTAAGTTAGGTAAAATTAGCAAAGAAAATAAGTAAATTTAACATGGCCAGTTAGAGTTTGATGAGTAATTTTTACTTGATTATTTTAAGTTAAATCTGCAAAAAGTACATTTCATTCAGTCATGGCTTCTAAAATTTACTCAAACGATGTAGCACTGGGAAACAACCATGCTATTAAAGCATGCGATTCACTTACAAACATGTAAGTAAGCAAATAGACAGCTTGTTATCCTTTTAAGATAATATGTCCACTCAAAAGAATTGTTACCACAGAGACCTCAATACTTGGTACACCATACACGATGACGGTGACAATCAGTGGATAGTGTTTGAGTAAGAATGGGTCATTTTGAGTAGAAAATCAACTCCAGATGTCACAAAACAGTAAGTTACTAAACCTAACAACAAAAGCAACCATAGAACAGTGTAAATATAATGGGAAAATGCATGATGGGAAAAACAGGATCATAACTTTGATATTTACTTAAAGAATCCTTGTAAACATAACAAACAATTCCAAGTAAAATATACTTATAAGTTCAAACTTTAATTTCTACAAGATTAAATTGAGTACTAATATAGAATTTACTTAAATTTTTTAATTCTTGCCTGAACTAAATTATTTAATGTAGAAATTACATTTGTTTTTATGTAGTGTTTACTTCACCAAAAAAAAAAAAAATCATTTTTATCAGTGTACTTTAAACAGTGACACTTTATCTTACTCAATTTTGTGTTTTGCATTACTATATTTTTTCCACATAGGACTGCAAGACAACTTCACAGGGGTGGCAGAGGGCCCCTTTTCACACCTGAACAGGGGGAGGCTATTTGCACCATGGTTTTAGAAAACAATGCCATAAGACTAAGGGAGATAAAAAGTGCCATTATAGAGGACAACAACATCTTTGAAAACATCCAAACAGTCAGCATCTCAACCATTGACAGGGTGCTGAAAAGACACCAAATGAATATGAAGCAGCTGTACACTGTTTCATTTGAAATAAATGGTGAAGGAGTGAAGGAGCTGCGCTACCAGTATGTACAGGTAAAACATGTATGAGCATGCAGCAACTGTACCTCACAGTAAACAGTACAACATCATATAGTGATATACAGTACAGTAAGTGTGACCTTTACACATTTGCTATGGCTGTAGAAAAGAAGATGCAATATGTGCTGTATACATTTGCTGTAACTGTATCTTGGCCAAAATGAAAATGCATATAATTCATAAAACTCATTTTGTGTCTTCTCGATATAGCGTATAATGGAACTGGAAGCAAGTGAACCACCGCACAGCTTGTGAAATATCATCGGCCACAGAGCTACAGTTGATGTGCCAGGCCAACGGGGCGGGAACATAACCATGGGTGCTGCTATCTCTGAGAATGGTGTGCTAACGCATATTCCCATTATTGGGCCATACAATACAGAGCGTCTTGTCACCTTTTTAGACACTCTCTACAGGGATCTCATCCCTGAACAAGAGAGGGGTCAGATTGGAGATGACTTGCCAAAGTACGTGATAGTTTGGGACAATGTCAGTTTCCATCGCTCCAACATCATCAGGCAATGGTTTGCAGCCCACAACAGGATGCTGATGGAGTTCCTCTCACCCTACTCTCCATTCCTTAACCCCATTGAGGAATTTTTCTCTGCATGGAGGTGGAAAGTATATGATCGCCAGCCACATACACAGATGACCCTTCTGGCTGCGATGGATGCAGCGTGTGATGACATCACAGCAGATGCCTGCAGAGGCTGGATAAGACACTCTAAAATATTCTTTCCACGCTCTTTTTGAGAGATGAACTAAGTATTTTAAGCAAGACACTGGCTTTAGCAGGTAATCCATGGTGTTTTGCTATTTGTACGAGTTGTTTTGAGAAATGCACTTACTGTTTTGCAAATGTCAAGGATGATTCGCAAAACGTACCAAAGCGACTGTGAAAAACTGTAATACCCCTGAATTATTGCAGGAACCCGGTGGACCAATTACCTTTGTTTTGGCCCTGCTTGTCTCTATTGTTATTTAATGGCTGCAGATGTCCACAGTTTGTGTGCATTTCACAATTAAATCATTAATCTAAATCAGCTGAAACACTAGCAAACTACTCTGCTGATCTTGTTTGGTGCATCTCACTGTTTCATATATGCCTTCATATAGTCAGAGTTTGAAATTAGCATGTGGAAGATGTAACCTACATTGTGTCATTTATCCTGAGAGCAGGGCTTATTAGTTGGTAAGAGAAAAAAATGGTATCTGACAGATCAATTGAAAAGAGTACATTTTAAACAGACCGGGGAGACCTGGGTGGTTTTAACGTTTTTCACATTTCTGACTGTATCTTAGACCTCTTTTAAGCCAGTGCACTTAAAATGTAATTCAAACTAGTTACAAGTGTCTGCTACTAAATAACATAGCTGCTATTTTTGCAGCACAAACAGAAAATGCATGGTTCAGTTTGTGAATGTTACAATTCACCCTATAGTGCAGGTTAGTTGTAACATACTCTGGGGTGAGATGTAACATTACGATATCCACCGTGGTGATACGTAACATTATGACAAAAAAAAAAAAAGGATTTTGAAAGCTTTTTATTCAACACTGACTTTTTAACATAATTGGTGTATGTGCATATGTGTGTGTGTGTGCGTGAGTGTTTGTTACTGCCTGTAATTGGCCATAATAAAACTGAACTTGAACACTTAAATACTGAGAGAAACCCCTCAGTTTGTCTTTGTCTTCCAAGACTTAGGCATACTAAAATAAAATAAAATTTACAATTCAAAATAGCATTGGAGTAGGTTGTAACGTTTCACTTCTCTTATAACTAATGCAGAGTTTTGTTATTACAACTAACCCGGAGTCTTGTAGCCTTGAACTAGCTCACCTTACAGCTAACAGCCAAAACATTAGCACTAAAAACTTACATAAAAAAATACCTATGCAGACACACAGTAAACATAATTTAGCCATAGGGCTCTACTTCCTCACATGTGGAATAAGGACTAAACTAAGCATGTGGGAAGTGCATATGGTGATATGTAACTTTTTCCTGATTGGAGAAATGTGATGTGTTAAAACCACAGTTCTCCTATTTATTTTTTTATTTTTTTATTTTTATTATTTATTTTTTTATTTTTTTAACCTATGCAATTAAAAAAAAAGCAATGTAGCCTTCTGAATTTGAATTCACTTAAATGTGTTCTAGACATTATGTTAGTCTTAGTGTTAATGTTAGTGTTAGTGGTGCCTTGATGTGAAATGGGTTACCCCTTCATACAAAAAGATAGCTGCCTTTTGGTTTTGGAAACAATAGGGAAGAGTTTAACCTGGAGACGGCGCTGAGTCATTCTGTTGCATGGGAAACACAAGTTCCTGAGGCAGCTGAACAGGAAGGACATTAGGTGAAGGCTAAGATGGGCATTAATTACAGCGGTGGGGTCATGGAGTACCTGTCTGAACCAGTCACTCCAACACTTAATAATGTCCAATGCACAATAATTATAATTTAATAAACTTTACAGCTCTTAATGTAAAACTCATTTTAGCCAATAACAGCAGCAGACTCAGCAGTTTTACCCCCCGGTTTCACAGACAAGGCTTAAGCCTAGTCCTAGACTAAAATGTAAATCTGAGCTGTTTTAACTGAAAGAAACTTGCACTGACTGATCTTAAAATATATCAGTGCCTTTGTTTTGTCTCAAGATGCACACCAGTAATGTTTTTTTTTTTCTAAGCACGTTTATGAAAATCACTTAAATGTCCTAATTGAACTATGGCCTAATCCTGGTTTAGTCTAAGTCCTGTCTGTGAAACCGAGCCTTAGAATTTTAGAAATTAATTTAGCTAAATTAACTTTTCTTTCTCCCTTTTCAAATCTCATTTCACACCGGAAAGGCATTTGTTTTCAATAAAAATGAAGGAAATAATAGAAAAGGTGAAAATAAAATATCGGGTAGGTGTAGGGAGGGCTTTATTGTCCCAATAAGGTGGCATCCATTTAACAATTTGAATTAAAATTAAAATTTACACTCAATAAGTTATTATTGCATACTGTTTTATAATATATTACAATACTGAGGTGCAGATAATTGCTACTATTTGCAATAAGTAGTATAAATAAGAGAAAATCCTGCTATTTTAACAGTGTAAATAAAACCTATAGCTATTTGTACTTCGTGTAAATAGAATCCATTGCTTTTTGCACATAGTATAAATAGCATCCATTGCTATTTTCACTTAGTGTAAATAGCCTCTATTGCTATTTACTTCTGAAGGATTTGGTAATACTGTAAATTACTGGATTACCATGATCTTCATTTTAGGATTATGCATAATGCATTATTCACATTAATTATGAAACTGTATGTAGTTTCTTAATAGTTATCTAGGAGTTGGTAGTTATTGATTAATTAACAGTGTTACTTACTTCAGACATTACAACTAATCAGAGTTTATTGTTAGTTGATAGTAGTTACTAGAATGTTAATATTATGCTACTCATTTGTTCCTATGTAGGAATTAATTGATGACAGAACAATATTCTAAAGTGTTACCCACAGTTAAAAAAATAAATGAATTCCTTCTATTATTTGTTTTTATTCTAGCCATCAACCAACCCATTAGATTTCAGATACAGGTATTTAATAATAAATAAATATCTATTTTGTTTTTGAAAAAGCATAATAAAAACCTCTTTAATTGAGAGCTTTGTGCATAGAATTATTGTTAAGCCCCAAGTCGTGGAAACATGGAACTGATATTGATTAAGTATGCATCTAATCTGCTGGTCTTTGAAGGTCCCTTAATCTTCCAAATCTTTGAGTTGTTTAGTGGGGATTCATTCAGGTTTGTTTCTGCCTGTTTCATATTAAAATTGTTCTTTTGTTTCAGGCCTACACTTATGTGAAAGCATCCTTGAAGTGCTTTTAGAAACATTTAAATATTCTGAAATTACTGTGAGAGCGATCTTTTTTGAAACGAGAGAAACAATGAGCGAGTGATGAAAAAGTGAGCTGTGTTTATGGATGTCAGTCATTCCTGCTCAGGCTCAGGTGGTCGCCACTGATATTTTTCTCTGTCAGGCTCGCAGTAGTTGGTACAAAGAAGCCAGCTGTCAGGCCTCATAGAACCTGGCCTCTAATTAAAACTGTGGGAAATTAGATAACTCCAAAAATATATCACTGCTGCCGCTGGCCGTCAGGATTGTGCTTTGGGGCTGCCACCCACCTTTTGTTTACATCAGGGAGATTTGGTTATACTGCACTGCATGTTTTTAAAAGTGTTTCACTCTAATTTTTCTAATGGTCTGCAAGGGCTTTCTCCTGGGTCTGATTAAGCTGGTGGAGGATAGCCCAATAACCTCCACCTCTCCCCATCCATTTCACACGTCCACCTCGTAAGACCCTAATTTATTAGATGCTAATGGAGGTTAATGGAGGCTAATGGAGTGCTGTGATGTCATGTGTTGGTAAACAGAGAGAACATTTACATTCGCTCCTTTTTTACCACTCTTTGAGAGGTGTACGGTCAAAACATATAGCAGGTATGACAGCACAAATATCCAGGTTGTTGGAAATTGTGTCCATGTTTGAGTCACACATGGTGCTTGGAGTTCTCAGTGCAAAGGATGCTAAGAAGACTGATTCCAAGCTATGCTGTGGTCAACCCATGCTCTGAAACTCTGGTCTTGAGTAGAGCAATTAAGCCTATTTTGACAGCTGCCATTGACATGTTAAAAGACATGTGAAATAGAAAGTATGACTGAATCTGAAGGACTTCTGATTCTGAGTGATTTGTTTCACAGTCGGCCTACATGATTGTGTAAACAAAGATACTCTCTTTAGAAACTGAGCTGACTTGTTTGAAGGGTGAAGGTTAAGGCTGCATTTGTCTGTGCACTTCCAAATATTGTATTCTTGCTAGACTGGACATGCATTAGGAAGGTGTTTGTGCACTTGAATATGTTTCAAAACATTTGCTGTCAGAAAAAGGAATATCTTACTGTCCAACCAACATTTGTCATTTGTAACACTACACAAACTGCCATTTAGTCGCTGCATCTTGTTCCAATCCTGTATATGCAAGGTAAATTGTCTTTCAGAGTTTCTGTCTATCAAATCTATCACATACACATCAGTGCTTAGGACCCAGCCTGAATACCCTGCACTTTATTCCGCCTTCATGTGGGGTCTGACCTGGTGGTCTTTCTCCCCTCCACAGGAAGGCAACTCCATGTAAACACAGTATTCCCTTTTCACCTCCCTCATCCATCCAACGGTTGTCCCAGCCGAGCAATGCACCCAATGAAGACAAACAGGCCCAAATGGCAAATCACTGATGATCGTAATCACTCTGGGTAAAGGCATCTCAAGAGAAACCCACTCTCAATGTAGTGACTTTCTCATCTCTAGCCATTTTTTGCTGGTTTTTCATAGGCATTGTGAACAGATGTCCTAGACAGAGCATGGCTGACGTGACTTGTCTACTCAATTCAGTCTGACAATCAGAATGATTTAGAATAAAACAGTAAGCCACCCTGGGCAGTGTGTTACACTGATGTTACCACAGGAAAGAGATAAAAGCAACAGAGTGCCTTAAACTCTTTTATAACAACTGTGTAACATTTTGAGTGCCTTATTCCCAGATAGCAAAATTCCTGAGACCCAGATCAGGCTCACACCTGACACTTTCATCTGGCCCACATACCGCGTGGAATGATGGCACTTGGGAGGTCCACTCCTGTTTGCCAGATTTGGGCCACAAGTAAGCCAACAAATAACAAATAAAAAAACAAATAAAGCAGAACTGGCCAAAATCTGGGCCACATTTATTTTAATTCTGGCCTACATACGGCCCAGATCAAACACCTTTTTTCTGGCCCACATACTTGTAGAATGGTGGCATTTTGGTGATCCACTCCTGTTTGCCGAATTTGGGCCACAAGCAAGCCATAGGAAGGCTGCATGTCAGCTACGACAATAAATAAATAAAATAAAGGAGAACTGGCCCAAATCTGGGCCACATTTATTTTAATTCTGGCCCAGATCCAACACCTTGCTCCGACCCACATACTGTGTGGAATAATGGCATTTGGGCAGTCCAGTCCTGTTTGCTAGGTTTGGGCCTCAAGTATGCCTTAGAATTGCTGCATGTAAGCCAACCAAATAAACCAAAACTGGCCCTAATGTAGGCCACAGCTGATTTTTATTCTAAACCTGGTCATCCACACATTCCTCAGGTGGCCCACATGTTCCAAAGAATGGTGGAATTTTGGCAGTGGTCCACAAGCAGGCCACTACAAAGCCACATTTGAGCTAATAATGAACCAAATAAACCATAAATATACATTATCTGGGCCACACTAATCATTGAGTGAGTTATGCATTAACAACCCAGACAGCAACATAGTTTTGGCCCAGATCCAGCCCACATCTGGCCCGTGTGAAATCCATGCGGGCCAGATTTGGACCAGATCTGGGCCAACACTGCTTGCTGTCTGGGAATACTCAACATATTGTAAAGATACATTTAAAAATGTCCTCCATAAATTTTCAAATAAGTTCCAGAAATGTGTCCTACTTGATAAAATCATCCCAACCCAAGTTTTGCACAAGCAGCAATTCAAATGTCAAATGTAAATATTCATAGATACACTTTAAAAACTGTTCTTCACAAGTTTGAACCTAAATTCTTCTCACTCAGATGATGAAAGATGAAAGATTATATATCATAAGTCTTTAATCCAACAAGGGTAAATCCAAAGACAATAGCCCCTTTTCCACCGCTTTAGTTCCAGAACTAAAAGTACAGTACTAAAGTACTGGGACGATTTTGCGCGAACTATTTTCCAGTATTTTGAATAGTAACAATATGTAGGCCTATATATTATAATAAATATAATGTACTGTTTTTGCTGTACTTTGGATCAAATAAATACAGGCTTGGTGAGCTGATGACACTTCTTAAAAAAAAAATTGTTTAAATAATTTGACTGGTAGTGTATGTATTGTCACCATGTTTGCTTTGTCTTTGTCTGTTCATTGTGTTGCTCACGTCTGTTTTGTGTTTTCTCATGCAGTTTATGCTGTCTCCTGTTTTCCTGGGTTCCAGTTTCCTGCCACTGTTTTGGATATTGCACCCACGATGTCTTGACTCTTCTGTTGTTTATTTGTTTGTTTGTTCCTAATAAACTGTTTAAATGCACTCGCAAGTGAATCTCAAGTTATTTTACGTGATAGTTATATGTATACACATTTCTTTTTTCCTCGCATTCTTTCTTGTAGCAATTCCCTCTCAGTCACACACCTGACTGAATGGCTCATTATGGAGCTCATTATGCGGGCCATTGTCTTCTCAGGTGTGAGTCACAGCATTATCCAGGATAGTTCACGCCCTCTCGCATAGACCCTTTCTACTCAAAAAGTGACAGAACATTTTAATCAATATACTGTTTTCTCTGAATGAGTGAGTTAGATTATTTTCAGATCATTTTGAAGCAAATATTCTAGGCTACAAGATCCAGTTCTCAAAAGTCTTGTGAACAAATGTTCTGTATGTGTTTTATGGCCTTATTTCAGTTACTTAAAAAAAAAAAAATTTCTAACCATGCATAAAGGTTGTTTTCTCAAAAACACAATCACGTACATACAAGCTGCTCACATATTATCATAGCCCAGTTTGTGCTGAATACAGTGTTTTTAGACTTTAGCCATTAAAATGTTTATAAGCAACTGAAAAAAGCACAAATGTCAGGGCATGTCAAAACTTCTCCGGGGCCCCAAAACACCCTCAGACCCCAAAGGGTTAAAGGGTTGCATTCGCACCGACAGTGGGTACTAAGAAGTGACGTAAGCCAGTCGACAGCGACGTCATTTGTGCGCGGCGTTCAATAATGAAAACAAAGAAGAGCAACGTTAACAACAGGAGGATGGAGGTCGCTGTGATCGGAGCTATGTTTTTGTTGTGTCTTGTGGGGTTCACAATAATGGACATGGAATGTCGACATAACTTATACGTAAAGCGATTGAAAGATCGGAAAGGAGTTCAAAATGTTCAAAAGTGCCTGCACTTCAGTGTCCGTCCATCTATCGCTGTTCTCCATTCTTGCGAAATATAAGTTGATGCGATGTTTACACAGTATGTGTTTACACAGTGTTTTAAATCATGGCGGGTGAGGGCGTTTTCGTACGCGTTTAGCCAATCAGCGTACACTTACAATATAGTTCCTATGGAACTGTTTTAGACCCTACTCTGAAATAGGAGCTAATTAGTTCCTCCCAACGGAGTTCCGGGAACTAAAACAGTTCCAAGTTCCCTGGTGCGAACACGCCAAAAAGTGGGTAGTTCCACAACTAGTTCGGGTACTATGAAAAGGTTCCTGCGGTGCGAAAGGGCCTAATGTAGCACAGCAACATTTAATGTATAGACATAAGACCAGACAAACTAAAAGTGAACATACAGGAACTTAAGTACTCAGACCAAACAAGGCAAATTTTAACGTTAAAAAAAAAACAAAAAAAACAAACAAAAAAAACTTACATTTAACGAACAAAAAATTATCCAAACGTTTTTCTAAACATAATTATTTTTTATTACATACAAAACTGAACTATTTTAATAACAGCTGTATAAGCTGCTTTAGGGGAAGGGGAAATATAGAGGCTAATATAGATCTCTTCGATAGTAAGTGCATATTAACAAACTTATTTATAAAGAATTTAAACATAGCTACAGGAGATTATCAGTGCTATTTTCTGAGAGATGTTTAACCCTCAGTAAGAGATAAATCTTTTACCTTTTATCTTACAGTTGCTCCAAAGGTTAAGCAGACACATTACAGAATTATGTTTAGGATTTACCCTGTTAGTGTCAGTCCTGTCTTCCCGTGTCTTGTGTTTCCCCTCCTCTCGTGCCCTTATTTGGTCTTCCTGTTCCCGTACTTGTTTGTCATCATTAGTTTATTAGTCCCCAGCCGTATGTAATTCTCTTTTTGGTGTCCTGAATTCCTTTGTTCCTGAGTTCCAATAAAGTCTGTGTTTGGAGAAACTCCTGGTCCCCGCGTTTCCCTGGCTCCAGCAGGATCGTGACAGAACAACCGAAGGATGTCAGTCCTGTCTTCCCGTGTCGTGTGTTTCCCCTCCTCTCGTGCCCTTATTTGGTCTTCCTGTTCCCGTACTTGTTTGTCATCATTAGTTTATTAGTCCCCAGCCATGTGTAATTGTCTTTTTGGTGTCCTGCTTTCCTTTGTTCCCGAGTTCCAATAAAGTCTGTGTTTGGAGAAACTCCTGGTCCCCGCGTTTCCCTGGCTCCAGCAGTATCGTGACAGAACAACCGGCCTACAAACCGTATCCTCCACTGTTTCCCCCCGTTTTTGTTTTCCTACGTTTTGTCAGTTTTTTTGTTGTTCCTGTTTTTTGTTTTTTCCAGGTCTTTGCCCTTGCCCGACTGGATCTCCCGTTCTATGAGTATGCGGCCGAGTTCTGTCAGCTCGCGAGGGGAATGCCGCTGGAAGACGTGGGCATCATCCACCTTTTCCACCATCCCATGGAGCTCCCAGACTTATTTTAATGTGGATCCCATACTGTAACATTAACCTAAAATAAATGTGCTCTATTACTATATTCATATTTAAGTGTTTGTGCGGAAAAGTATGAATGCACATGCGTGACAGGGAGGCGCCCGCATGATCACTGAATTTTTTCCTGATAATGAAATAACATAAAATTGGGGTACCTCAAATACATGAGAAAAAAAAAATCTACTTTTAAAGGAACCAATCCAAAACGAAAGCAAATACTCCCTGATTATATAATTTGTTTGAAGTTGCATTTCTCTCTAAAGGCGCGTCCAGTACTCTGAATTTCATCTTGCAGCCGACAAGAAAACATTAGTTTATTAACAAATAATTAAAATGTCTCTTTTTTTCATAATTATTAGGCTACTTCTGCCTATGCTTTGTGGCAAACTTAATGGGTGTGCTTAAGTGCAGAATATATTAAGGCTCATTATGGATTAGTAGACTATGTTAATTTAATATAAACGTGCGATTAGTTGAATGATGACTTAAATGAACGGCTACTAGTAACTAGAACAATCTTAAGTGGGGGGCAACCCTAAATAGCCTCTAGACTTCTCCATCAAAGTTTTTTAAAGTGTTTTATATGCATTTGCATAAATTCTGCTTTCAGAACGGTCCATAATGGAGAGATGACACATCCTTAACATTGATTTTTCCTTTGAAACACAAAAATTTAAACTGAAATAAAACTGATATTTTATGTTTTGTGAATGGTCAACCCTTCTTCATTCTGCAGATATTGTTGCTTCTGGTTTGTGCTTTGTAAATCACAGAAAGTCTACAAAATATGTAGTCTCCCAAAAACTCGGGTCTTTTTTGTCACGTCTGTATTGCATATGTGTATTTCCAAAATCTAAAGTAGCCTATAAAACACATTCATAGACGGATAATTTTCTGATGTCTGGACTCTGGTGCTGCTGAGATTTTCTGGTGCTGCTGAGAGGTTTGTGATTGTAGCTCTGTGTACCTTCGCTTTTTATTGAATCTCTACCTTACTTTCACTCCCTTTTGTCTAAAGTGATAATATATTTCTGGTGTTATCTTTCAAACTAATCTAACTAATTTGATCGTCCGCTTTTAAAACCGCGAGTGCAGCTTGTTAGCCCGTTAGCTTGTCACTCGCGGTTCCATTTGCATTTCTATTCGCGCCTATTATTATTTCTGTTTTTTTCCTCGCTCCGTTTTTCACGAGCTCATCAAACAACAGTGGTAAGTTAATTTGGTATCATTCATCAATCACGGTGAGTAATGGCTTCTTCTCCTGCTATTGTTGTTTGCACTGTTTGCCACATGTATAGTTTATCTGTCTCTGTCAGCAGCGAGGGATTCACATGTGATAAATGCAGGGAAATAGTTAGGCTGACAGAGAAGGTTTTAGAACTAGAGGCACGCATCCAAACTTTAGTTGAGGATAGTAAGAATGTGAGGGCTGAAGATACTGCTTTGGATGCGACTAGCTCAGGGAGTCCTGTACATTGTTCGGTTTCGGTTGAGCCCCTGCAGCAGGGCAACTGGGTGACTTTGAGGCGGCCTAGTCACGGGTCAAAACACCACTCTTCCGTTCCGATCAAAACATCAAACAGGTTCTCCTCACTCAGTGAAGCACCCACTGAGAAACCTGATGAAAGTGCTCTAGTTATTGGCGATTCTATTCTACGGAACGTGAAAATAGAGACACCAGCCACCATAGTCCATTGTTTACCAGGAGCCAGAGCGCCTGACATCTTGGCAAATTTAAAAGTGCTGACTAATGCTAAACGTAAATTCAGTAAGATTGTTATCCACGTCGGCGCTAATGATGTTCGACTTCGCCAGTCGGAGATCACTAAAAATAATGTTAAAGAGGTGTGTGAACTTGCAAGTACGATGTCAGACACTGTAATATGCTCTGGTCTGTTCCCTGCTTACCGTGGCAATGAGATTCATAGCAGACTGTCGTCACTTAATGGCTGGATGTCTAAGTGGTGCCCGCCAAATAACATAGGCTTTATAGACAATTGGAAGAATTTTTGGGGCAGACCTAACCTGTTGAAAAGAGATGGTGTTCATCCCTCCTGGGGTGGTGCCGCTCTTCTCTCTAGAAATATGGTACATAGTCTTAGAGTTCGTACTTGACTAACTGGGGCCCAGGTCAGGAAGCAGACAGACTGGCTAAACCGATTGTCTGCTAGCCGCCTCACGTCACAGAAGTCAGTTAACTCTCAGCACATAGAAACTTTTTCACCTATATAATCACTCTTATAATAAAATTTAATTGATGTTCAACAAATAAAAAACCAATATAATACAGATAAACACATGATAAAGCTTGGCTTATTGAATATTAGATCCCTTTCTTCAAAAGCACTTTTTGTAAATGATATGTTCACTGACCATAAACTAGATGTGCTTTGTCTGACAGAAACCTGGCTGAAACAAGATGATTACATTACTTTAAACGAGTCTACACAACAAGATTACTGTTACAAACATGAACCGCATCCAAAAGGTAAAGGGGGAGGTGTTGCTACAATTTATAGCAATATTTTCAGTATCTCTCAGAGGTCGGGTTTCAAGTATAATTCGTTCGAAGTAATGGCGCTTCATATAACGTTATCCAAAGAAACGAGTGTTAATGATAAATTCCCTGTGATGTTTGTACTGGCTACTGTATACAGGCCACCAGGGCACCATACAGACTTTATTAAAGAATTTTCAGATTTTCTATCGGAGTTAGTGCTGACTGCAGATAAAGTCTTAATCGTTGGTGATTTTAATATCCATGTTGATAATGAACAAGATTTGTTGGGATCAGCATTTATAGACATTCTAAACTCTATTGGTGTTAAACAACATGTGTCAGGACCTACTCATTGTCGAAATCATACTCTAGATTTAATACTGTCACATTGAATTGATGTCAGTGGCATTGAAATTTGGCAGCAGAGCGATGATATCTCAGATCATTATCTAGTCTCCTGTATATTCCATATATGGTAGAACCATTACCTCTACCACAAAAGATTGCTTTATAAATAATCTTCCTGACTTATCTCAGTTCCTCAGCATATCCAATAGCTCAGAACAACTTGATGATGTAACAGGAACTATGGACTCTCTCTTTTCTAGCACTTTAGATGCGGTTGCTTCTTTACGCTTAAGGAAGATTAAGGATAAGAGTCCAACACCGTGGTATAATGAGCACACTCGCGCCCTAAAGAGAGTAGCCCGGAAAATGGAGCGCAGCTGGAGGAAAACTAAATTAGAGGTATTTCGTTTAGCTTGGCGGGAAAGTACCCTATCCTACAGAAAAGCATTAAAAACTGCTAGATCTGATTACTTTTCGTCTCTTCTAGAAGAAAACAAACATAACCCTCGGTATTTATTCAATACAGTGACTAAATTAACGAAAAATAAAGCAATATTTTCATACTTCACTTCCAAGATCGATACCATCAGAGATAAAATTGTATCCTTGCAGCCGTCAGCTACAGTATCGCATCAGATAGCGCACTATAGATCCCCTGAGGAACAATTACACTCATTCTCTACTCTAGGAGAGGAAGAATTGTATAAACTTGTTAAATCATCTAAACCAACAACATGTATGTTAGACCCGATTCCATCTAAACTACTAAAAGAGCTGCTTCCAGAAGTCATAGATCCTCTTTTGGCTATTATTAATTCATCATTGTCATTAGGATATGTCCCCAAAACCTTCAAATTGGCTGTTATTGAGCCTCTCATTAAAAAACCACAACTTGACCCCAGATATCTAGTTAATTACAGACCGATCTCAAATCTCCCTTTTCTGTCAAAGATACTAGAAAAGGTAGTATCCTCACAATTATACTCCTCCCTAGAGAAAAATGATATCTGTGAGGAATTCCAGTCAGGATTTAGCTCGTATCATAGTACTGAAACTGCTCTCATTAGAGTTACAAATGACCTGCTTCTATCATCTGATCGTGGTTGTATCTCTTTATTAGTTCTACTGGATCTTAGCGCCGCGTTCGACACTATCGACCACAACATTCTTTTGAATAGACTACAAAACTTTGTTGGCATTAGTGGAAGTGCCTTAGCATAGTTCATATCGTACTTATCTGACCGCCATCAGTTCGTAGCACTGAATGAAGAGGTATCATATCGATCACAAGTGCAGTATGGAGTACCTCAAGGCTCAATACTAGGGCCGTTACTTTTCATGCTTTACATGTTACCCTTGGGAGATATTATCAGGAGACATGGTGTTAGCTTTCACTGTTATGCTGATGTTTGCACAAAGGACACGTCGATCAGCTGCTCGAAGAGCTCGCTTTTGGTGAAGACTGATGAATTTACACTTGAAAAAATGTATACCTACTTAAAAATTAAGATTACCCCAGAATAAATTGCTAGCACACCCCAATACTTTATGAACAATAATAATAAATGCTAACCTATATATAAATAGGTTATATGTCACGAATCCGGTCCACGAACTTCCGTTCACTCACCACCAGAGGTCACTCGCTCACCACATTGACTCTCACACCATACATCACAACGGACTGCATTTCCCATCACCCATTGCACTGACGACACACACAGCTGATTGTACTAATCACACGCACACCTGATTCTATGCACACACTGATTACATGCCTTACATAAACCCTGGACTTCCTCCCTGCTGAGTATTCTATGACCTTATCGCTCTCCTAGCCTTAGCTACTCTACAGAGCCCTTGATAGTTTGCCTTGCCTTGCCTTGCCTTGCCTTGCCTTGCCTTGCCAGATTACCTCTCTCGTCAAGCCCCTTTGGATACTGTTCGCTGTCGACCGACCCAGGCCCGTTTTGGATGACTCTTTGCCTTGCCTATAATATACCTGTTTGCCACTGTTCGACCCTGCCTGTTATGACTACATCTCTTCTCAATAAAGGCTTGCAAATGGATCCGCATGCCTCTAGTCTCGTTGGTCTCGTTACAATGTATATATATTAGTAAAACAAGCAAAATGTAATTTGTTTCGCTATAGGGACAATAACTATAACAGTAACTGTGGTATTGTGGCAGAAATGTAGGATATTCATAGCAAATTTTATATTATTAACGTTAACATATAGGCCAACTGAATGTAAGCTAATGTAAGGGTGTAATTAAATATAGGTCAATTTACAAATATTGTTGTTATAAGCAGTTTTGTGTTTTTCTATTTATACAAAATAAATGTGTTAATAGACTAAATACCATAAAGCCATTCTATATATCATAATTATTAAAACCTTGAAGGTTGTTAATATTTGCAGATATTTACATTCTCAACAACACTCAAGCTATGCCTACTGCTACTGTCAACTCAAGCTGTCATTATATATATATATACACATATATATGCAGGTGCATCTCAATGAATTAGAATGTCGTGGAAAAGTTCATTTATTTCAGTAATTCAACTCGATCTGTGAAACTTGTGTATTAAATAAATTCAATGCACACAGACTGAAGTAGTTTAAGTCTTTGGTTCTTTTTATTTTGATGATTTTGGCTCACATTTAACAAAAACCCACCAATTCACTATCTCAACAAATTAGAATACTTCATAAGACGAATAAAAAAAACATTTTTAGTGAATTATTGGCCTTCTGGAAAGTATGTTCATTTACTGTATATGTATTCAATACTTGGTAGGGGATCCTTTTGCTTTAATTACTGCCTCAATTCGGCGTGGCATTGAGGTACACTAGCAGATGACATTGCACACCAAATCATCACAAACTGTGGAAACTTAACACTGGACTTCAAGCAACTTGGGCTATGAGCTTCTCCGCCCTTCCTCCAGACTCTAGGACCTTGGTTTCCAAATGAAATACAAAACTTGCTCTCATCTGAAAAGAGGACTTTGGACCACTGGGCAACAGTCCAGTTCTTCTTCTCCTTAGCCCAGGTAAGACGCCTCTGATGTTGTCTGTGGTTCAGCAGAGGACAACTGTAGCCAAATTCCTTGGCATGTCTGTGTGTGGTGGCTCTTGATGACTTGTCCCCAGCCTCAGTCCATTCCTTGTGAAGTTCACCCAAATTCTTGAATCGATTTTGCTTGACAATCCTCATAAGGCTGCGGTTCTCTCGGTTGGTTGTGCATCTTTTTCTTCCACACTTTTTCCTTCCACTCAACTTTCTGTTAACATGCTTGGATACAGCACTCTGTGAACAGCCAGCTTCTTTGGCAATGAATGTTTGTGGCTTACCCTCCTTGTGAAGGGTGTCAATGATTGTCTTCTGGACATCTGTCAGATCAGCAGTCTTCCCCATGATTGTGTAGCCTAGTGAACCAAACTGAGAGACCATTTTGAAGGCTCAGAAAACCTTTGCAGGTGTTTTGAGTTGATTAGCTGATTGGCATGTCACCATATTATATTTTGTTGAGCTAGTGAATTGGTGTTTTTTTTTTTAAATGTGAGCCAAAATCATCACAATTAAAATAACTAAACACTTGAACTACTTCAGTCCTACTTCAGTCTCTGTGCATTGAATTTATTTAATACACGAGTTTCACAATTTGAGTTGAATTACTGAAATAAATGAACTTTTCCACGACATTCTAATTTATTGAGATGCACCTGTATATATATATATATATATATATATATATATATATATATATGTATAGGGAGAAGCATCTTGTCCCCGGAGTGTCCACATCATTGAATCTGGCCCCCTTTAAAAAAAGTTTGGCTTCAAATTGATATGTCAAATTATTTTTACTTTGTTTATCGAGTTTTTCTTTTCACCCAACAAACATAAAGATACTGATAAACACAAGGTACAAGACTCTGGCTTTCTCTGTCTTCTTTGGAGCTCCTATGAAATAACAAGAGAGAAAATACTGTCAAGTTCAACAGTATGATGAATAAATATTAATGGTAACACTTTATAATAAGATGTCTTTTGTTAACATTAGTTAATGTATTAACTAACATAAATGAACAATGAACAATACATTTATTACACAATTTATTAATCTTTGTTAATGTTAGTCAATAAAAATACAGTCGTTCATTGTTCATGTTAGTTCACAGTGCATTAATGTTTATAAACACAACTTGTAATTTTAATATTGCATTAGTAAATGCTGAAATTAACATGAACTAAGATTAATAAATGCTGCAGAAGTACTGTTCATTCTTATTTCATGTTTACAGAGTTTAATATAGCAATGTGGTCGCTCAGTTTTTCAAGATCAGTTTTAATCGTGTAACTGTTAATTTACATTTACATTTACATTTACATTTACATTTAGTCATTTAGCAGACGCTTTTATCCAAAGCGACTTACAATTGGGGAATACATCGAGCGATTAATCTTGAAGAGGCAATCAGACATACGAAGTGCTTGCAACACCAAGTCTCAGACATTGTTCAAATAAATACAAACTACCAAAGGAAGGAATAAGTAAAGATAATTTTTTTTTTTTTTTTTTTTTTAAGTTTAGGATGAAGTCAAGTGCTGTCGAAAGAGATGAGTTTTCAGTTGTTGCTTGAAGATTGACAGGGATCCAGCATTCCGGATAGAGGTGGGAAGATCGTTCCACCAGCCAGGAATGGTGAATGAGAATGATCTAGAGAGTGATTTTGCGCCTCTCTGTGATGGTATCACGAGGCGTCGCTCACTAGCAGATCTCAGATTTCTGGAGGGGATGTAGTTTGTTAATAGAGAGTGCAAGTAAACGGGTGCTGAGCCAGTGGTTGTTCTATATGCAAGCATCAGTGTCTTGAACTTGATGCGAGCCGTGATTGGTAGCCAGTGCAGGGAGATAAAGAGAGGTGTAACATGGGCTCTTTTGGGCTCGTTGAAGACCAGTCGTGCCGCTGCATTCTGAATCATTTGTAGAGGTTTGACTGTATTAGACGGAAGTCCAGCCAGAAGAGCATTGCAATAGTCCAGCCTAGAAATGACAAGGGCCTGGACAAGAAGTTGTGCAGCATGCTCTGTCAGAAAGGGCCTGATCTTTCTGATGTTATATAGTGCAAACCTGCAAGATCGAGCAGTTTTTGTAATGTGGTCTTTGAAGGTCAGCTGATCATCAAAGATTACACCAAGATTTCTGACCGAAGTTGATGGGGTTATTGTTGATGAACCTAACTGGATCGTGAAGTCATGCTGTAGAGTCGGAGTGGCAGGGAGGACAAGAAGCTCAGTCTTTGCCAGGTTGAGCTGCAGGTGATGTTCTTTCATCCATGCCGAGATGTCCGCCAGGCAACCTGAGATCCTTGCAGTTACCGTTGGATCATCTGGTTGAAAAGAGAGGTAGAGCTGTGTGTCATCAGCGTAGCAATGGTATGAGAATCCATGTGCCTGTATGATGGGACCCAGTGATGTAGTGTATGTGGAGAAGAGGAGGGGTCCAAGAACTGATCCCTGAGGAACCCCAGTGACCAGTGTATGTGCTTTGGATACCTCACCTCCCCAGGCCACCCTGAAAGACCTACCAGTGAGATAGGATTCAAACCAGCGAAGTGGAATGCCAGAGATGCCCAGTGATGAGAGGGTGGACAGGAGTATCTGATGATTGACAGTGTCAAAAGCGGCAGATAGGTCCAGCAGAATGAGGACTGATGATTTGGAATGGGCTTTTGCAATTCGCAGGGCTTCAGTGACCGAGAGAAGCGCAGTCTCAGTTGAATGGCCCCTCCTGAAACCTGACTGTTTAGCATCCAGTTTGTCGTTCTGTGAAAGAAACAGTGAGACTTGGTTGAAGACAACTCGTTCAAGTGTTTTCGCTATGAACGGAAGGAGAGAGACAGGTCTGTAGTTTTCTATAAGAGAAGTGTTTAATGTAGGTTTTTTGAGCAGTGGGGTTACCCGAGCCTGCTTGAACGCAATGGGGAAGTTACCTGTGAGTAGGGATGTGTTGATGATGTGTGTGAGTGCAGGTAAGAGTGTGGGTGAGATTGCTTGGAGAAGGTGTGAGGGGATTGGGTCAAGAGGACATGTTGTAGGATGGTTGGAGAGGAGAAGCTTGGATACTTCAGCTTCAGTGAGTGGACAGAAAGAAAAGATGGGAGTTTTAGCAGTGGATGTGGTAGGGTGAGGGTCCTGTGTGCGTGGAGGTGAAAACTGACCACTGATTGATCTAGTTTTGTCTGTAAAGAAAGTGGCAAAGTCATCAGCTGTAATAGAGGTGGAGGGAGGAGGTGGAGGGGACAGAGGAGGGAATTAAATGTTCTGAAGAGATTACGCATGTCTGGAGCGCTGTCGATCTTGTTATGGAAATGTGAGGATTTGGCAGTGTGGACTTTAGCAGAGAAGGATGTGAGCATAGACTGGTACCTACTGAGGTCCGACAGATCGTTTGATTTGCGCCATTTTCTCTGCCGCTCTGAGTGTAGTCCGATGTTCACGAAGAACCTCGGATAACCAGGGGTTGGAAGGAGCAGCCCGTGCGGGCCTAGAGGAGAGAGGACAAATGTCGTCTAGACAAGAGGTTAAGGTAGAGCATAAAGTCTCAGTAGCTGCGTTTACATCCAGAGATGAGAAATGGGTGGGTGAGGAAGAGAGGAGGATACTACAGAGGAAAGATGGGAAGGAGAAAGGGAGCGCAGGTTTCGTCTAAAAGTAACTGGTAGGGGTTGGTGGCACAGGAGAAGCAAAGTGTAATGTAAATGTAATGAAGAAATGGTCCAGTATGTAGCGGTTGTACCAGAATGTTATCTGCAGTACAATTGCGTGTGTAAATTAAGTCAAGTTGGTTGCCTGATTTGTGCGTGCTAGTAGTGGTAAGGCGTTTGAGATCAAACGAAGCTAGGAGTGCATGGAAGTCTGTAGCATAAGGCTTGTCTAGGTGAATGTTGAAATCACCAAAGACTAGGAGTGGAGTGCCATCCTCCACGAAAGAGGACAACAGCCCGTCCAGCTCCTCTAGGAAGGTGGCTAGAATTTGGCTAGGGGACGGTAAATGACCACGATCTGGAGTTTTATCGGAGCTGATACAGTAATGGCATGAGATTCAAATGAGTTGTAATTGCATAGGGAAGAGCGGGTTGAGTATTTCCAATTGTTAGAAATGAGCAGACCAGTGCCTCCACCCCGCCAACTTGCCGGGGGTGTGAGAGAAAGAGAGATTAGTAGAGAGCAGCTGGGGTTGCTGAGTCTTCTGGACGAATCCAGGTCTCAGTCAAGCCCAAGATGCTGAGCGTGGATTTTAAAGAAAAGCAGAAATGAAGTCAGCTTTGTTGACAGCTGACTGACAATTCCAGAGACCCACAGAGAAGGAAAGAGGTGTAGTGAAGGAGGTAGAGATAAGGCGAGGTTAGCAGGATTACGTTGCCGTCTGCGTGGGACGTTAGAGCGTGGTTGAGAGAGAACCGGAATAGTTTGGAAACACATGATAGAGGTGGCAGGAAAGAGGATGGAAACGGAGAGTGTGTAAGGAAGGGGAAAAAGAAAAGATACTTAAGTGTGTCGCCGGAGTCGTTGCTCGGTTAAAGTCGCAGGAAAAGTTCATTTATTTCAGTAATTCAACTCGATCTGTGAAACTTGTGTATTAAATAAATTCAATGCACACAGACTGAAGTAGTTTAAGTCTTTGGTTCTTTTTATTTTGATGATTTTGGCTCACATTTAACAAAAACCCACCAATTCACTATCTCAACAAATTAGAATACTTCATAAGACGAATAAAAAAAACATTTTTAGTGAATTATTGGCCTTCTGGAAAGTATGTTCATTTACTGTATATGTATTCAATACTTGGTAGGGGATCCTTTTGCTTTAATTACTGCCTCAATTCGGCGTGGCATTGAGGTACACTAGCAGATGACATTGCACACCAAATCATCACAAACTGTGGAAACTTAACACTGGACTTCAAGCAACTTGGGCTATGAGCTTCTCCGCCCTTCCTCCAGACTCTAGGACCTTGGTTTCCAAATGAAATACAAAACTTGCTCTCATCTGAAAAGAGGACTTTGGACCACTGGGCAACAGTCCAGTTCTTCTTCTCCTTAGCCCAGGTAAGACGCCTCTGATGTTGTCTGTGGTTCAGCAGAGGACAACTGTAGCCAAATTCCTTGGCATGTCTGTGTGTGGTGGCTCTTGATGACTTGTCCCCAGCCTCAGTCCATTCCTTGTGAAGTTCACCCAAATTCTTGAATCGATTTTGCTTGACAATCCTCATAAGGCTGCGGTTCTCTCGGTTGGTTGTGCATCTTTTTCTTCCACACTTTTTCCTTCCACTCAACTTTCTGTTAACATGCTTGGATACAGCACTCTGTGAACAGCCAGCTTCTTTGGCAATGAATGTTTGTGGCTTACCCTCCTTGTGAAGGGTGTCAATGATTGTCTTCTGGACATCTGTCAGATCAGCAGTCTTCCCCATGATTGTGTAGCCTAGTGAACCAAACTGAGAGACCATTTTGAAGGCTCAGAAAACCTTTGCAGGTGTTTTGAGTTGATTAGCTGATTGGCATGTCACCATATTATATTTTGTTGAGCTAGTGAATTGGTGTTTTTTTTTTTAAATGTGAGCCAAAATCATCACAATTAAAATAACTAAACACTTGAACTACTTCAGTCCTACTTCAGTCTCTGTGCATTGAATTTATTTAATACACGAGTTTCACAATTTGAGTTGAATTACTGAAATAAATGAACTTTTCCACGACATTCTAATTTATTGAGATGCACCTGTATATATATATATATATATATATATATATATATATATGTATAGGGAGAAGCATCTTGTCCCGGAGTGTCCACATCATTGAATCTGGCCCCCTTTAAAAAAAGTTTGGCTTCAAATTGATATGTCAAATTATTTTTTACTTTGTTTATCGAGTTTTTCTTTTTCACCCAACAAACATAAAGATACTGATAAACACAAGGTACAAGACTCTGGCTTTCTCTGTCTTCTTTGGAGCTCCTATGAAATAACAAGAGAGAAAATACTGTCAAGTTCAACAGTATGATGAATAAATATTAATGGTAACACTTTATAATAAGATGTCTTTTGTTAACATTAGTTAATGTATTAACTAACATAAATGAACAATGAACAATACATTTATTACACAATTTATTAATCTTTGTTAATGTTAGTCAATAAAAATACAGTCGTTCATTGTTCATGTTAGTTCACAGTGCATTAATGTTTATAAACACAACTTGTAATTTTAATATTGCATTAGTAAATGCTGAAATTAACATGAACTAAGATTAATAAATGCTGCAGAAGTACTGTTCATTCTTATTTCATGTTTACAGAGTTTAATATAGCAATGTGGTCGCTCAGTTTTTCAAGATCAGTTTTAATCGTGTAACTGTTAATAATAGATTTGAACAAAGAAATGAAGCATTACTATGCACAGGCCATATTGATTGCAAATACAAAAATAAGATGAGTAAAGAAAATGCGGTACTTATTAAAATAATCACCCATTCTATGACTAATAAAATAATCGCAACTTACTCTGTATTGTCACAGATCGGCCAGGCTCATTCACCACCCAATCACAGCGCACTCCGTCACCAGAGTATTAACGCCACACACCTGATTGAAATCATCACCCTCATCAAGGACCATTCATAAGCACACACCTCACTTCACTCTGCGTCTGATCTCATTCATTCAAAGTGGACTCTCTCCATGCTATCCAAACGATACATTGAGAAACCTACCTTTTGTGTCTCCTCCAGAGTTACTTTCTGCTCCTCGCTCCAATGTCTCTTCCCGTCATCATCTCCTTGTGGACCGTCTCTATACTCATCATCAGAGGTGTGTGCTCTCTCCCATCTCCGTCCCACGATCTCCTGCGAATCAAGAAACAAGGTTATATACTCCATCAACCCAAGAACTGTTCAAGAACCCAAGATACTCACCCGCCATTTCATTCTGCACCCGTTGCTGTTAATAAACTTACCTGTTTACCTGCTAATCCTCTGTCTGAGTCTCCTTCCGTAACATGTATAACTGAACATGGCTATCCTCGGATTAGCTGCGTGCGCTGCGTCGTCTTGTTTGACAGGTGTCAGGGTTAAGGGCAATACTGTCACCTGGAGGTCAACCAGGTACTGGCGCTGGATTATTTACATGTGGTGTAATCATAAGAGTCCTGTTCATTTTAAATATTGCGGTTATCGTCAATACCGGTATATCACAACACCCCTAGTTGTCACTACTACTGCAAACTCCCATATATGAGTCATTCTACAGAATTGATCCAAACTGATGTCCCACAGCCAAAAAATGGGATATATATATATATATATATAAGTCATCATTTATTGGTTACTTTCAATTGGGATGCGGCTGTCCTGAACCAAAATTTCAATTTATGACAATCAACTTTTTTTTTTTTATTATTTACTTTTTTTGGGGCATTTTATTCCGTTGTTGTTGTTTTAAAAAAAGTCAAGTTAAAAGAAAATATTTTATATTTTCTTTGTAAATCATGAAACTTTATTTAAAAAAAAAAAAAAAGTGTCCTGCATTTTGTATGTAACTACCAAAACGGTGTATGTTTTAGTCCATTGGCTGAGACTGATTTTAACCACACCCCTAAATTTATGATCAGGAAATATTCCTGTGTCCCACTCTCTCATAAATACAAGATGTGAGTAGATAAGGTCCCATCATTTTGAGGTAAATTGTTTTCAAATGTCTGAAAATCTTTGTGTAACATTAAGGAATGTCACTACCGAACACCTTTTTTTCTGCAATTAAGCACACTTTTTTCATTGTTACTCCATAACATTTACTTGTTGTAATGTGTACAACTGTTCAACCGTTCCCTGGTGTCATTTAAGAAGGGTCTTTACTCTCTATGTCATTTCTAGAGACTAGAATATCACATAGAAGGTTGACTTTTTTTACTTGAGCCAGTAATCTAGAGACAACCTAGAAACAACATAATACATTAAAACACTTCTCACTCTCTTTCGTCATATGTCTCTCACTTTTTTATTCTGTGGTCTGCTGTTATGAGCTCTTTTTCTCAGACTGCTTTGCTTTCTCTGAGCTGTTGGTCACATCTCTGCTCTTATGTCGTTAGTGTAGCATCTGGTTTGGGCTTGAACACCAGTGGATTTGGAAAACTTCAGCTACTCGCATTTAATCAGTGAACACACACTGGAGAGGATTTTAATATGTGGAGTATCAAAAATGATTGTTCTTAAGTATTTTAAAGTAGTCACTATATCATATTAGTAAGTTGTGTAACAATCACTATATGTTTGCTTGTTTGTCCAGACCCTTTATTTCTAATTATTGTTATCACTAGCCACTGCAGAGGACTTACTTGACTCCCAAAATCCTGGTATATTTAACAGAAAGGAAATGCAGAGGTAATAGAGCTGTTGTAATCTGACATTTAGGGGAAGGATACAGCATTCTCTCTGTAACCAAACTGAGTTCTGAGATGGTCAGTGCCTTGATATACAAGATTAAGGCAGTTTAATGAACCCATGGGGCCTGTGAAGGACTTCTAATGGCCCATTTTTTCATCCTACGACTTCCTCCATCACTCCCTCCAGGGAGGGGGCTTCATAGTACTGCTGGAGCCCGCTGATAAAAGCTTTGGCTTGGGTTCACAGGCTGCTGGGAATAACCTAAGCCATCCAGTGGCAAACTGTTGCTACCAGCAGTGTGCTGTACCTTGCAGGGTATTAAACGTCATGGTATTCTAGGAAAAAGGCAGAAAATGAGGACTGTGATCACCAATTGCTAAACATGTCAGGAGTTTTAAGCTTGCCAAATGGGAAAGGAGCGAGAATGAGTGTACCTTTCCAAAGTTTTTCCACTGACCGCATTAGCTGGCTTGCACCAACAGGTCAACTGACCGAACGCCACCAGTACAGAATATAAATATCTGTATAGCAATGAAAAAGATTAAAAGCCATGGTTTTGATTTGATCTTGTGATTGTACATGGGCAGTCTTGGCCAGTGCTGCTTATGGTGGGTGTGGAGAGTTTTCCCATTCCCAATTCACACACCTCTTGAGAATATTTTATTCAGAATGTTTCAGGAAATGTGTCTCTAAGAGACTTCTGTGAACAAACAACCAAATCCATATATTTCTCTTGTTTGGCCCCACATGAGAGAGTCTCAGCAGAAAGGCACGCTGGACCTTTTTAAGACCCAGAGATGACCAGGCACAGATTCTTTACAAGCTCCTCCAAGAATTCCTGTTCGCTTCCCACGACAGGCTGACAAACGTCACATCTACGACAGCAAGCAGGAAGGGGGTGGAGAAAATAGGAGGAAGAGAAAGATCTAACTGAGACTAACTGAGAGAGAAGGAAGTAGATATGTAGAGAATGAGCAAAGTAGGGTGTGTGTAGTAAGCCCATGGGACAACAGTGAGATCTGTGATTGGGGTGAAAAGTGCTGTTTTATCCGGTCTAAATAATCATTGCTCACTGACTATATGAAGAAACAGTATGTAATAAATCCAGTGCAGTAACTGAGACCATAAATGTGCAAAAAGGCCTAACTGTTATCTTAGCAAAGTAGTTATCTTAGCAAACTATTATCTTAGCAAACAATCATTTAGTTTTTTTAGTTTTTTTTTTTTCTTCAAAATCCTGACCTTTTTCACCTGTGACCTAAAAAATCTAAATAAACTCCTTCAAGAACTTGCAAGCTATATTCACAAAACATCGATCAATGTAGACAAGACATGTTGTTGTATATTTTTTTCTTGTTCAAAAATAAATTACTAGAGAGGTTTTGAAGCCAGTAGACTTTATTGACCATACAACAAAGTCAAGTTACTATTTGCAAAGGTAACTCCCGATTGGCTGTGTTACACTCGTATATATGTGCCTGAAGCTGTTCCACAGTATTCCATATATTCGCCGTTGTATTTTGGGACAGGTATGTTTTACCATATATGTGTTTTTGAAGGTGATCAATAGCTTTTCATGCATGTATTTCTAGCTCCTGAACAGAGTCTTTTCCATATATGGGGTTTTCAAATTTTAAATAGTTCACTCAGTTTATGGCTCACTGCAATCCTTAACACACACCTGTTTCACACAGTCAGACTAATAATAGTAGATAATAGTAGAATAGTTTCTTCTAAGTAGGCATAATTCTATGTATTATATTAATTCAAGATTAATAAAAATCTTCTACAATGTCAACCACTGAGAAAACATTACCTACTGCATTGCAAACCCTAGCAACCACCCAGGACACTGTAGCCACCTAACCACCTAATACCACCCTAGCGGTGCTCTCAAACACCTAGAAGATTCTAGAAATGCTTATCAATATACCCATGTAAAAAAAAACTATGCATCTGTCTGTCAGACAGTTTAATTATAAGGCCTTTTCACACTAACAAGAGAGCCCTCCACTTTAAATTTACAAATAAGTAAAAATAAGGTGTGTTCAACACTTAAAACTAAAAATATGACCAAAAGATGATATACCCAACATTTAAAACCCCAGAATTTGATACTGAGTAACTTAAAGGGGACATCAGATGCCCATTTTCCACAAGTTGGTATGATTCTTTAGGGTCTTCATGAAAGGTCTATAACCACTTTGGTTAAAATGTCTCCCCACATGAAAAAAATACTATAGTAATTTATAGTAAATACCCTAACCCTAACTATAGTAAAGTACTTGAATTAATTTGATGTGGTAATTCTATAGTTGCTGTGGTAATATAACAACTATAGTAATATAAACAAAATTTTTTACACAATACTGTACTAAGTTTTACTTAGTATAACTATAGGGTATATTATACTACAATACACTACAGTTTACTGTACTAAAAACTAAAGTACACTACAATATTTATTAAAGTTTATTAGTTAACTATAGTTAATACTACAGTTTGCTGTAGCAAGTGTTGTTGTTACAGGGCTGACGAGACATGAGATGTGCGGATCCATATGCAGACTTTTATTAGGCAGAGACGTGGTCAAAACAGGCAGGGTCAAACAGTGGCAAACAGGTATAACATGGGCGAGACAAAGAGTAAACAAAGACAAGCGTGGGTCGACGATCGGCAAACGGTATCCAAAGGGGCGAGACAGGAGAGGTAGTCCAACAACGTGAGCGATAGTCCAGGCAGGAGAAAACACAATCCGACAAAGGCAAGGCAAGACTAGGAAACTAACGGGGCTCTGTAGGGCAGCGATAATGCATACAATACTCGGCAGTGACAGAAGGAAAGTCCAGGGTAGAAATAGAGTGTGTGATTAGTGAGAGCTGTGTGTGCAATCAGTGCAATTGTAATATGTGACAGCTGTGTGATCTGTGTGATGGATGATGGTGAGTGAGTGACCTCTGGTGGTGAGTGAATGGAAGTACAGACGAGATTCGTGACAGTTGTAAATACTATAATATATACAGTATAATACACTTTAATGTAGTATGGCTCAAAAACACTATAGTATTTACTGTAACTTACTATATATATATTTTTTTTTCATCTGGGGTAGTGTAAAACAACACCATTTTTACCTTGTCAAAAACAGCTCTGTTCACTGCAAGCCGTTTCAGTGCACGTCTCTTTAAATGCTAGTGAGCTCTGCTCACCACGCTCCTCTCTTCTGTGGGGTGATGAGCCATTCTCATGAGAGTGTAAACTTTAGCCGCAGAACTTGCTAACTAGCACATTATTAGGAAAGGCGATTAGCAAAGATTCATAAAAAAAATAAAAAAGGCTTCTGTAGGTGAAGCTGGATCATGAATGATTTGTGTGAACATAGACACATTTAGGTAGATCGGGGGTGCATTCACTTCAAAAACAAACTAAATCCATTGCGTCTTCAGCGGCTCAGATATTAGGAGTAAATGATGACTGCAATGTTCATTATTACATCCAAAAACAAAACACCACAATCGCTTAGGAGACATTCTTGTCTACCCCTGCTCCGGTGTCGAAACAATGGTGGACTGACATGCTTAAACGCCAGTGTCAGTCAATAGTTGTGGGAGGGCCTTGGCCTGTGTGATGTACATCTGGCCAGAGTCTGAGAATGGCTTGATTTGAGAAAGGGGTTATTATTTTGGGGGGATTTAAAAAAATAAAAAATAAATAAAATAAAAAGCAGTGGGTGGATTTTTATCATTGTAGGGTGGTTGTGTACACACACTGCCAACACACATTTATGTTGAAACACCATGTAAAAGTGAATTTTGCATCTGATGACCCCTTTAGCTATCAGACAGTTGGTGGATATACAGAGACTTACTACATCACATTAAAGTAGCAAGGAGCCAGCAAGATATAAGTAGGGTAGATATTATTATTCCTAGACTACAGAAGAACTAAAAAAAGACTGAAATATGGGAAAGTCTATTAAACCTGTTGTCAAGTCAAGTCACCTTTATGTATATGGTTCTTTAACAATACTGATTATGTCAAAGCAGCTTTACAGTGTCAACAGTTTGCCAACAATTCAAGAGGGCAAAAAGAGTCATCTTCCAGCTAAAGTCAGTTCACTGATAATTCAGTGATGTCATCATCCAGTTCAGCTCTCTTCCAATAGTGTCTGTGCAGTCAGTCAAGCATCCCCAACTAAGCAAGCCAAAGGTGACAGTGGCAAGGAACCAAAACTCTATCGGTGACAGAAAGGGAGAAAAAAACCTTGGGAGAAATCAGGCTTAGTTTGGGGCCAGTTATCCTCTGGCCAGACGAAACCAGCATGGTCTGGTTTAATTCCAGGCTGCAACAAAGGTCAGATTGAGCAGAGGACTCGTCTGGTTCCTGTGGTCTTTTGCCGATGGTCGTTGAGGTGACTTCACAAGGGATCTGTCTCTTGGGCGCATCTTGTTGATATGGTCTCTGCTGACATTCATGGTTGTAGAGGTCGTCTAGTAGAGCCCAACTGATATGGGGTTTTTGGGGCTGATATTAGGTAGTAAGAAAAATCCGATATTGATATATTGGCCAATATTACAGTACCAGTCAAAAGTTTGGACACACTTCCCATTCATGTGGGAATACAGTATATACATAAACAGAATATACAGTATATACATATACACATTTTTTGCAATGAACACTCAAATTTGGTGATCAAACACTTATATGTATAATGATGTGACAAAGGTATGTAATGGAGGCAGGGTATTTAACAATTTAACAATAAACTTTATCTAAAATGAGTCTGACATCAGTGCACTAAACAGTAAACTTCACTTCACTTCACTATGATTTAATGATTTTTTTCCCCCACAAATTTTGTGTTGTGTATTTTCTGTTAATCAAATAAACATGCAGAACATGAGGATTCAAATTTAATTTTTCTAGTATAAATAGTATCTGTGCAATCGATGATAGTCGCTAGAAATTAATTGTCTCCAACTGAGCAAGCCAGAGGCGACAGCGGCAAGGAACCAAAACTCCTTCTGTGACAGAATGGAGAAAAAAAACCTTGGGAGAAACCAGGCTCAGTCGGGGGGCCAGTTCTCCTCTGGCCAGACGAAACCCGTAGTTCAATTCCAACTGCAGCCACGTCAGATTGTGTAAAGGGCTTAATAATTTATTATTTAAAAAATAGTTTATTTTTATAAAAAATAGTTAATTTTTCATATTTGTATATTATTATTATTTTATTTATTTATTTATTTATTTTTAATGTATAAATATATTATATTTCTATTTTTATATTGTTGAAATTTCTAACAATAATAGTATTATGTAATTAGTTTTTTTTTTATTATATATACATTTTATTTATTTATTTATTATATTTTTAGTTATTTTGTTATATTTTTAGATTTATTGTATTTTAGTCTTCACTGGAGATATGTCTCCGCTGACGATCAGGACTGTAGACATCACCTCCCGGCGCTGATCCACCATCTGATCGGATATGGACTGAGAAACAGAATAAGAAAGAAACAGACAAATATTAGCGTAGATGCCATTCTTCTTACGATGTAACGAGTACATCGTGTGTTATGGGAAGTGTTCCTGGTTTCCAGTTGATCTAATTAATGCAGCTTAACAATCCTTTAACGGATTTGAATAATATAAGAGTGTATTAGTGTGTTATGTGTAAGCCAGGTTAAAGAGATGGGTCTTTAATCTAGATTTAAACTGACAGAGTGACAGTTTTATAACTGGATTCTGTGATTCCGTCCGTGTTTTCTGCATCGTGGAAATCATAGGGCCCTACTTATGTAGCAAACGAGTATGATAAGCTCTTTGTGAGAGTAAAAAACTGGGACATTGTTTATTTACTTTATAGCATTGCGTCTCACCAACTAGGTGACAACGTAGCGCTAATTCACCTTTCAACAGACACAAGCCACCACTGCACTGCCATCTATTGGACTGCAGAAAGATACAGTGGGGAAAAAAATTATTTGATCCCCTGCTGATTTTGTACGTTTGCCCACTGACAAAGAAATGATCAGTCTATGATTTTAATGGTAGGTTTACTTGAATAGTGAGAGACAGAATAACAACTAAAAAATCCAGAAAAACGCATTTCAAAAAAGTTATACATTGATTTGCATTTTAATGAGTGATATAATATTTGACCCCTTCGCAAAACATTATTTAGTACTTGGTGGCAAAACCCTTGCTGGCAATCACAGAGATCAGACGTTTCTTGTTGTTGGCCACCAGGTTTGCACACATCTCAGGAGGGATTTTGTCCCACTCCTCTTTGCAGATCCTCTCCAAGTCATTAAGGTTTCGAGGCTGACATTTGGCAACTCGAACCTTCAGCTCCCTCCACAGATTTTCTATGGGATTAAGGTCTGGCTTCTTCTTGAGCCACTCCTTTGTTGCCTTGGCCGTGTGTTTTGGGTCATTGTCATGCTGGAATGCCCATCCACGACCCATTTTCAATGCCCTGTGACAGTGGGGATGGTGTTCTTGGGGTCATAGGCAGCATTCATCCTCCTCCAAACACGGCGAGTTGAGTTGATGCCTAAGAGCTAAATTTTGGTCTCATCTAACCACAATACTTTCACCCAGTTGTCCTCTGAATCATTCAGATGTTCATTGGCAAACTTCAGACGGGCCTGTACATGTGCTTTCTTGAGCAGAGCAGGGGGACCTTGCGTTGCAGGATTTCAGTCCTTCACGGCGTAGTTTGTTACCAATTGTTTTCTTGGTGACTATGGTCCCAGCTGCCTTGAGATTATTGACAAGATCCTCCCGTGTAGTTCTGGGCTGATTCCTCACCGTTCACACAATCATTGAAATGCCACGAGGTGAGATCTTGCATGGAGTCCCAGATCGAGGGACAGTTATTTTGTGTTTCCTCCATTTGCGAATAAATCGCACCAACTGTTGTCACCTTCTCACCAAGCTGCTTGGCGATGGTCTTGTAGCCCATTCCAGGCTTGGGTAGGTCTGACATCCTTGGACAGCTCTTTGGTCTTGGCCATGGTGGAGAGTTTGGAATCTGATTGATTGATTGCGTCTGTGGACAGGTGTCTTTTATACAGGAAAGAATCTGAGATTAGGAGCACGCCCTTTAAGAGAGTGCTCCTAATCTCAGTTCGTTACCTGTATAAAAGACACCTTGGAGCCATAAATCTTGCTGATTGATATGGGATCAAATACTTATTTCACTCATTAAAATGCAAATCAATTTATAACTTTTTTGAAATGCGTTTTTCTGGATTTGTTGTTGTTGTTGTTGTTGTTGTTATTCTGTCTCTCACTGTTCAAATAAACCAACCATTAAAATTATAGACTCATAATTTCTTTGTCAGTGGGCAAATGTACAAAATCAACAGGGGATATTTTTTATTTATTTATTTTTTTCCCCAACTGTACTAACTTTTCAGTCTACTACGTTACTGACTGTACTGACAAACCATGTTGACTTACGAAATTTGTTGTGACCGATGTGATTTTATCTGATGCAGATATATCTGTGACAGGCTAATATTGGCTGATAAAATCAGCAAAACAATAAATCGGTCAGGCTCTAGTCTCTAGGTTCTGATCCACCATCTGGACTGGATACGTACTGGATCTGGGTGACTGCAGTAACCATCTGATTTGGATACAGACTGGATCTGGGTGGGTACGGTGACCTCGGAATAACAATAAAACAGACTAATATTAACGTAGATGCCATTCCTCCTACGATGTAGCGAGCACATTGGGAGTTATGGGAAGTGTTCCCAGTACCTGTCACGGTGCACACAGCAGGGAGGGACGAGGAACACGGAGACAAGGATAAACTTCAAAATAATAGTCTTTAATGGTGACATCAGGACAGGACAGGGCAAGACAAGGCAAGGTTGACACAGAAAGGAACACCGGGGAATAACGAGTAGACCAGACAAACACTAACTAAACAGGCAGGAACTAAATACACATGACAATCACTGATAATTACTGAAACACGGCTGGACAAGACTTAACTAATAATCACACACGTAACAAGGACAGGAACAAGACCAAATATGGAAACAAGAGGCGGGAACACATGACAGACACGACAGAGGACGTGACAGTGGGCACTCTGGAGGCCCCTCAGGACAGACATGGACAGGAACACAGAACGGGGACCTCCAGAGCGTAACAGACAGACAGAGGCCATGGCAGGGCTGGGAGCTCAGGCGGCCATGGCAGAAAAACAAAACGTGGTGAAGGGGCGCCGCTTACTGTTGTGGTCTGGTCTTCTGTCACGGTGCACACAGCAGGGAGGGAAATAATTTTGTTCAGTGTATGTTCCATTCAAAAGGTATTAAAGTGTGTGAGATGTGAATTTAAATTTATTTAGAGAGGTATATTATGTCATACTTCACACTTCTCTAGTAAGCTTCGTCTGTGTGTGAAGACTCTGCAGGCTGTGGCATAGTGCAAATCTGTGAAAGAATGTTCCGAAGAGAAGTAAACGTAAATGGATTTCCTATGCTCAGGGAGTAGGGAGCAAAGACCACTGTGTAGGGACCATGTCAATCAGAACACAGTTCACAGAGCTCTCTTCTAACGAGCTCTGAATCAGATGTGTTAAATAAGAAATACATGCAAAATATGCAGAGCAGTGGAACGCAAAGACTGGAATTGAGAACCACTGCTGTAGATCATATTATCCAGTCATACATTCAGTCTCCAACGCCGTATACAAGATAATGTTTCATTAACAAATTAGTAATATTTTTTTTCCCTCTAAAAAAAAAAAATAACAATTTTGTTGCTGTTTGTTTACAATTTTTTGACTGTACAAAATGATTGTACAGTCATTATGCGAAGTTGGCATGAACTGAAGGCCTAAACAGTGAAATTAGCGGTGATGACATCTCAGAGAGGCTACACTGGATCTACGGAAGTGGCAGTGAATGTCAATGGTGTTTAGACAAAACAGGGATGGTGCCCTTACACAGTATTTGAAGGAAGAGGAGCTAATGACTGAGCTGAACAGGCTCAATGAAACTAAACAGGTATCAACTTAGTAGTGGCCCAGGTAGGTTGTGCTGTATCTGTTCAAGGCATTATGTTTGTACACTTTTAACAAATGTTTATGTAACATTGTTTATCTTGTATTATCTAACTTAGTTAACTGATGAGCGACACTTTTCACTATGTACAAAGGGCAGGCATAATAAGCAAGGCTTCAGCTTACACCTTTTTCGGTAATTATGTATATTTATTTATTTTGTGAAAAGTTGTCTGTGAGGACCGAAATAAAATTATTGATTCATTGATGAGGTGTGCCAACAGTATTACATTTCCACATTCCCCTCTAGGCCACTCATTTCTCACATAACCTTGGAGAGGGTCCAGATATAAGAGGACCACGGTGTGAGGATGTCACAATGGCTACAGAATATTTCAGACATTTTACACAGCAGTTAGCCACAGCCTCAGATGTCACGTCTGATGCATGTTGCACACAAAAATGTTAAGCATTTTGTTTTAAGAAATCTAGTATATACAATGTATATACACAAAAGGAAGTCTTTCATTGTATCACATTGTAGGTTTTCTAAGGATAAATCAACTTGCAATGATGGTTCCATGGATACAATAAAGATAGACTTTGAGACATGACTCTTCTTAATAAAGAGATCTAGAAATTGCTTAAAGATTACCTTAATAAAGTAAAAACTGACATGACTGATATGGCACTGAAAAAAATCAACTTCTCAAGTGGTCGAATGCGTATAGGGCCACACAGGTGGAGGGGTTGAAGGGTCTTCTCCTTTTTCTCATCGCTAAGTAGGCACCAATTCCTTTCCCTGAGGGAGAAGCCTGCTTTCATGTGGTAAGTCTTCCACCAGCAATCAGAGAGTAAACCACACTAGTTTACCCTCCTGCCTACTATACACCCACCCGTTGTGGCTTATTGTGCTTATTATTCCTATATTACACAACACTAAAGAGTTAAAATGAAGGGTTGAAGACACTTTTCCATTTCTGAGTTTGTTTTTAAGGATAAATTATGGAACACTAAGTCTGATGAGTGATTTTTAACAACTAGTATCATTTTCAGAGCCTTCCTCACCATGATTCTACATAAGGATACTTTAAACACAGTGATGCCATTATACTAAATGATGGATCGAGTAGTTTTTTATTTATTTTTTTATTTTTTTTATCTCTAAGTTACAGCTGATTATTTGAGTTGTTTTGGTAGGGATTTTTCAAGATTTCCTTAGTCTTTTATCAGTTCATTGGCTGAGAAACAATTTCTTGTACAATGCTTATGCTGAACAACGCTATTATCCAGTAAATGAGCATGACAGAACACTGACTGACATGTACCTGCCAATATTTATGACGACTGAATATGACACACAATGTGTTCATATAATAACATATAATAATACATAATAAGGTATAAGGTAAACCAAACTTACGTATCAAAATTATGGCTGTCAACAGATTCAAAATGTTAAATTAATTACATGACATGATAATTGGATATATCAATATTTGCTAACAAAAGCCCTAAAAAGAGGAAGATAATTAAAAGACATTACTCTCCTTAATCTTGATCGTATATATATATATATATATATATATATATATATATATATATATATTCTTTTTTCCAGTTCATGGATTAAAATCAAATCAAATTAATGACCTTGGTGTTGCTAGCATCATGCTCTAGCTTTTCATCTGTGCTCTCAGTGTATAACATATTACAGGCAGATTCCTCTAGTTTCATCAACCACTTTGGATTGAAATGTGCACATCAAAAGAAGAGGAGATTGTGACTTCTATTTTAACTTTTTCACTTGTAGAAAAATGAAAATGTTAATACCCAAAAGGAAAGGTAATAATGAAGTTAATAAATGTAGTTAGATATGGTCATATCATATGATGATACAGTAGGTATGTGATTATCAAAATGTTGTTTTAGGTTGTGTTCACAAGCAAGGACCACACCACAACCAAAAATACTAAGGAATAGCTGTAATGCACAGAATGTTAGGGATGAGTAGGAAGAGGATGAAGGGGTAGGGGGAAGGGATGATGGGGGATGATGGTCAGGTTGACCTGGGCATCTGGAACTGATGTGCACAGACATTTTGAGGGGCAGGGGCTCAAGTGGAAAAAAGGACACTTCTCATATTTATTTTTTATTTTTTTCTAAACCAAACTTTAAATATATTAGGGGTGTGTGATACTGACAAAAAAATATATCAATATTTTCTGGGATTTTATTGATAACGATAGACAATATTTTGCTGAGTGTGTTATTGTGCTGATATCTTAAAGACTACCGTGGACAGCTGACTCCTAAAGTTTTTGATATTCTGCATATTCTGTGGTGATCAGTTCACAGCAGTGATAGAAATTAATATTTTCCAATAAGTTTAAATTGATTTTTTACATTTTATGGACATTTTTACCTTTATAAAGCCCTGCATGAGTGTGCATAATATTTTCAGTCAAATTCTTAAACTGAATCAGTCAATTAGAATAAGTCATTTAAGCTGTTACCAAGCAAATGAAATCAGTATTGACAAAATTAATCTTTGCAATGCAGAGAAAACACAGAAGCTGCATTAGAAGTGGCATTTAGATGCATTTACACACTGTTTAATGCAGGACATGAATGCATTTAACCTGCAGTTACAAATGCATTAATACTGTTTTGATATTTTAAACATAAAACTTTGAATACTGATATTTGAAATTATTAAAAAAAAGAAGAAAAAATACTTTAAATGTGAAATTAAAACTGCCAGTAGGTGGCAGCAAGTCACTGTTTATAAGTGAGTCATTACGATTGAACCGAATCATTTAAATGGTTGATTCATTCAGGAACAAAACAGCTGTTGCTCAGAGATGCAAATTGAAATTATATTTGTTGGCGAAATAAAGCAAAAACAGTCAATATTGTGTCTAAAACGTAAGTGTGTTAATATTAAATTCTTGTTTATTGAACTGCTGTATGAAATCAATATCACATTTGTAATCATGTTGCTTTTTGGTGGAAAAAAAAACGTCAGTCTTAGCGTGATACTGATTAACTATATGAAATGATATAAATATATACATTTCTGCCCCCATATCTTGAATTGTGTGATCATTCTTAATCTAAATGTATTTTAATAAATTGAATCATGCAGTGAAAGAATGCGCACTGGTCTAACCTACTAGACTTCCTATTGCCTTAGCTCAGGGGTGTCAAACTCAGTTCCTGGAGGGATGGAGTCCTGCAGAGTTTAGATGCAACCCTAATTAAACACACCTGATCCAGCTAATTAAGTCATTCAGGCTTATTTGAAAACTAGATGGTTTGTGAGTTGAAGCAGGGTTGGAACAAAACTCTGCAGGGCTGCGGCCCTCAAGGAACTGAGTTTGACACCCCTGCCTTAGCTAAACTTCAGCTAACTTACATGGTAGCTCTCTCATGAGTCATGGATGTTAGCAAGACTTGTCTTTTGTCTTTTGGATAATTAGCTCTAAATTCGAGGCACAGGTAGCTTAGTCTTTTGTTTATCGCCACTCACCTCCACACCATGACAAACACTAATGGAGAGAGAGGGAGGGCTTCACTTCTGCGGTTCTCTGCCTGTCTGTGATGTGCATGTGCCAATCAATGTGTGCTACACTGCTGTGCTGCGTGCGCCTACGCCGAGACGCGGAGGGGAGAAAGGCATCAGAACTCGACAGAGTCTCAACATTTCCTGACCCGACCTGATATTTCAATTTTTTTATTTGTTTGACAGGGAAAGCTGTGCACAAACAGAAACACACACGCACACATACATATATTCATTTATTTAAAAAAAATACTCCCCAGAAAAAAGGGCACTTTCTCTCGAGGAAGATAAAGGGCAGGTGCTCAAGCCTCCTTTTATGTCTATGTGTGCACGTGCCTGGCCCAGAGAGACTCAGAGTAGGGGTATAGACTTGTTTGTATTTTTAAGCCAGATGATTAGGACCCTCTAAAGTTGGGAAGAGCTGAAGTGAGCTTGATGGAGGCCTTTGATATTGTTGCGGATGTATGTGTGGTATGCTTGTGGTGAGCAGCGGCCTAGGATTCTGATCTCTATCTATTCTGATCTCTATCTGATCTCTATCGGTCTCATTGGAGATTCCACATCTGGCTGCTGAGGTTGCTGCTCCAATGCAAAAAGGAATGAATTGAATAATGTTCTGGAGATAGCCAGAGATACGGAGGATATGACAGAAGTGCTTGCTAAACCATAATCTTGTGGCCAGTTTTCCAGTTTCAGTAAGAAAGAGCAGATCTTTGGGAGATGCTTGCCCTGCGTATCTAGAGCGGACATATTCATAAATAGGTTCAAATGGACTAAGTAAGAAATTTAGACGGAAGATGTAAATAGGAAATTATGTTCCTAATTGGTCAGTTTTGCTTCTTCGAAGGGTGAAGATGAGAGTATCTGAGGAGTGTGTGAGAGGTGTGAGAATAAGAGATAACAGGGCAATTGTTGCCAATGGTTAGTTTGTAGAAGAAGTTGATCCCTGATATGTAGGTTTGGACAGAGCACATGTGAATCTTTAGGGAGGAATGAACGTAAGATATGAAGTTCCAAATGGACATCATGTCAGTTGATAGGAAAGGAAGCTGATAGAAGACGTGCTAAGCTTGAAACAGTTCTAGCCAGTTAAGTATGCTGAAAGCATGCTCGGGGCAAGGCAATTAAAAATTGCTTCTTGAGAAGCAATTGTAAGATTTCTGATCGGCAGGTTTAGTTGAAAATTGTTGCCGAAAACAGTGGGACCAGGAGTAAGATGAATGTCTGATTCTGGGGCCAAGAGTTTGAATTTCTGAAATGAGAAATGAGACAATAATTCAGCTATGAGATTAAGGTGTCCCGATATGTGAGCTGCTCGGAGGAGGAATTGTTGTTGAGCAGAGATTCAAGTGAGCCTGTGCATGAATTGCATGATAACTGCAGAACATGATCTGCTTTTGTTTATAATTTCAACTACTGCTGCATTGCCTGAGTGGATGAGTATTGATTTTCTAGACCATTCGTGTTCCCAAAGTATGGCTGCTATGATTATGGGGGGTATTTCATAAAATGTGTAAGAGAATGCCCCTGACTGCAAATTGAGGGAACTGAACTCTGGAGGCCTTTTGGAAGGCAAACCAGTGCCCACCATAATAACTACCGAAGCCTATTGAGGGTGCTGCATTAGTGTATAGTTGGATGTCGTCAGGATGAGTGATGTAGTCATTATAGAAAAAAGAAATGCCATTCCAGGATGAAAGGAGTTATTGCCAGAGGCACATTTCCATTTTGCATGCGTCATCTAATGTGACAGTCGTGGAGAGAAGGGATGGCTGCTGCTTTTGACAGAATGTTTGACATGAAGGATTTCCCTAAAGGGATTATCCAGATGGTGTAGTTGAGGTGGCCAAGAAGTGCTAGTAGCTGATGCTTTGTACATCTATCTGCTAATAGGAAGTTGGAAAGAAGCAGTGAAATTTGGTGGATTTTTGTAGGGGGCAGAGATGCTTGAAATGAAACTGAGTCAAGAGTGATGCTTAAAAACTCAACACCAAGTTCGGTAAAAACATTGATTAGTGTGAAAAGTCCTGATAGTGGTGGTGAAGATGGAGATGGAGATGTGACGATTAGAAAGTCATCAAGGAGGTCCCTTGATTGAACTGCTGTAGATGTCCTGCTGATTGAGTAGTGATTGGTCTCTCTCAGCAGCTATCAATAGTATACACTATGTTCATCATTCAAAAGAAACCGAAACAAGGATATACAAAATATATGCAGATACGAAACAAACAAAGCAGCTCTTGCTTACCATTTTGAATAGCAGTCATGTTGATAACTTTCTTCATTTTAATCAGCTCATGTTGTTATGAAAATATTTGCATATTGGGATGCTAGGGTAAGATTTGACATCTGGACTGTAATAGTAGCTATTTGAGAATTATTAGAAAAAACAGGAGCTGTATTGCTGTAAATGGCTGAATGAAGGGTAGAGGGATGGATGTTGGCATGACAGATTGTCGTCTGGATCAGGTGAGTTTATCTGTATTTCTGGATCAATTGGGAGTGAATTTCGAGAAAAAGAGACAAACAGTACGGTATGAGGCAGTCTGATATATGAAGGTTTCAGGAAGTTAGGTGATTGGTTGAGGCATGACCTTGCTCCTGAAACATTACTGCATATTCAAAAAAAAAAAAAAAAAGCATTCTTTGAAGAAGATCTCTTGCCTTTTTTGCTGCCATTTTAATTTGAATGAGCTAAAATCTAAATAATATCCTAATCAATCTTTGCGAAATGGAGGACCTCTACTGAAAATTACAAGTGTAGTTCCATGTATAACTTTGGATAATTTGTTTTCTAATTTTTGTCTTCGAAATGGAAAATTAGGAAACTGTTGATTTATTACCTATTCAACCCTTCTCAAGAACGTAAAAATGAATCTTTTGTTGTAAATCTAATGTACCAAATGGATAAACAGCCTAAATATTATTTCTCTACATGTGAGTATTATAAATTCCATCCCGGTCATTCCTCTCTCTCACCTACGTTTACACTGTCAGTATATGTGACCCAATTCCAATTTTTTGCTCATATGTGACACAGATCAGATGCATATTGATATGGATGCATTGGATATTTCGAGATCGGTTTCAGGCCTCATTCATATGTGGAATCATAAATCAGATATGTGCCAATGTGATTGTCATGTAAACAGGCAGATCGAATTGTCTGAGGTTTTGTGTTCTGTACGTCATTAAAACTGCAACAATTTGGTACTTCTCTGCAGTTTAATAACGTGATATTATTCTTTAAGCATTTACAATGTTTCAGATGGTATGGTAAGTGTAAACACATGAATCGGATATGGGTCAAAATTGAAAGAACATGTAAATGGACAGTCAAAAAAAAATCAGATATAGGCAACAAATCAGAATTGGGCATCAAGACCTGCAGTGTAAACTCTGTACCCTCCCGGACTCAGTTTCCCATAATCCCCAATCTAGGAACTGATTACGTCACACCTGTTACCCAATGGTGGGACTATATAAGCTGCACACACATGCACATGTGTGACACTACTGTGTGTTTTTCCCTGTTTTCCTTGCCTTGTTTTGTTCATTGCCTTGCTTTGCCTTGCCTTGCCTTGTCTGTGTTCTTTGACTTTGGACTGTTTGCCTGGTTTTGATTGATTGCTACCAGTGCCTCTTTTATGGATTACTCTTTTTGTCTTGTCCTTGGACATTGTTGTTTGCTGGTGTCTGACCCTGCCTCTTTTGACCATGCTCTTTCCAATAAAGCCTGCACTTGGATCCCCAACTCCGTTGCGATTCTCATCCATCACAGTGGGCAGGAATGAAACGGCTCTTTCCGCTAATTGGTTAACCAAAGATCAAACCGTGTCGTCATTAGTTCTTCCTAAATTCCATGCAGCAGAATAATCGTCATCTGCTGCCAAAGTTGTATGGATTCTTAAAACATTTATTGCAGCTACATTTCATCTCTTTCTCATCAAACAACCAGACTAACGAAAGGGCTTGACACAAAAACTAAATGTATTGTTAATTTTATGGACATTTCCATTAACTTTACAATACAATGTTAGGAAGTCCAAAATTAAAAATGCAGGTAAAACATGGAGTCCCCACCTCACAACTTACAGGACTTCAAGGATCTGCTGCTGACCATAAACTAGATGTGCTTTGTTTGACAGAAACCTGGCTAAAACCAGATGATTACATTACTTTAAACGAGTCTACACCCCAAGATTGCTGTTACAAACATGAACCGCGTCCAAAAGGTAAAGGGGGAGGTATTGCTACAATTTATAGCAGTATTTTCAATATCTCCCAGAGGTCAGGTTTCAAGTATAATTCGTTCGAAGTAATGGTGCTTCATATGACGTTATCCAAAGAAACGAGTGTTAATGATAAATTCCCTGTGATGTTTGTACTGGCTACTGTATACAGGCCACCAGGACACCATACAGACTTTATTAAAGAATTTTCTGATTTTCTATCGGAGTTAGTGCTGACTGCAGATTTCAGGTATAATTCGTTCGAAGTAATGGTGCTTCATATAACGTTATCCAAAGAAACGAGTGTTAATGATAAATTCCCTGTGATGTTTGTACTGGCTACTGTATACAGGCCACCAGGGCACCATACAGACTTTATTAAAGAATTTTCTAATTTTCTATCGGAGTTAGTGCTGACTGCAGATAAAGTCCTAATTTGTTGGTGATTTTAATATCCATGTTGATAATGAAAAAGATTCGTTGCGATCAGCATTTATAGACATTCTAAACTCTATTGGTGTTAAACAACACGTGTCAGGACCTACTCATTGTCGAAATCATACTCTAGATTTAATACTGTCACATGGAATTGATGTCAGTGGCATTGAAATTTGGCAGCAGAGCGATGATATCTCAGATCATTATTTAGTCTCCTGTATATTCCATATAGCTAAAGCTGTAAAGCCAACTCTTTGTTACAAATATGGTAGAACCATTACCTCTACCACAAAAGACTGCTTTATAAATAATCTTCCAGACTTATCTCAGTTCCTCAGCATATCCAATAGCTCAGAACAACTTGATGATGTAACAGGAACTATGGACTCTCTCTTTTCTAGCACTTTAGATATGGTTGCTCCTTTACGCTTAAAGAAGATTAAGGATAAGAGTCCAACACCGTGGTATAATGAGCACACTCGCGCCCTAAAGAGAGCAGCCCACAAAATGGAGCGCAGCTGGAGGAAAACTAAACTAGAGGTATTTCGTTTAGCTTGGCGGGAAAGTACCCTATCCTACAGAAAAGCATTAAAAACTGCTAGATCTGATTACTTTTCGTCTCTTCTAGAAGAAAACAAACATAACCCTCGGTATTTATTCAATACAGTGACTAAATTAACGAAAAATAAAGCATCAACAGGTGTTGGCATTTCCCAAGAGCATAGCAGTAATGACTTTATGAACTACTTTACTTCCAAGATCGATACTATCAGAGATAAAATTATATCCCATGAAGAACAATTCCATTCATTCTCTACTGTAGGAGAGGAAGAATTGTATAAACTTGTTAAATCATCTAAACCAACAACATGTATGTTAGACCCTATCCCATCTAAACTACTAAAAGAGCTGCTTCCAGAAGTCATAGATCCTCTTTTGGCTATTATTAATTCATCATTGTCATTAGGATATGTCCCCAAAACCTTCAAATTGGCTGTTATTAAGCCTCTCATTAAAAAAACACAACTTGACCCCAAAGATCTAGTTAATTACAGACCGATCTCAAATCTCCCTTTTCTGTCAAAGATACTAGAAAAGGTAGTATCCTCACAATTATATTCCTTCTTAGAGAAAAATGGTATCTGTGAGGAATTCCAGTCAGGATTTAGACCGTATCATAGTACTGAGACTGCTCTCATTAGAGTTACAAATGACCTGCTTCTATCATCTGACACCATCGATCACAACATTCTTTTGAATAGACTAGAAAACTTTGTTGGCATTAGTGGAAGTGCCTTAGCATGGTTCAAATCGTACTTATCTGACCGCCATCAGTTCGTAGCAGTGAATGAAGAGGTATCATAACGATCACAAGTGCAGTATGGAGTACCTCAAGGCTCAGTATTAGGGCCGTTACTTTTCAAGCTTTACATGTTACCCTTGGGAGATATTATCAGGAGACATGGTTTTAGCTTTCACTGTTATGCTGATGATTCTCAGCTCTATATTTCTTCGCGGCCTGGTGAAACACACCAAATTGAGAAACTAACGGAATGCATAGTCGATATAAAAAAACTGGATGACGAGTAATTTTTTACTGCTAAATTCTGAAAAAACAGAAGTGTTAATTATCGGACCTAAAAACCCCACATGTAATAACCTAGAACATTAACACTTGATGGCTGCTCTGTCAATTCTTCTTCATCAGTCAGGAATCTAGGTGTGCTGTTTGATAGCAATCTTTCACTTGAAAGCCATGTTTCTAGCATCTGTAAAACTGCGTTTTTTCATCTCAAGAACATATCTAAATTGTGACCTATGCTCTCAACATCAATGCAGAAATGTTAATTCATGCGTTTATGACCTCAAGGTTAGACTATTGTAATGCTTTATTGGGTGGTTGTTGTGCACGCTTGATCAACAAACTACAGATGGTCCAAAATGCAGCAGCTAGAGTCCTTACTGGAACCAGGAAATATGACCATATTAGCCCGGTTCTGTCAACATTGCACTGGCTCCCTATCAAATATCGGATAGATTTTAAAATCTTGTTAATTACTTATAAAGCCCTGAACGGCTTCGCTCCTCAGTACTTGAGCGAGCTCTTATCACACTATAGTCCTCCACGTCCACTGCGTATCTCAAAACTCTGGCCGTTTGATAATACCTAGAATATCAAAATCGACTGCGGGCGGCAGATCCTATTCCTATTTAGCACCCAAACTCTGGAACAATCTACCCAACACTGTTTGGGAGGCAGACACACTCTGTCAGTTTAAATCTATGTTAAAGACCCATCTGGTCCCACTTTATATTAGGTGGCCTTAACTAATATGCATTTACATTTAAATCAATAATTTGATACAATGCACTTATTGTGCACATACATGTTTTTACATTGTATTTATATTTTTAAAAATACCTATATATAGTGTGACACGTATCCCGAGCCCTAATCAGTGTCGCCCTGGGAACAAAGGAGGAACACCTGCGCCCCCTCGTCACCGGCAGACCAGCCACAGCTGAGGCTCATCAGACACTGCCTTTAAAAGCCGCTGTAGTATGCACAATGGGGAGAGAGATCTCCAGAAGACTCCGTGACTAACGCTATTTCTATCTCCTTTCCCAGAGAGCAGTGTGTGACCGGTCTGCCCGAGCACGAGAGCACGACACCGACCCACAGCACCTAGGACGCACAAGGAGTGTTTGCCAGCACAGCACGGAGCACCACACTGAGCACCAGCACAAGCTTTAAATAAAAACCACCCTCCAGGGTTTTTTTGTTGAAGTCCTCTTGTCGTGTGATCCTTCACCCCGTCACAGTACTTACATCTGTAATTACATTTATAATTACACTGTTAACCCATCCCTTACACCTTAACCCACCCTTAAACCTACCCATACCACCAAACCTGTCCCTAACCTTACCTGTATCCCACCTCAATAGCAGCAAAAGTGTTTTGCAATACAATATGAACACAATAAGTACATTGAACTTATTTTTTGATGTAAGTACATAGTAGTTAAGGCCACCTAATATAAAGTGTAACCCCCATCTCTTTAGCCTGGCTTACACATAATACACTTCTATTATTCAAATCCGTTAAAGGATTGTTAGGCTGCATTAATTAGATCAACCGGAAACGGGAACACTCCCCATAACACACGATGTACTCGTTACATCTTAAGTAGAATGGCATCTACGCTAATATTTGTCTGTTTCTTTCCTATTCTGTTTCTCAGTCCATATCCGATCAGATGGTGGATCAGCACCTAGAGATGATGTCTACAGCCCTGATCGTCAGCGGAGACCAGGACACCCAGATGAGCCCCAGAGACATATTCCCAGCGAAAACCTCGATTAAAATACAATAAAACTAAAAATATAACAAAATAACTAAAAATATAATAAAATACCTAACTACATAATACTATTATTGTTAGAAATTGCAACAAAATAAAAAATAGGAATATAAACTTTTGAACTGCGGGTTTCGTCTGGCCAGAGGAGAACTGGCCCCCCGACTGAGCCTGGTTTCTGCAATGGTTTTTTTCTCCATTCTACCACAGAGGTAGTTTTGGTCCTTGTCGCCTCTGGCTTGCTCAGTTGCCAATCGCCAATTTGATTGCACAGATACCATTTAAACTAAACTGAGCTAGACAATGACATCTCTGAATTCAATAAAGAAATGCCTTTAACTGAAAATTGACTGTTTAATCTTATCATTATACATTACTGACACTCTATCCTCCAATTTGATACGGTTAAGAGCTTTGACACAATCTGTATTGTTAAAAGCGCTATATAAATAAAGGTGACTTGACTAACATCTTGGTCTAGTGGTCTTGGTCCTCAGAGGTCTAGTGGAGTCCATGCCAATCAGGCATAACATTATGACTACCTTCCTAATATTGTGTTGGTCCCCCTTTTGCTGCCAAATCAGCCCTGACCCATTGAGGCATGGACTCCACTAGACCCCTGAAGGTGTGCTGTGGTATCTGGCACCAAGATGTTAGCAGCAGATCATTTAAGTCCTGTAAGTTGTGAGGTGGGGCCTCCATGGATCCAACTTTTTGTTTTGCACATCCCTCAGATGCTCAAATGGATTGAAATCTGGGGAATTTGGAGGCCAAGTCAACACCCCAAACTCGTTGTTGTGCTCCTCAAACCATTCCTGAACCATTTTTGCTTTGTGGCAGGGCGCATTATCCTACTGAAAGAGGCCACAGCCACCAGGGAATACCGTTTTTGTGGTCTGCAACAATGCTTAGGTAGGTGGTACTTGTCAAAGTAACATCCACATGGATGCTGGACCCAAGGTTTCCAAGCAGAACATTGCCCAAGGCTGCTTCCGTTGGTTTGCCTTCTTCCCATAGTGCATCCTGGTGCCATGTGTTCCCCAGGTAACCTGGGCACCTGGCCATCCATGTGATGTAAAAGAAAGCATGATTCATCAGACCAGGCAACAAACTGTGATGCACTGTGTATTCTGACACCTTTCCATCAGAACCAGCATTAACTTTCTGAGCTACAGTAGCTCATCTGTTGGATTGGACCAACAAGCATTAATGAGCCTTGAGCACCCATGACCCTGTCGCCAGTTCACCACTGTTCCTTCCTTGGACCACTTTTGATAGATACTGACCACTGCAGACCAGGAACACCCCACAAGAGCTGCATCTTTGGAGATGCACTGACCCAGTTGTCTAGCCATCACAATTTGGCCCTTGTCAAACTCGCTCAAATCCTTATGTGTGCCCATTTTTCCTGCTTCTGACACATCAACTTTGAGGACAAAATGTTCACCTGCTGCCTAATATATCCCACCCACTAACAGGTGCCGTGATGAAGAGATAATCAGTGTTACTCACTTCACCTGTCAGTGGTCATAATGTTATTCCTGATCTGTGTAAGTGCAACATAACATCAGTTGATTTGATTCATTCTAAATTTCTCAAATGTATTAAGATCTACAGTAAATATTTTCATACAGTGGTCATATATATATAATTTATTTTATTCTTGCTATATAACGAGTTATATAGCATGAATAAAATAAATTCTATATATATGACCACTGTATCATATACGTGCAATTAAGATATTTATGATTATTAGATTTATTCTGATTCAAAGTTTACCCCTTAATTTAAAATATTTTGCCACTTTTAAACATTGTAAACCTGCACAGATTCTTGGATATGTCATAAGACTGTGTGTTTTGATATAATGGTGGGTACTTTCCATTGACTTCTATTTTATTAGGGGCCAAGCACCGCAGGTGCTTACCCTGCAAACATGCTCCTGCGGGGCCCATGCTGGCTTTTTGCGGGCACAGTGGGCTAGGGCCAGCTCACAACAAACCTAAACAGGCCCAGTGTGGGCTTGCCCAGGCGAGGCCCACAGCTTTGGGCTCACCGCAGGTTCTCTGTGAGCAGCCCGTTCGGGCCCAGAGCAACTTTTGTACCTTTGGGCCCACACAGGTTTTGTGAAGGCAGCCCTGAAATGCAACTAGGAGAATACTAACATTGACTGACCATTCTTTAGTCACTCAATTGAACTGGAATGGCTCAAACCAAAAGACACCTTTTCACCTTTTCTGTTTCATATTGGCCAGGGATCCTCAAATCTGGCTCGCAAGATCCACTTTCCTGCAGAGTTTAATTCTAACTTCTAACCTTAATCAAACACACCTGAGCATGTCTTCAGTATCATTAGAAAATCACAGGTGGGTGAGTTTGATCAAACTTGGAGCTAAACTCTGCAGGAAAGTGGGTCTCATGAGCCATATTTGAGGTGTAACAGACATGAGCCCGTTAATAAGAATTTGGTGGGCAGATTTCTTCCTTACCACTAGGGGTGCTAGGGTGTTTTAGGTTTCCTTAAGTAAAGCCATGTGGTAAAGGGAGTTAGCAGTAGCAAGCAGCAGTAGCCAGCATAGCTCATCTGTTGAACACATTGTGCTGTGTCCTGGTTGGGAAATGTGTCATTTCAAGCCCAGTCTAAAGTAAGGATTTGATGTTTTTTGCAGAGATGTATGTATGGCCTATGTTTGGATTGATGCTAAGAGTTTAAGACAGTGTATTTGTATGCATTTTAGAAGGACTCTTTATTGGTGAGGTCACCACATCATGGTCCAATTTGAATACGGATTTAAAGTTATTTTCAACGTAAGACAATAGTCTGGACTATTAGTAGTCTAGAAGACTACAATAGTCTTCCTGGTTAGGAAGAATCTGGTGTTTGAGAGCTGTGATGTGTTTTCCTTACAATAGGTTGGATTGTACATTTGCTGTCAGCAAACTTCAACTATGGACAGTGTTTGGACATTGATGTACTACAGATAAGACTTTTGCACACACTAACTTTCACATGACGAAATCCTACAATCTTACATTTTATTTTATTTTATTTATTTATTTATTTTTTTTACTTTTGTGTATTTACATTGTATTTGCATATATGTAGCTGTATTAACCTGCAATTAATGTTTTCTATTTTGTATTTAAAAAATTTATTTGGAATCCCTTTGACTACTGTACACTTTTGACAATACAGACATTAGTTATCCATTTCAGATGAATAGAAACTATTTTTCCCAAAGACTTAAGTTATAGTAGCTGAGAAGTATTGATAGTGTAACAGATGTATTGTTGTAGATTAATTGTGCGAGGGCTTCCTGGGGGCTAAATGAGGGCTGCCAATGCAGGGCCAGCGCTAAGGGGCCAACGTTTTGCCAATGAGCAAATTCTCAGGGGCCCTGCGCTGGTAGCCTACTGGGGGCCCTTAGACTAGCCCTAAGTGGGCCCGTAAAGGGCCACTGCAGGCTTGTTTGCAGGGCAGGCACCTATTGTATCCGTTAAGCTGCTTCTTCTTTTTTCTTTTTTCTTTTTTCTTCTTTTTTCTTTTTTCTTCTTCTTTCTTCTTCTTCTACTCTTGAGTCTATGGCAGCCCATAGAATCGCTTGCGGGAAAGTTGTGAAATTTGGCACACTGAATAACCATAGCAAATTTGAAGTCTCTAACTCAAACTCTCTAGCACCACCTCTTGTCCAAAATTTCAACCGTAATTGAACCGTAAGGCACAGAAGGAAAATTATCTTTTTCCTCCGAATCCTTGACTCATGCCGAGTCGAATGGAATTACACTGAACAAAATTATAAACGCAACACTTTTGTTTTTGCCCCCATTTTTCAGGAGCTGATCAAAGACTTTTTCTATTTACACAAAAAGCCTTTTTCTCTCAGATATTGTTCATAAATCTGTGTTAGTGAGCACTTCTCCTTTGCCGAGATAATCCATCCACAGGTGTGGCATATCAAGATGCTGAATAGACAGCATGATTATTGTACAGGTGTGCTTTAGGCTGGCCACAATAAAAGGCCACTCTAAAATGTGCAGTTTTATCACACAGCACAATGCCACAGATGTCGCAAGTTTTGAGGTGGCGTGCAATTGGCATGCTGACTGCAGGAATGTCCACCAGAGCTGTTGCCCATGAATTGAATGTTCATTTCTCTACCATAAGCCATCTCCAAAGGCGTTTCAGAGAATTTGGCAGTACATCCAACCGGCCTCACTACCGCAGACCACGTGTAACCACACCAGCCCAGGACCTCCACATCCAGCATCTTCACCTCCAAGATCGTCTGAGACCAGCCACCCGGACAGCTGCTACAACAATCGGTTTGCATAACCAAAGAATTTCTGCACAAACTATCAGAAACCGTCTCAGGGAAGCTCATCTGCATGCTCGTCGTCCTCATCATTGGGGTCTTGACCTGACTGCAGTTCGTCATTGTAACTGACTTGAGTGGGCAAATGCTCACTTTCGATGGCGTCTGGCACTTTGGAGAGGTGTTCTCTTCACGGATGAATCCCGGTTTTCACTGTACAGGGCAGATGGCAGACAGCGTGTATGGATGTCAACGTTGTGGATTGAGCGGCCCGTGGTGGTAGGGTTATGGTATGGGTAGGAGTATGTTATGGACAATGAACACAGGTGCATTTTATTGATGGCATTTTGAATGCACAGAGATACCGTGACGAGATCCTGAGGCCCATCGTTGTGCCATTCATCCACGACCATCACCTCATGTTTCAGAATGATAATGCACAGCCCCATGTTGCAAGGATCTGTACACAATTCCTGGAAGCTGAAAACATCCCAGTTCTTGCATGTCCAGCATACTCACCGGACATGTCACCCATTGAGCATGTTTGGGATGCTCTGGATCGGTGTATACGACAGTGTGTTCCAGTTCCTGCCAATATCCAGCAACTTCGCACAGCCATTGAAGAGGAGTGAACCAACATTCCACAGGCCACAATCAACAACCTGATCAACTCTATGCGAAGGAGATGTGTTGCACTGCATGAGGCAAATGGTGGTCACACCAGATACTAACTGGTTTTCAGACCCCCCCCCCCGGACACCCCAAATACAGTAAAACTGTATATTTATAATTTTGTTTAGTGTAGTTTTTTTTTTGGCTTTTTTCAATTGTTCGTAAAACCTACTTCTTCTAAATCTTCCTACACGGTTCGTCTAATTTTCACCAAAATTGGCTCAGATTATCTACAGACCATGCTGGCAAAAAGTTATGTTGATTAGTCTAATTCAAGTCGATTAGTCAAAACGTTCTCAAATAACGTGCAAACGAATTAAACGAAAAGCACCCAAAAATGGATCTGAGGCTATATCTCCGCAACGGTTTGGCGTATTGAGATCAAACTTGGTGTGTGTTTTAACAAGCATGACCTGGGACTACCTGCAGTGTTTCAGCACAGTGCCACCTAGTGCTCAGGAGATATGAAAAATGGCTATTTTTGCTCATAACTTCTCAATGGTTTGGCCAAAAATCACAAAACTGGTCTCATTTTGATTTTTTTTTTTGTCAAATGCTATATTTTACGAACGCATTGACATATCATTACCAAACTTGGTATGGTTCATCAGTTTCTAGCCAGCACCACCTAGTAGTAAAATCAACTATTCACATGCTTATAACTTTGGGTGTGGTTGACTTATTTCCACGGGAGTCACCTTTTTAGACTCCTGAATCCTTGAATACCAAACTTGCTAGGTTTTGCCTTACGGTTTGTGCAATGTTGCATTTAAGCGCTTAAAAAAACATTTGCCACTGTCTTAGAAATCGTTACTCCGATTGACACGAAACCACCGTAGGAAATTGGGAAACATAGCGTGCTGGCTATATGCTAATACCCAATTGCCAAAATTTTGATAGTAAGTGGCACAAAAATGCAAACAAAGTCGGCCATCAGTCATTTTTTCTCTTCTCATACATAAAAATGTCTATAACTATAAGTTATAATATTATTGTCACGCCCCTGGACTGTTTTGTTGTGTTTTTGCTCCTCATGTGTTCCCTGTGATCCAGTTTTTCCCCTGTCTGATTGTTAATTTGATTCCAGGTGTGTCCCCTTAGTTCCCTCGTTATCCTGTCATTATAAGCCCCAGTCCATTCAGTTCATGTTTGTCAGTCTTTGAGTGTCTACCCTGCCTGTGATCTGTGTTCCCGTTTGAATTAAAAACTCTCTTTTTGTGAATGCCTTGTCTCCTGGTTCCCGTGCTTCCCTTGAAGTGTGACAATTATGATATAAAAGCCATATTTTACGAATGCATTGGTGTACTATTACGAATATTTGTATGTACCATCGAGACCATGACCTGAACGTACTCAAAAAGATTTGAGACAGTGCCACCTTGTGGTCAAAAGTTATCATGAAATTTCAAATAAATGCTAATAGCTTTCTGTGAATTTTTTTCCTATTGTAATGAAACTGGTATTAATAGATTTGATTGCAGCGCCACCTGTTTCTCAAAAGTGATAAGCTATTTAATCATATTACTAGAGGTTGTATTTATGATTTTTCAGCCATTTCAATTGAAATCATCGTAAAATTGCTTTTAGTACTCATTGTTGCAGTTGTTTCTGATGCTCCATGCTATGCTTAGTTCCTCATTTTGCTGCTGGAGTGCTTGGGCCCCGTAATTGCTGCTTGCAACAACATACCCGATTCCAAAAAAGTTGGGACACTGTACAAATTGTGAATAAAAAAGGAATGCAATAATTTACAAATCTCATAAACTTATATTTTATTCACAGTAGAATATAGATAACATATAAAATGTTGAAAGTGAGACATTTTGAAATGTCATGCCAAATATTGGCTCATTTTGGATTTCATGAGAGCTACACATTCCAAAAAAGTTGGGACAGGTAGCAATAAGAGGCCGGAAAAGTTAAATGTACATATAAGGAACAGCTGGAGGACCTGCAACTTATTAGGTCAATTGGCAACATGATTGGGTATAAAAAGAGCCTCTCACAGTGGCAGTGTCTCTCAGAAGTCAAGATGGGAAAAATAGTGGAGCAATATCAGAAAGGAGTTTCTCAGAGAAAAATTGCAAAGAGTTTGAAGTTATCATCATCTACAGTGCATAATATCATCCAAAGATTCAGAGAATCTGGAACAATCTCTGTGTGTAAGGGTCAAGGCCGGAAAACCATACTGGATGCCCGTGATCTTCGGGCCCTTAGACGGCACTGCATCACATACAGGAATGCTACTGTAATGGAAATCACAACATGGGCTCAGGAATACTTCCAGAAAACATTGTCGTGAACACAATCCACCGTGCCGTTGCCGGCTAAAACTCTATAGGTCAAAAAAGAAGCCATATCTAAACATGATCCAGAAGCGCAGGCGTTTTCTCTGGGCCAAGGCTCATTTAAAATGTGGCAAAGTGGAAAACTGTTCTGTGGTCAGACGAATCAAAATTTGAAGTTCTTTTTGGAAAACTGGGACGCCATGTCATCCGGACTAAAGAGGACAAGGACAACCCAAGTTGTTATCAGCGCTCGGTTCAGAAGCCTGCATCTTTGATGGTATGGGGTTGCATGAGTGCGTGTGGCATGGGCAGCTTACACATCTGGAAAGGCACCATCAATGCTGAAAGGTATATCCAAGTTCTAGAACAACATATGCTCCCATCCAGACGTCGTCTCTTTCAGGGAAGACCTTGCATTTTCCAACATGACAATGCCAGACCACATACTGCATCAATTACAACATCATGGCTGCATAGAAGGATCCGGGTACTGAAATGGCCAGCCTGCAGTCCAGATCTTTCACCCATAGAAAACATTTGGCGCATCATAAAGAGGAAGATGCAACAAAGACTTAAGACAGTTGAGCAACTAGAAGCCTGTATTAGACAAGAATGGGACAACATTCCTATTCCTAAACTTGAGCAACTTGTCTCCTCAGTCCCCGGACGTTTGTAGACTGTTATAAAAAGAAGAGGGGATGCCACACAGTGGTAAACATGGCCTTGTCCCAACTTTTTTGAGATGTGTTGATGCCATGAAATTTAAAATCAACTTCTTTTTCCCTTAAAATTATAAATTTTCTCAGTTTAAACATTTGATATGTCATCTATGTTGTATTCTGAATAAAATATTAAAATTTGAAACTTCCACATCATTGCATTCTATTTTTATTCACAATTTGTACAGTGTCCCAACTTTTTTGGAATCGGGTTTGTATATTTATTATTATTTAATTAGCTAATTTTCTGTCTCTTAACCCTATACCCATAATACTAACCCTCACAGAAGGACATTTAGTCATTAAGACATTTAGTTTATTAATCTGTTGTCCTCATGGGCACCATTGTCTGCTCCTCAATATAGATGATTTCAGGTTTATCTTTGTCGCCACAATGTAAGCAAAGCTTGAGAACCCACCAACACACACCATCAGAGTCATTGCTGAGTCTCTTCCTGACTCAGGAAATGGAGTAGAGTTTCTGTTGGTGTCCCGCCGGACTGACCTCCTGTCTACCTCCCAGACAAACACACACACACACACACACACACATTATTTATATAACTGAGGACAAATCATGTACTTATAGTTTTGCATTAAGCTAATTACAGCATAATACAAAACAGTTTACAGATAAACACAAAATTTAACTTAATTATTTACTTAATTTATACAGGGGGAGGGGGAGGGGATTATTAAAAAAAAAAAAAAATCTCTTTTTAAAGCTCTTTAATATTTCAGTCACTTCACATAGACATTAATGAAATTTAATGGAGTAATTGGAGACATTTTGCTGCTCATATGTTTCTCCTAAGAAACAGACCCAGTAATCTCAACAGACCCTGTAATCCTGTGTCTCAAACTGGCAAATAGTGTGTCAAATTGTGCTCAGTTTGTCTGTAATCAGAGATCTAGATATTAACTCATTTTTTTTCATCAAAATATATCTGAGCTATTCGATAACTCAGTAACACCTTATTTTAATAGTCCAATTTATAAATTCTATTAACTAATAATTTGCAAATAATATCTGCTGACACTTTATTTTGATGATCTGCCAAAGGACATTCTACTTTTCAAGTACATGTCCACTTATTCTTCTAACCCTAATCCTAATCTTAATTTAACCATCCACTAATACTCTAATAAGATTTTTTTGACATCTAGTTACAAAGTTATTATAAGTAGTTGAATGTCTATAGTGGACAATCGAAACAAAGTGTAACCTAGAACTATTAGGAGAAACATAAAATACAAAGATAACACTTCAATGAAGTATAACAACACCAAGTCTGCAAAGTTGTAAAAGACTGATATTTGAGCAATAAACATTTCCTCTGGGCTCTGTGGATTTGTGTGTCTATAAACAGTCCCAACTTTACAAATATTGGGACGTTTTTTTTTCAATTTGAATAAAATGAAATCTAATCAGAATTTCAAATCGCATGAGCCAACATTTTATTCACAATAAAATATAGATAACATAGCATAAATGTTTAAACTGAGAAATTATTTTTTTTTTATGCACAAGATGATGCCTGTAGCAGGCATCAAATTTGATGCCTGCTACAGGTATCAAAATACACTGTAAAAAATTTCCCTGTAAAAAAAACGGTAATCTACTGGCAGCTGTGGTTGCCAGCATGATACTGTAAAAATACGGAGCAATACTGTTTTTAAAATTAACAGCATATAGCTGTTAAATTACAGTTATCTACTGTTGCTGAAAAAAAACGGTATTTAGCTGTTAATTTTAAAAACAGTAGTGCTCCGTATTTTTACGGTATCATGCTGGCAACCACAGCTGCCAGTAGATTACCGTTTTTTTTACAGGGAAATGTTTTACAGTGTTTAATTAGATACTAGTCACAACCCAATAATTCAAATTTTAAATGCTATAATAACCCTGCACTTTATATTTATCCATGGGTAACAAAAAGGAATAAAGCTAAGTTAGGATTTTTTTTTTTTTATTATGATAAAAATGTAAAAGTATTCAAGTAATATTCAGTGCACATAAAAAAATAAACACCCATCAACATATCAAAATACAAAAATGGCTTACGAAAAAGCAAACAAACAAACAAAAACAAACAATATATCGAATCAGGCTTCAAACATTACTCCAAAAACAATTGCACTGAAACAAACAAATTATTAAAAATAATAAAATAAACAACATGCTTTAACAAAGCATCAGCATTTTTAATACCTAAATAACTTGGTATAAACAAAGTGCAACTCACCAGGCCAGCACATTTTTCAAAAACCAACCTGCATGGGTGTGGGGTTGTCAACTACATTTTTTTTAAATGAAGTCCCACTCAAAGTCCATAAGTCTCTTTAAGAGGTTTGACACTTTGGTGTTGACGGTTATGGTTTTCTTTTGCACCGTTTTCCCAGTTTTTTTGGATGTAACTTTTCCTCTGGCAGCCTTGGTCCCCTTTTCAGGATTTATTCCAACAAAACGTCTAAAAAAATATAAGAAAGGAATATTTTCAGTAAACAATGATTTTAAATGGTATGATTTTGATTATCAAAATTTTGGTAACACTTCAATAAAATTTCATTCGTTAACATGAACTAAGAATGAACAATACTTCTACAGCATGTATTAATCTTAATTATTTTCAACATTTGCATTGTTGTTAAAATCAAAAGGGTGTATATGTTAACATTAGTTAATGCACTGAACTAACATAATCAATGAACTATATTAAATACTGTAACAAATTTATATATTTTTGTTAGTTCATGTTAGTTAATGCATTCACAAATGTTGAGAAATTATATATTATTGTATTGTGTTACTGTGGCCTTCAAAGAAAAAAAAAAAGTCACAAGTTTGTGATAAAGTTAAGTAAATGAGATCATTATCTTAGGGGGAACTATATTTTTAAGGGTTAGTTCACTCAAATAAAATTTCTGACATTAATTACTCACCCGTAAGACCTTTGTTCATCTTCGGAACACAAATTAAGATATTTTTCCTGTCAACATCACATGCATGCATGCATGTCTGCTCAAGTTTTCAGCTTCGGCCAATACTGAGTTGGCATTCGGATGTAAATAAGGAAGCCTGCACTGAATTCACTACGTATGACAACGGTTAATTTTGTTAAATAAAATCTTTATTTTTGTTTTGTTTTTTGGTGCACAAAAAGTTCTTGTCACTTCATAAAATTAAGGTTGAACCACTGCAGTAACGTTGACTATTTTAAACCATGTTTTCAACTACCTTTCTGGAGGTCAAAAGGTGCAATGACATTGCTGCCTATGTGTGGATCAGATACCCTCGGATTTCATCAAAAATATCTACGTTTGTGTCCTGAAGATGAAAGAAGGTCTTACGGGTGTGGAACGGCATGAGGGTGAATCCCTCATGACAGAATTAATGACAGAATTTTTTTTTCTTTCAGCTGAACGCAATCAGAGTTATATTATGTAATTTTCTGGCTCTTCCCAGTTTTGGAATGGCATTGAGTAGTGTTTTTAAAGCTCCAAAAAGCACATTCATACATCATAAAAGATATCCATACAACTAAATTAGAACAAAATATATATATATTGTAAGAGAAGGGGAGCTACGTCCTACGTCGGGTCAGAGATCACCCTTCTGCCAGAACTCGACTCTCTCATGAACGTGCGTACAGCCGTTGCCAGAAGCCAGTGATTATAGTTTATAAAGCTATAAATACGGATATTTTTCTTACAAAAACACATCACTTCACTTCGGAAAACATTTATTAACCCCCAGGAGTTGTATGGATTATTTTTTATGATGGATGAATACACTTTTTGGGCATCAAAAACTTGATGTGAACAAACTTGAAAAACAAAATGTAATGCCATTACAATGCTGGGAGAAGCCAGGATATTATTTAATATAACTCTGATTGTGTTCGGCTGAGAGAAGAATGTCATATACACCTAAGGTGGCTTGAGGGTGAGTAAATCATGGGATGATAAATTTCATTGTTGGGTGAACTGTTCCATTAAGTCACCATACAAATACTAACATATTAATTAGAAATAAATAATATAAGTGCAAATTTACCTTTGAAGGAATTCCAGTGTGGATGCTGCTTCCTCCTGGTACTGCAGATTAAAGATGTAATACAAAGAGAACAATGCAGCAAGTCCAGTGAGAAAAGTTGGCTGCACACCGCAGATTATTCGGCCTTCCAGGCTGATCATCCACCGTTTCATCCATTGCCCCGGATTTTCACCTAGATCATAAAGGAATGGATAGAACAATGTTTATTCTATGATCTCTAGAAAGTGTAGAAAAGGCAGTGAGAAAATTCTTTCATAACCTGACAACGGCACACAATGTCATGTCTTTGAATGGTAACTGACACTGCTGACCCATAGACAAAAAATGTTATACCGATTTGTAACAACCTGACTGCGTGTACAGGATGACAACATCGAACCTTGTTCTAGTCTTTTTTACTTAAAGAGATAGTTTAACCAAAAATTCTGTCATTAATTCCTCACCCTCGTATCGTTCCACAACCATAAGACCTTCGTTCATCTTCACAACACAAATTAAGATATTTTTGATGAAATCCGAGAGCTCTCAGTCAAAAATATCTTAATTTGTGTTCTGAAGATGAATGAAGGTCTTACGGGTTTGGAATGTCATGAGGGTGAGAAATTAATGACAGAATTTAAATTTTGGGGTGAACTAACCCTTTAATGCCAAGCCAGATTTCGAGATGGGGAAAAAAGGTTAAATACAATAAAGTGTATAGTGATTGTATAGTGATAAAAAAAAAAACTATGAGGTTTCTATAAGTGAACTAAATTCTCAAACCAAGAATCAGACTTGGCTTAGTTGAATAAATATTTTAAATTCAAATCTGGGCTGCGTTTCTCAAAAGCATATTATACCTAAGTTGATCATAGACACCATTGGTGGCAATGATTATCTAGGTAAGATAAATCTAGGCTTATGATGCTTTTGAGAAACGCAGCCCAGCCCAGTGCAATAAAACATTCAAAGACAGTGGATTCTAGTATAAGGCACATAAATGTAGATCATCTTATAGTAAAACTTGTGTGAGCCTTGTTTTAGTAAAATAAATTTCAGACATGTCTAATATGATATACTTACCAAGCAGGATCAAACGAGGAGTCACAGGCAGGTTACCAGTCTTCTCGAGGTCAGCAGAAGTGGCAGACATCTATTGTCAAAGAGAACAATTTATGTAATTTATGTCAAGTTCAAGTTTGCTTGCATTGTATAGGCAAACAGACATAATTTCTTCATTAAAATATCTTCATCTGTGCCCCTTAGAAAAAATTCTTATGAATTTGAGAAAGCATAAGGGTGAGTAAATTTGAGTGAATTTCATTTATGGTTGAACTATTCCTATACAGGTGTTCATTTTAAGAACTAACAACCACAATGAAAGACAAACACAAAGACATACTTACATTTTCTTGAAGAATAAGTCCTTCCTGCTTTTCTGCGAAGTGAGCCATTAGGAGTCGAACCACAAGGTAAGAAGAATCACTGGCTTCATCTTTGGAAAGGATTGATTTTACTTCGGAGTTGGTAGGCTTGCTTTTAAAAAACTCTACAATGCTCCTTCCACACTCCTCCATAGAAAGCTCGAGAGCACGCAGCACTTTGATGTCAGTGAGAAGCTCAAAATGTGCGAACAGGCCTTTCTGAAAGAAGAGGTATGGCCACTTTTCCATTAACTCTGCAACAGAAGGTGCTGGCACACTATTTATTGGGCTTCGTTGCAGGCAGAAAGTTGTCGCCATCAGTTGTTCTACCTCTGATTTTTCAGCTCCCTTTGTTCCTTCTCGACGGTAGAGATCCTCCAGCTTCTGACGTTTACTCTCAATGGAGTCATCAGTTTCCTCTAAAGGGAGATCAGGCTGGAACCGCGTGCAACCGTATGTGTCAGTGGGTCCTCTTTTAACACCACTGCCTGATGACCGGTGCTCTCTGAAGCTGGTGGTCCGACTGAGGTTCTCTATTCTCGTCTTGATCTGGGCCAAAAGTGAGCTGTAACCTTCCCCTACAATTCGACCATCATGAAGCTGATCCGCAAAGCTCTGGGCATACTGATGGACAATAGATTTACAAATTGTAAGACACTGTGCACGTGTTGGGGTTGGCTCAAATTTTCTCATTTCGTCAGCAAGAACCCTGACCATCTGTCGTCTTGCTGGTGGTGAAGGTCTCTTCCCAGAGGAGATAGCAGACTGAATTTCTACAGGCATGAGCTGCCATGGTACCTGGAAGGTATCTGGCCATGTTTTCCTAATATGGGATGTAGATGGCTGATTGTCTTTAAGACTGCTTGATTCTCTATCAGTAGAGACCGACATATTAGAAGAGCATGGCTGTGGTGAGGAGCTCCCAGCTGATAAGGAAGGAGTGTGCTGCATGATAGTGAGATCCAAAGTAACAGTTTCTGACTCTATGAGTAATAAAAAATATTGAACAGGCAGTTAAACCCACTTGATCTGTACAGACAACTTGAGACAAACTAAAATTTATACAATTGCACACTGTTACAATGGCTGGTTTTCTACAAATGTAGTCATCGTTTACATCTAAAACTATTCACATTATTCATGTTACTACTGGAGTGAGTGAGCAGGCAAGTAAACAAATTGTTTAAGTGTAACAGTGAAAAATTGGAAATTATCACCCCATTTTAACAACTATTACATCTTCAGCTATTCTAAAATTAATAATGTGTCATCTTGCTTTTGAGAATACATTTTAATGAGATTAATGAGAGATTATAATTACCCATTTTAAAAGCATTGAGAAGCTTTCTGAGTTTTATAGTTGGTAGTATTTCACTGACGTCTTCTTGTTGAACAAACTGAAGATCATCTTTGGATTCCAATCCAGAGTCTACAAGTCTGTCGATCAAAAGCTGTGTGGTGTCCTCATCATTTGACGGCAAAGCCCTGAGGATGATTTCCCTCAGTTCTCCCACCAAGGAGGCCATTGCTCTAAATGGAGACAAAAGAATGATGAAGAACTATTACAGACATATCAAACACTGTGTACTTTGACAAGGGATAATAATCCAGAAGGTCATTCTGATTAACACAAGTGTATGATCCATTCATTGGTGTCAAGCAGTGAACAGCCATATCAGGGATACTGCAAGTTTGGAAAAGTTCTGTGATGAAATACACTGAAGTATTGTGTATGACTGTCATCACAATCCTCCCTACAATAAGCCCCTCATCAGTTTCATGAATGACAACAAACATGTTTTTTTTGTATGTTGTGCCTTTCACAATTGCCTCCTGAGAAACCAAAGAATTTTCAGGCTGAAAATCATATCCAGATTAGAGGTCTGCAAGCCCGTCGGGACCCGACGGAGCCCGAGACGCTGAGTACATTCGGGCCGGGCTCGGGCCATTTTTTTTTTTTTACAGATCGGGCTCGGGCTCATTTAGCTTCTCTCCTTTTTTTTGTGCCCATATACGCGCAGAGAGCACACATGGCTACTGTATTAAATACTGATAATATTATAAATATTATACATCGCCTAAGCAATACGCAACGCATACGCAAACATTAGCATACAGGTGACCATGCAGAGCATCAGGAAGAAGTTGGAGCGTGGAGTTACAAAAAGTTCCCAATGCTTCGGGAAAAGCTGCATTTTTGATCAGCCATACATTTGATGATGATCCTGACTCGCCATCTCCTCACTGGATGCGCCTTTAGAGAGAAATGCATCTTTAGGGATTTTATAATGAAAGAGTTTTTGTTTTCGATTCGAATTATTTCGTTTTAAAGTAGTAATTCAAAGCTTTCTATAGATACTATATTTATCAAGTCAGTGAGGCAAGTAGGCTATATGCTGTGTTTCGGTTTTTCAGAAGCGCTCCGTTTGCTCAAAACCGAAACTGCTTTTTTCTTTTCTTTTCTTTTTTTATAAAAGCACGTTTTGTTGATATTGTGAGTGCACACAAATAAAAGTACACCCTTTACAGTTCCGAACAACGTAGCCTTTTACTCTTACCTTTATGAGCAAAAATGACAGCGTATTTTGAAATGTTTCCAATGCAAGTGATCATTCTTGCGCGTCCTGTAAAGCGCGCTTCAGCTTTCACTCTCCGCACAAACTACTGGATATGCATCAGTGCACATTTATCTAGCTCAAGCGTTTAAACTAACATTGTGGAGCTGTTTTATAATTATAGATTTAATTTTGGAGAAGTTTTGATGATTTGAGAAAGCTAAATTGATCAAACATAGGCTATGATCAACTCGCTGTCTGCCGCTGGCCGCTTGGTCGTAACTTTAAAAAACAAAAACTTACATTTAACGAATAAAAAAAAAAAATGCTCCAAACGTTTTTCTAAATTAACTTAATAAAATAACGAAACGAAATACAATTACTTTGCCATTTCATACAAAACTGAACTATTTTAATAGCTGAAACAGTAGTAGATAAGCTGTTTTGGGAGAAGTTGGAAAAAAGACGGGCTCGGGTCGGACTCGGGCCGAGAATTCTGATGAGCTGTCGGACACGGGCCGGGCTAGGGCCTCAGCGTCTCGGGCCAGGGCCGGGCTAGGGCCTAAATTTTAGGCCCGTGCAGGGCTCTAATCCAGATACAGATTCTCTTATGACATCATTGTAGTCACTCACCACAAACTCTGTTGCCTTTTCTGCTACAATAGCAGGAGGGAACAGCTCACCAGCACAAAGAAATGCCTGCAGTAGCTGATGTCTTTCTGCAAGAGTAAAGCACAGATTTGTAAGTTATGTAATTTTCTTACACACTGTTTGAAATACATGTGCTTACTTTCGAATCGTAATGTCCACAAACGGATGAGTGGTCCAAAATGAATAATGAGTTCAGGGTAGTGGCTAAGGTAATGGTGTTTGGGTCTGAGAGAGTAAGTAGGAAAATGTGTTTCCTAAAATATAGGTACTCATCAATCAAAACTCTCAAATACCCTATCTGACCACTGGATATGGCTGGAGCACAAACAAGTGCAACAATTTCCCTTAACAGTAAAATTAGTTGCCAAACTTCATTCTCACCAGGTGATTCAATTTTGTCACCAATTAACATTGGTAGCATCCTCAAAAAGCACCAGTTCTGTACAGCATGCCCACCTAGCTTCTCACTTCCTGGGTTAATCTCACACGGTCTGTCACTGTTGTCATTACCTAGAAACTTGAACTGACTGATCCTTCGATTCAATTCCAGGTAAGTAAATTTTATGTCAACCTTTACAAGATGTTGTATACATAAAGCAAGGTCATACGACACGACTCCTTCAAACAAATCATGTCCAAGGCACGGGGGCAACCCTGGCTGACAGACATGATAGAAGGAGAGCTCATTGAACAAAGAGTCAAACTTGATGCCTCCACTATGCACCAAACCCTCATCAAGGTTCTTAACATGATCTTTGTAAGACTCCACTGTGCGAAATGTGGCTTTGGAAAGTGGATCTTCCTGAAAAATGTATTTTTCCATTTCACAATATCTACAAAAGAATCTGCTACCGCTGAAATTCTCCAGAAACCCACCAATGCTATGTGAGCCTAAATTGTCACCAGCTATTGCCCGCAAGATTCCTTTAACGTTCAGTCCGTCTGGAAAATGTATGCCTGTAGTCTCAAGGTCTTTAAGGTCGTTGACTAAGTACTTAAAGTCTTGTTCTCTGCAGAGAAACACCAATTGCATTTGGTCAGTACTTGATACTGATAAAATAGTTTTAAAGATTAATGTTTTATAGGTAATACAGTCTATCAGAAGAAAAGACAGAAAAACAGATCGCTGGGGTACCTGGGGTGGTTGCTAGGGTTTTTCTAGGTTACCTGGGGTAGTTGCTAGGGTGTTGCTAAGCGGTTGCTAGGGTCCTTGGGGTGGTTGCTAAGGAGTTGCTATGCGGTTGCTAAGGTAGCTGGGGTGGTTGCTATGGTGTTGCTATGGCATTCGGGGTGGTTGCTAAGGTTTTGCTAGGCGGTTGCTAAGGTATCCGGGGTGCTTGCCAGGGTGTTGCTAGGCGGTTGCTAAGGTATCCGGGGTGGTTGCTAAGGTGTTGCTAGGCGGTTGCTAGGGTACTTGGGGTGGTTGCTAAGGTGTTGCTAGGAGCAACATAGCAACCGTTGCACATGTTGCACATAGCAACCGAGGTGGTTGCTATGTGGTTGCTAGGGTAACCGGGGTGCTTGCTAGGGTGTTGCTAGGCGGTTGCTAGGGCACTCAGGGTGGTTGCTAAGGTGTTGCTAGGAGGTTGCTAAGGTATCCTTCAAGCTTCATGTGTTCCCCAAATTGTAAGTCGCTTTGGATAAAAGCGTCTGCAAAATGACTAAATGTAAATGTAAATGTAAATGTATCCGGGGTGGTTGCTAGGGTGTTGCTATGCGGTTGCTAAGGTAACCGGGGTGGTTGCTAAGCTGTTGCTATGTTACCTGGGGTGGTTGCTAGGGTGTTGCTATGCGGTTGCTAGGGTAACCGGGGTGGTTGCTATGGCACTCGGGTGGTTGCTAGGGTGTTGCTAGGCGGTTGCTAGGGCACTCGGGGTGGTTGCTAAGGTGTTGCTAGGCGGTTGCTAAGGTATCCGGGGTGGTTGCTAAGGTGTTGCTAGGCGGTTGCTAGGGTACTTGGGGTGGTTGCTAAGGTGTTGCTAGGCAGTTGCTAAGGTATCCGGGGTGGTTGCTAAGGTGTTGCTATGCGGTTGCTAGGGTACTTGGGGTGGTTGCTATGCAGTTGCTAAGGTAATATTAGTGTGTTGCTAGGTGGTTGCTATGGTACCTGGGTAGGTTGCTAAGGTGTTACTAGCATGTTTGAGCATGATTAGCATCATATATTTAGCATTATTAGCATGTTACTAGCATTTTGTTATCATGATTAGGAAGTTACTAGCATTATTCTAGCATGATTAGGATGTTACTAGCATCTTCTTAGCATGATTAGCAAGTTACCAGCAGGTCGCTAGCATTATTAGCGAGTAACTAGCATGTTGCTAGCATGATTCTAGCATGATCAGCATGTTACTAGCATGTTCTTAGCATGATTAGCATGTTGCTAGCATGTTGTTAGCTTTATTCTAGCATGATAAGCATGTTACTAGCATGTTGCTAGCATGATTTAGATAGATTAGAAATAGTATTAGATAGAGTGGAAGCTTATATGAGTTTGAATGGGTTAGAAAAGTACATAGAAGGGAAGCTTGATTGAGTCTAATGGGCTTCAGTGTGTTTACATTTGAATATTTGTCAGTTGGAGCTTGCAAGGTCTTGGCTCTCATTTGAAGTCAAGTCAAGTAACCTTTATTTATATAGCGCTTTTACAATACAGATTGTGTCAAAGCACTTAACAATATCAAATTGCAGGATAGAGTGTCAGTAATGTATAATGATAAGATTAAACACTCAATTTTCAATTTTCAGTTAAAGGCATTTCATTATTGAATTCAGAGATGTCATTGTCTAGCTCAGTTTAGTTTAAATAGTATCTGTGCAATCAAATCGGCGATAATCGCTAGAAATTAAGTGTCCCCAACTGAGCAAGCCAGAGGCGACAGCGGCAAGGAACCAAAACTCCTCTGTGACAGAATGGAGAAAAACCTTGGGAGAAACCAGGCTCAGTCGGGGGGCCAGTTCTCCTCTGACCAGACGAAACCCACAGTTCAAAAGTTTATATTTCTATTTTAATTTTGTTGCAATTTCTAACAATAGTAGTATTATGTAGTTAGGTATTTTATTATATTTTAGTTATTTTGTTATTTTTGGTTGATATATCTGGGGATATATCTCTGGGGGTCATCTGGGTGTCCTTGTCTCCGCTGACGATCAGGGCTGTAGACATCATCTCTTGGTGCTGATCCACCATCTGATCGGATACGGACTGAGAAACAGACTAGGAAAGAAACAGACAAATATTAGCGTAGATGCCATTCAACTTACGATGTAACGAGTACATCGTGTGTTATGGGGAGTGTTCCCGGTTCCGGGTTGATCTAATTAATGCAGCCTAACAATCCTTTAACGGATTTGAATAATAGAAGCGTATTAATGTGTTATGTGTAAGCCAGGCTAAAGAGATGGGTCTTTAATCTAGATTTAAACTGACAGAGTGTGTCTGCCTCCCGAACAGTGTTAGGTAGACTGTTCCAGAGTTTGGGTGCTAAATAGGAAAAGGATCTGCAGCCCGCAGTCGATTTTGATATTCTAGGTATTATCAAACGGCCGGAGTTTTGAGAACGCAGCGGACGTGGAGGACTATAATGCGATAAGAGCTCGCTCAAGTACTGAGGAGCTAAACCATTCAGGGCTTTATAAGTAATTAACAAGATTTTAAAATCTATCCGATGCTTGATAGGGAGCCAGTGCAGTGTTGACAGAACCGGGCTAATATGGTCATATTTCCTGGTTCTAGTAAGGACTCTAGCTGCTGCATTTTGGACTAACTGTAGTTTGTTGATCAAGCGTGCAGAACAACCACCCAATAAAGCATTACAATAGTCTAACCTTGAGGTCATAAACGCATGAATTAACATTTCTGCATTTGACGTTGAGAGCATTGGTCGCAATTTAGATATGCTTTTGAGATGAAAAAATTCAGTTTTACAGATGCTAGAAACATGGCTTTCAAATGACAGATTGCTATCGAACAGCACACCTAGGTTCCTGACTGATGAAGAAGAATTGGCAGAGCAGCCGTCAAGTGTTAGATAATGTTCTAGGTTATTACATGTGGGGTTTTAGGTCCGATAATTAACACCTCTGTTTTTTCAGAATTTAGCAGTAAAAAATTACTCGTCATCCAGTTTTTTATATCGACTATGCATTCCGTTAGTTTCTCAATTTGGTGTGTTTCACCGGGCCACGAAGAAATATAGAGCTGAGTATCATCAGCATAACAGTGAAAGCTAACACCATGTCTCCTGATAATATCTCCCAAGGGTAACATATAGAGCGTGAAAAGTAACGGCCCTAGTACTGAGCCTTGAGGTACTCCATACTGCACTTGTGATCGATATGATACCTCTTCATTCACTGCTACGAACTGATGGCGGTCAGATAAGTACGATTTGAACCATGCTAAGGCACTTCCACTAATGCCAACAAAGTTTTGTAGTCTATTCAAAAGAATGTTGTGGTCGATAGTGTCGAACGCAGCGCTAAGATCCAGTAGAACTAATAAAGAGATACAACCACGATCAGATGATAGAAGCAGGTCATTTGTAACTCTAATGAGAGCAGTCTCAGTACTATGATACGATCTAAATCCTGACTGGAATTCCTCACAGATATCATTTTTCTCTAGGAAGGAATATAATTGTGAGGATACTACCTTTCTAGTATCTTTGACAGAAAAGGGAGATTTGAGATCGGTCTGTAATTAACTAGATCTTTGGGGTCAAGTTGTGGTTTTTAATGAGAGGCTTAATAACAGCCAATTTGAAGGTTTTGGGGACATATCCTAATGACAATGATGAATTAATAATAGCCAAAAGAGGATCTATGACTTCTGGAAGCAGCTCTTTTAGTAGTTTAGATGGAATCGGGTCTAACATACATGTTGTTGGTTTAGATGATTTAACAAGTTTATACAATTCTTCCTCTCCACAGTAGAGAATGAGTGGAATTGTTCCTTAGGGGTCTATAGTGCGCTATCTGATGCGATACTGTAGCTGACGGCTGCAGGATACAATTTTATCTCTGATAGTATCGATCTTGGAAGTGAAGTAGTTCATAAAGTCATTACTGCTATGCTCTTGGGAAATGCCAACACCTGTTGATGCTTGATTTTTCGTTAATTTAGTTACTGTATTGAATAAATACCGGGGTTATGTTTTTTCTTCTAGAAGAGACGAAAAGTAATCAGATCTAGCAGTTTTAATGCTTTTCTGTAGGATAGGGTACTTTCCGCCAAGCTAAACGAAATACCTCTAATTTAGTTTTCCTCCAGCTGCGCTCCATTTTCCGGGCTGCTCTCTTTAGGCGCGAGTGTGCTCATTATACCACGGTGTTGGACTCTTATCCTTAATCTTCCTTAAGCGTAAAAGGAGCAACCGCATCTAAAGTGCTAGAAAAGAGAGAGTCCATAGTTCCTGTTACATCATCAAGTTGTTCTGAGCTATTGGATATGCTGAGGAACTGAGATAAGTCAGGAAGATTATTTATAAAGCAGTCTTTTGTGGTAGAGGTAATGGTTCTACCATATTTGTAACAAGAAGTTGGCTTTACAGCTTTAGCTATATGGAATATACAGGAGACTAGATAATGATCTGAGATATCATCGCTCTGCTGCAAAATTTCAACGCCACTGACATCAATTCCATGTGACAGTATTAAATCTAGAGTATGATTTCGACAATGAGTAGGTCCTGACACGTGTTGTTTAACACCAATTGAGTTTAGAATGTCTATAAATGCTGATCCCAACGAATCTCTGTCATTATCAACATGGATATTAAAATCACCAATTATTAGGACTTTATCTGCAGTCAGCACTAACTCCGATAGAAGATCAGAAAATTCTTTAATAAAGTCTGTATGGTGCCCTGATGGCCTGTATACAGTAGCCAGTACAAACATCACAGGGGATTTATCATTAACATTTGTTTCTTTGGATAACGTTATATGAAGCACCATTACTTCGAACGAATTATACTTGAAACCCAACCTCTGAGAGATACTGAAAATATTTCTATAAATTGTAGCAACACCTCCCCCTTTACCTTTTGGACGCGGTTCATGTTTGTAACAGTAATCTTGGGGTGTAGACTCGTTTAAAGTAATGTAATCATCTTGTTTTAGCCAGGTTTCTGTCAGACAAAGCACATCTAGTTTATGGTCAGTGAACATATCATTTACAAAAAGTGCTTTTGAAGAAAGGGATCTAATATTTAATAAGCCAAGTTTTATCATGTGTTTATCTGTATTATATCGTTTTTTTTATTTGTTGAACATCAATTAAATTATTACTATTACTTTGGTTTGGATGTTTTCTGTATTTTCTAGTTCGGGGAACAGACACCGTCTCTATAGAGTGATATCTAGGTGAAAAAGATTCTATGTGCTGAGAGTTAACTGACTTTGGTGACTTTGGTGACGTGAGGCGGCTAGCAGACGATCGGTTTGATTTGAACATGTTGTTAGCATGATTAGCAATTACTAGCATGTTGCTGTCATAATTAGCAAGTTACTAGCATGATGTTAGCCTGTTTCAAGCATGATCAGCATGTTGCTAGCATGATTTAGATAGATTAGAAATAGTATTAGATAGAGTGGAAGCTTATATGAGTTTGAATGGGTTACAGATAGTACATAGAAGGGAAGCTTGATTGAGTCTAATGGCTTCAGTGTGTTTACATTTGAATGTTTGTCAGTTGGAGCTTGCAAGGTCTTGGCTCATTTGAACATTCCGTCAATGTAAGTCTATGGGATTTTTTTTATTTTTAATCTTCATTTTTAAGAAAACCGTAAGTCGGATCAGTCTAAAGAGATATAGCAACTCGAGTCAGACCAGTCTGAACAGCTGGGCTGAGTTTGGTGGTTCCAGTTTGAAAGCTCTAGGAGGAGTAGTGTTCAGAAATTTAGTCTAAGAAGAATAATAATAACTAAAAAACTCGGCACTGGGCAGATACTACAGTGTTCTGCGCGATTGTAGAGAGCCAACTCCCATGTCTGTATGATGTTCTGGAGCTGAGATATGGCTTCTTTATGTTGCTATACGGTTGCTGGGGTTCTCTATGTGGTTGCTAGGGTGTAGCTGCACAGTCGCCATGGTAATATTTACTGACTGGTTTTTCAGCCCAAACAAAAGGCCACCCCCATATCTATACCATTTTCTGGTGCTGAGAAATTGCTTATTCATAAGTTTATTCAGTTGCTAAGGTACTCTAATTGGTTGCTATGGTGTGACTATACAGTTTATGGAATGGTATTGTGACGAGTATCCCGAGTTCTCATCAGCGTTGCCCTGGAGACAAAGGCGGAACACCTGCACCGGCTCATCAGGGCTGGGCCGGTCACACCTGACGCTCATCAAACCCCGACCATATAATCCTGATGCGGCTGGGTGAGAGGAGAGCGGACTTTCTCCCGAGCGAGACTTAATGTGTGTGTTTGATTTCTGCCTGACGAGGGCACCACGGACATTGCCACCGCACAAGCCAGAACCCCGCACAAGAGAGCACCACATCACGGCCTCCAGCCACCTTGCACCTACCTCACTCCTTCAACTATTGAATAAATCCACCCTCCTGGGTATTTATTTGAGCTCTCCTTGTCGCGTGATTCTTCCACCCCGTCACAGTGGTGGAGAATGCGGGCATGATAGGAAGATTTCACCGGCAAGTGATCTCCACCTTCTAATCATCAGTTTTGTTTTGTGCACTTTCAGGACGGCTGGTACTCCTCCCCTAGGATGGAAGAACTGCTCCGGCAATTAACCGACGTCATCCTGCGCCAGCAGATTGTGGAACATCTGGCCACGCACCAAGGCCAGGTTGACCAGGAAATCGCCGCCCTCCGCACGCCCGCCAGCGCGTTCCGTTGCCTGACCCTCGCGTGCAGGCCACCCAGCTCCTGCCAAAGATGACCGCGCACGATGATGTCGAATCATACCTTCAAATGTTCGAAAATACGGCGACCACGGAGGGATGGGATCCGGACGACTGGGCACGGGCCCTGGCCCCTCTCCTCACGGGCGAAGCCCAGCGCACTTTCTTCGGTCTCCCCACAGCCACGGCGGAGAGGTATGAAGATGTGAAGAGAGAGATTCTCGCCCGCGTGGGGCTCTCCCTGATGTGCCGCCCAGGCATTCTTTGAGTTAACCTACCAGCCCTGGCATCCCGCACGGATTCAGGTAGCCGAACTCTCCTGCCTAGCCCAACACTAGCTGATGGTCGGCAACCCCACCACCGCTCAGGTAACGGAACGTGTGGTCGTCGATCGCCTGCTCCGAGCCCTGCCCCGAAGCGTCCGTCCTGCCGTTGGCATGAGAAATCCGACCACAACATCCGAGTTGGTAGAGGCGATCGAGCTGGCTGAGGCGGCCCACCGACGCGAGGCAGGGGAGCGAGTACCGCCATTTCCCCGGAGGGTGGCTCCAGAGCAGCGCGCGCCGGAGGGCATCTTGCCGCCAGTGGACAGGACGGCGGCCCCCAAGCCTCAGGACGAGTCCATGCCCACGGCTCCATCTTCTCCCAAGACCCGGACTTGGTGGGCGGGCTGTGTAGTCCACCATGAGCTGCCAAAAGGAGCTCCGACAGCCACAGTTAGGATCGGCAGCCGGCGTTACAAGGCGGTCCTGGACTCCGGAAGTGCCGTCAGCCTCGTCCAAACAGGAATCTTGCCCCCGCCCCACGAGACCAAGGCCACGGTACCCATCACCTGCGTCCACGGAGATACACGGGCGTCACTATCTCCGCGACTCCGGGATCCTGGCCAGTGGATGTACGACTGGTGACGGATCTCCCCGTGGCCATCCTGTTAGGACGTGACTGGCCAGGATTCGAAGCTCTGCTCCATGCCACTACACAGCCTGCCTACCCCAGTGGGGGCCGCCGTGGACGGCACGCGATCAGGAAACCCAGCGGCCGTCCCGTTCTCCTGGCCTCGGACAGTGGGCGAGATGGTGAGTCCCCCCCACCATTTATGGGGGGGGGGCTCGTTTGGTCGGGCCCAGCGAGAGGACGAGAGACTCAAGCACTGTTGGACTCAGGTGCGCGTCCATGAGGGGAAGGACACCCGGCCCAAGCCCCATACTTGAAACCCAACCTCTGAGAGATACTGAAAATATTTCTATAAATTGTAACACCTTTTACCTTTTATGCGGTTCATGTTGTAACAGTAATCTTGGGGTAGACTCGTTTAAAGTAATGTAATCATCTTGTTTAGCCAGGTTTCTGTCAGAGCACATCTAGTTTATGGTCAGTGAACATATCATTTAAAAAGTGCTTTTGAAGGGATCTAATATTTAATGCCAAGTTTTATCATGTTTATCTGTATTATATCGTTTTTTTTGTTGTTGAACATCAATTAAATTATTACTGTACTTTGGTTTGGATGTTTCTGTATTTTCTAGTTCAACAGACAGTCTCTATAATGATATCTAGGTGAAAAAGATTCTATGTGCTGAGAGTTAACTGACTTTGGTGACTTTGGTCTAGGCGGCTTATAGATTGTTATGTGTTGTTAGCATGACTAGCAAGTGACTAGCATGTTGCTAGCATGACTAGCAAGTGACTAGCATGTTGCTAGCATGACTAGCAAGTGACTAGCATGTTGCTAGCATGATTTGATAGATTAGAAATAGTATTAGATAGAGTGAAAGCTTATATGAGTTTGAATGGGTTAGATAGTACATAGAAGGAAGCTTGATTGAGTCTAATGGCTTCAGTGTGTTTACATTTGAATGTTTGTCAGTTGGAGCTTGCAAGGTCTTGGCTCATTGAACATTCCGTCAATGTAAGTCTATGGGATTTTTTATTTTAATCTTCATTTTAAGAAAACCGTAAGTCGGATCAGTTAGAAAGATATAGCAACTCGAGTCAGACCAGTCTGAACAGCTGGGCTGAGTTTGGTGTAGTTAAAGCTCTAGGAGGAGTAGTGTTCAGAAATTTAGTCTAAGAAGAATAATAATAACTAAAAACTCGGCACTGGGCAGATACTACAGTGTTCTCTTGTGATTAGAAACCAACTCCCATGTCTGTATGATGTTCTGGAGCTGAGATATGGCTTCTTTATGTTGCTATACGGTTGCTAGGGTTCTCTATGTGGTTGCTAGGGTGTAGCTGCACAGTCGCCATGGTAATATTTACAGACTGGTTTTCAGCCCAAACAAAAGGCCACCCCATATCTATACCATTTTCTGGTGCTGAAATTGCTTATTCATGTTTATTCAGTTGCTAAGGTACTCTAATGGTTGCTATGGTGTGACTATACAGTTTATGGAATGATAGACTATTTGACAGTCTGAGACAAAATGAACATCATGTATGGGCTGAATGTTAAAGATATAATCCTGATGCGGCTGGGTAAGGTTTCTGCAGCTTAAGTGTTGATTTCTGTCATAGACTGCCAGAAGCCAGAAGCAAAGAGCCCTCCTAGATGACCTATATCCAACTATTGAATAAATCCATGGGTATTTATTTGAGCTTTTGTCAGATTTTATTACAGTGGTAAGATCATGATAAAATTTCTTAAAGTGATCTACCTTCTAATCATAGTTTTGTTTTGTGCACTTTCACTGGTACTTCAGGATGGAAGAACTGCTGCAATTAAGGCGTATCCTGAGATTGTAACATCTAGAAAGGATTGAGAAATGAGTGGGCGTTGTTGATGTGTAGATGAGTTGAAAGATGAGCGATGTGAATCATATTATGTTCAATAGCGATAAGGGATGGGATAGTGACAGGTGGTCTAAGGCGGTTTTCTTAGTAAGATATAAGAGGTATGAAGATGTGAAGAGAGATTCTGATTTGATGTGGAGGCATTCTTTGAGTTAATAAGTGGCATGATTCAGGTACAATTTGTAACATGGCTGATGGTGCAAAAGTATGGCTTTCTATGATGCTGAGTGGCTAGTTGGTTGCATGAGAAATGAAAAATGAGTTTAGTAGCTGGCTAGAAGCAGAATTATGCTAGAGAGATAGATCTTGAAGTGGACAAGATTAGAGTATGAAGTATATTCTAAAGATTGGTCAGTTCATGAGCTAAACTCAGACAGTTAGATCAGTTACAAGTTACTGAAGTGTATGTAAACAGGTTTATAGAGAAAAATGTATTATATGTAGATACAGTACTATCTGCGATATTCAGTGGATATAGATGGTAGCATGTGGTTGTTGTGATGGCCAGGATTGTTGCTATGACAGTGTAATAGCTATGAATAGATCAGGAAAACATGTTCTAATGACAGTCAGATGTGATAATTTATGGGGTGTTATGAAAGAAGAGACTAGCATGTTGACTAGTTTGGCGTATGAAAACAGGCCCAAGTCTCTATTTGTGTAAATGTTACTATGTGCAAAAGATGCTGTGGTTTGTCAAAAGGAAGCAGTTGATAGTATGCTAATAGAGGACATCTGGGCAGAAATACCATAAGCAATGATGTTTATGGTGTGAAGAGAATGGCGTTCTATGATAAGATGTAATTGGTTTGTAAAATCATGAGGTGTTGAGCATGGATGTAAAGTTGCCAAAGTCGGCCGACATGACATTGTATGTGAGTATGAAGATAAAGAGACCATGAGTTTTGTTGTTCAGGTTGCATGTAGATTAGAAGGAACAGTTTATGTGGCTAATGGCTGATGGTGTTTGAAGCAAATAGACGATGTACCAGAAGAGATATGAATTTAAACAAATGAAGCAAATATTATGAAATGCAGATGGGACCAAATGCTGATGTTTTTATTAAGTAAGGCGTAATTATGTTTTGGTTTTACAATGATTGCTGCTAAGGAGGCTTGAATAACAAAAAGTATGTAGTATGTCTAGATGAGGCAGATGAGCTATGCCATTGTGAACATGGTCAAAGACAGGAAGCTGATACAACAGGTCAGCTATAAGTTAGATAGTCATGGTGCTATGTTATAAATTTGGATTCAGATACACCATCTAGAAAGTAAGTCAAGAGAGTAAAAAGCAGTAACAATTATAATGTCAATTGCTGAAGAAATTACCAGAGAAGAAACAGCATTGTGAGTTTAATACCAATTGTCTAGAGAAGGCTGAGCTGCAACATGGTCTATTGATGTGTTTTTCTGTGAAAATGATAGCATGACATTGAAGAGTGATCGTAAAACAGCGGCTTTGTGATTGATGTCATATTGAAAGATAATAAATGCTAGAAGTTTAATGAACCATGATGTGGTAGATGTTGGTAAAAGATGGCATAGTGTAGATTAGATGAATGAAAGTCAGGTTGTATGAATGAGTGGATGAACTTGAATGTATATTATGGATCTACAAAAGGTATTCTTGTGTAGAGGACATTTTATGGTCACTATGATTTTGGTTGTGACATTTAAGTCATGGAGTTTGTGATAAAAATATGCAGTATTGATGTGTGATTAGAGTTAGACCATAGTCTATGCTGAGTAGATGAGCTGAAAAGAAAGTGTCATAATTTTAGGAAGTGGGTTAAAAAGTTATGCAAGAGAAAAAGTAACAGCGGATATGTAGAAGAGTGTTTGTTGCTATAGTGTTTATCAATTTTTATAGATGAGAGACCAAAACAGCCGAGATGGACCGTTTTGAGGGATTTTAAGCGATAAATTACGACCTGTGTGTGTGTGTGTGTGGACAGTTAGGTGCGTAGGATCCAGCAGGTCTTACTTGCTCAAAAACGACTGTCTTTTATTGCAGGCTGCCATTTTGAACATTCGAAGATATGGGCATACTTCAGGTATCGATCAGTGACTTTTGACGGATCTTTGGTTCATTTATGGCCGATTTTTGCTAGGCACCAGAAAGTTGACGAGATTATCGACGTGTTATCAGATTTCGTGATAAGACACGTAGGAATTCCGATCGCTAGCCGTGCTGACCTTGTGAGTAAAAATCAGATCAATGTGATTCCAAAAAAAAAAAAAAAGGCGTGAAGATTTGACTGTCGAGACATTCAGTTGAATGACATGGTCTCGGCTGCACCACTGTTAAAAAAGATGTGCAGGAGGAGTAGCGTCTATGATTCAAGCTTTTGTCTGCGACCACCAATAGTAATAACAATACTAGAATGTACATTTCCTGAAGAAAATGTGAGTGGTGCTTAGTGGCAAAACTCGGCTACAGATACTACCGTGTTCTGCATGATTGAAAACAACTCCCATGTCTGTATGATGTTGTGGAGCTGAGATATGGCTTCTTTAGTTGCTATAGTTGCTAGGGTTCTCTATGTGGTTGCTAGGGTGTGCACAGTCGCCATGGTGATACTTACAGACTGGTTTTCAGCCCAAACAAAGAGGCCATATCTATACCACTTTCTGGTGCTGAGAAATTGCTTATTCATGTTTGTTCAGTTGCTAAGGTACTCTAAATGGTTGCTATGGTGTGGCCATACAGTTTATGGGATGATATTTAAAGACTATTTGACAGTCTGAATCAACAGAGCCCAACTCCATGTTTCTACAATGTTTTGGTGCTGAAAAATTGTTTGTTAATGTCCTTTTACGGTTGCTAGGGTGCTGTAAGTGGTTGCTAGGGCATAGCTATGAAGTTGTCATGTCAGTACTTATTGGCTGCTTGATAGGCCTCCCCCAAGTCTCTGTGACCTCCTGATCCAAAGATATAATCTCACTAATTTTGTGCCAATGTTAAGTCTATGGGACTTTTGAAATTTTTCATCCACCAGACGAACATCGTACACTCAATTACTTATAAAGATATAGCACCTCTATAACTGGGTGGTTACTATCATGTTGCTAAGCGGTTGGTAGTTGTCACATCATTACTATGTAGTTTTATACAGTTATTCGTATGTTCTTAGCCTGATTTAACACTTAGCTATTCACTGCTAGCATGTGTAGCATTCATGACGAAAGTCCTGTTTTCAATCACGAGTCAAAAGAGCAAAACCTGCATGTTTATATGACACTTTTATCCAAAGATATCCTTTTGATCTGTTTTCAATGGAGGTCTATGTGGTTGCTAGGGTGCTGTAAGTGGTTGCTAGGGTGTGGCTATGAAGGTCATAGGTCATTACTTGGTTACTTAAAGATGAGTCAAATGAGGTGTGTGAGTTACAGAGAGAGAGAGAAGGGTTCTAAGGGCCTGCTGTGTGTGTGAGAAAGTGACAGTTGAGTTTCAAATTCACAAACATTGCCATTGTAAGTCAATGGGATTTTGTGCTTTTTCGTCATTGTGAACATCATAGTCCGATCGCTTAGAAAAGATATAGCACATCTCCTCAATGAGCTGGTCGATTTGACACCTCCTTCATGGGTCTGTGACAAGCGGTGCAGGAGTAGCGAAGAAATTTGTCCAGAAGAAGCAGAATAATAACTAGATAAAAAGTTTGTAGACAAACTTTAGGTTGACAAGCTAACTGAATGTTTAAAGCAGTTAGCTTGAAGTTGAAAGGTTTTAGTTTGAAATAGGCTAGTTAAGTGTTCATTTATAGTAAAACCAGAAAGGTTGTTACCATAATTAGCATGTTACTAGATGATTGGCATGTTACTAGCATGCTAACAGTGACTAGCATGTTTCTAACTTTATTGAGCATGTTGCTAGATGTGCTACCATAATTTTAACATGATTAGATGTTAGCATATTTCTAAGTTAGCATGTTGTTAGCATGACTAGAAGTGACTAGCATGTTGTTAGATGACTCAACTAGCATGTATCTAACATGATTAGCATGACTAGATGTTTAGCATGATAGCAAGTGACTAGCATGTGCTAGCATGTTTCTAACTTGATTAGCATGTTGCTAGCATGACTAGCAAAGTGATGTATCTAACATGATTATGTACTGAATCATGTTTCTAGCATGTAGTATGTTGCTAGGATAGATGAAAGATTAGAAATATTAGATAGATGAGTTTGAATGGATTAGAAATAGTACATAGAAGGAAGCTTGATTGATTCTCAAAATTCTGGGAGTTTAAAATTTGTATTTTGACAGTTGGAGTTTGAATTGTCTTGGCTCATTTGAACATTCCGTAATGGTAAGTCAATGGATTTATGATTTTTAAAATTCAGTTTTATGAAAACTATAAGTCCAATCAGTTAGAAAAGATATAGCACTAGTGAGATCAGTCTGAACAGCTGGGCTGAGTTTGGTGATTCTAGCTTGAAAGCTCTAGGAGGAGACATTCAGAAATTTAGTCTAAGAATAACAACTAGAATGTACATTTCCTGAAGAAAATGTGAGTGGTGCTTGCAGTGGCAAAACTGCTGGGCAGATACTACAGTGTTCTGCGATTGTAGAAAATAACTCCCATGTCTGTATGATGTTGTGGAGCCAGATATGGCTCATGTTTATATGGTTGCTAGGGTTCTCTATGTAGTTGCTAGGGTGTAGCTGCACAGTCGCCATGGTGATACTAACAGACTGGTTTTCCGAACAAAAGGCCACCCCATATCTACCACTTTCTGGTGCTGAGAAATTGCTTATTCATGTGTTTGTTCAGTTGCTAAGGTACTCTAAATGGTTGCTATGGTGTGGATACAGTTTATGGATGATATTTAAAGACTATTTGACAGTCTGAATCAACAGAGCCATGTTTCTACAATGTTTTGGTGCTGAAAATTGTTTGTTAATGTCCTTTTTGTTGCTAGGGTGCTGTAAGTGGTTGCTAGGGCATAGGTATGAAGTTGTCATGTCGTACTTATTGGCTGCTTGATAGGCCAGTCAGCCCTCCCCAAGTCTCTGTGACCTCCTGATCCAAAGATATAATCTCACTAATTTTGTGCCAATGTTAAGTCTATGGGACTTTTGCCCAAATTTTTCACCACAGAACATTACACTCAATTACTTATAAAAAGATAGTCAATGTGTCGCATGATTTGACATCTTTCATGGGTCTGACAAAAAGGTGCAGGAGGAGTAGCGTGCAAGTTTTCAGGCGAATAGTTAATACTAGAATGTACATTTCCTGAAGAAAATGTGAGTGGTGAGTGGCAAAACTCGTGTTGCTAAGATTGCTAAGGTACCTGGTTGCTATGTTGCTATGCGGTTGCTATATGTTGCTAGGATGTTGCTATGTGGTTGCTAGATGGTTGCTAAGGTGTTGCTAGGGTACTTGATGGTTGCTAGGTGTTGCTACATTGCTAGTATGGTTGCTAAGGTGTTGCTAAATTAATTGGTGGTTGCTAAAATTTTTATATAGTTGCTAAGTACTTGGGATGGTTGCTATGGTTGCTGTTGTTGCTAAGGTATTCTAATGTTGCTATGTTGCTAGGAAGAATTGTTTGTTGCTATAGTTGCTAGGGTACTTGGGTTGGTTGCTAGGGTACCTGGGTGGTTGCTAGGGTGTTGCTAGGCAGTTAGTAGTTGTCACTGATCGTTACTATGAGTTTTATAGAGTTCTTGGTTTGAATTAGCACTTAATAATCACTATTAAATGTATATTCACTGCTAGCATGTATAGCATGTTTGAAGTCTAATTGTTAGCATGGTCAAAGAACCAACTCCCAAGTCTATGACATTCTGATGCAAGATAGGACTTGATAAATGGCTGGGTACTCTGTTTGGTTGTTAAAACTTGGCAGCTGCCAATGATGATACTCAAAGGCTATTTGCCAGTATGAATAATATAAACAAATATGTCTATGACATTCAGATTTGAAGATTGGCCTGTTTGGGTTGCTAGGGTACTGACATTGGTTGCTAGGGAGTGGCTAGGAAGTGTCTATGGTGATTCATGATTGGTTTACTGCCCGATTCAAATGAGACCCCATGTCTCTATGACACTGTTATCCAAAGATATCCATCTGCTTTTAACATGGCGTTATGTCAGTTGCTAGGTGCTATAAATGGTTGCTAGGGCGTGGTTTGATACTTATGGTATCCTGAAGTCTGATTGGTTGGCTGATAGCATGTCTCTGATATTGTGATAGTTATGTTAATGCAAATTCCTATGTAATTACCTAGGAAAAATGTGTGCTGTTTCATGGGCGTTACATAGTATGTCAATGGGGCAATTTAGCTCTTGTACAAACATTGCTATGTTCTGAAATTAGTCTCTAATTATGGTATTCATATGTTTCTCTGAAATTTTGTTGAGCTATTATGGCCTCCTGCCAAAAGTCAAAAGATATAGCGAAAGTCTATGGGATTTTTCATTTTCGTCCACCATATAGTTGGAGTGTCACTGTACATCGTACAATTTAGTCTGTTCAATTACTTATAAAAGATATAGCACACCTCTCCTCAATATGTGCATGATTTGACATCTCATTCATGGGTCGACAAAAAGTGCAGGAGGAGTTGCGCAAATTTTGTCTGGGTGAGCATACAGGCATAGGACTTAAATTACTCGGGTTAGTTAGCTGCCGCCTATCCCAGGTGGTTTTGGGTAGGCAGATCGGTTTAAGGCTGTAGAAATGGTGGCTAATTACAGGGGCAGACTCAGTCGCCTTATAATCGTAGTACTAAATAAGCTATTCGCAGTCGAATTGACAATAGCGCCCAAGGTCCCACTGCAGAAACAGGAGCCATGAAGTAGCCTGTGCGTCATTCGGGTTTAAATGCGATACGGGGGTGTGCTCCACAGTCAGACTGGTTTCTCAGCCAATCCAAACAAAAGCCAGTGCGGCCCATATCTATACCACTTCTAGCATGCTGACATATAGTCTTATTCATGTGTTTGTGTTGTTAGGGTACTCTATATGGTTGCTAAGGTGTGCTTATACATTTTATGGGATGATATTTAAAGATTTTGTCAGTCTGATCAAAACCCAACTACATTTCTACAGTATTGTGGTGCTGAGAAGTTGTTAATGTTGTTATACAGTTGCTAGGGTGCTTAAAGTAGTTGCTAGAAGTATAGTTGTATCACTAGTTATTGGCTGCTTGATAGGCCAGTCAAAGAGCCACCCAAGCCTCTGTGACTTCCTGATCCAAAGATATGATCTCACTTTTATACCAATGTTAAGTCTATGGGATTTTTTACCCAAATCTTTTTTCTGTACATCGCCTATCATCACTTAGAAAAGATATAGCACCTCTCTCAATGATGATTTGGCACCTCATTCATGGGTCTCGACAAATTTTGTAGGAGTAGCATGAGTTTGTCAAAAGTATAATACTAGAATGTACATTTCCTGAAGAAAATGTGAGTGGTGCTTGCAGTGGCAAAATTGCTCAGATACTACAGTATTCTGCGCGATTGTAGAAACCAACTCCCATGTCTGTATGATGTTGTGGAGCTGAGATATGGCTTCTTTATGTTGCTAACGGTTGCTAGGGTTCTCTATGTGGTTGCTAGGGTGTATCTGCACAGTCACCATGGTGATACTTACAGACTGGTTTTCAGCCCAAACAAAAGCTACCCCATATCTATACCACTTTCTGGTGTTGAAATTGCTTATTCATGAGTTTGTTCAGTTGCTAAGGTACTCTAAATGGTAGCTATGGTGTGATACAGTTTATGGCATATTTAAAGACTATTTGACAGTCTGAATCCACTGAGCCCAACGCCATGTTTCTACAATGTTTTGGTGCTGGAAAATTGTTTGTTAATGTCCTTTACGGTTGCTAGGGTGCTGTAAGTGGTTGCTAGGGCATAGGTATGAAGTTGTCATGTCAGTACTTATTGGCTGCTTGATAGGCCGAGTCAAGAGCCCTCCCCATGTCTCTGTGACCTCCTGATCCAAAGATATAATCTCACTAATTTTGTGCCAATGTTAAGTCTATGGGACTTTTACCAAATTTTTTCATCCATCAGACGAACATCACACTCAATTCTTATAAAAATATAGCACACCTCATAACTGGGAGGTTACTAAGCGTATTGCTAAGCGGTTGGTAGTTGTCACATCATTACTATGTAGATTTATAGATTTCGTGTTCTTAGTCTGATTTAACACTTAGCTAATCACTATTAGCATGTAGCTATTCACTGCTAGCATGTGTAGCATGCATGAGGAAGTCCTGTTTGCGATCACGAGTCAAAAACAAAACCTGCATGTTTATATGACACTTTTATCCAAAGATATCCTTTGATCTGTTTTCAATGGAGGTCTATGGGGTGGTTGCTAGGTGTGCTGTAAGTGGTTGCTAGGGTGTGGCTATGAATAGGTCATTATTTATTGGTTACTTAAAGAGGAGTCAAATGAGTGTGTGTGAGTTACAGAGAGAGAGAGAGAGAACTCTAAGGGCCTGCTTGTGTGTGTGTGTGTGAGAAAGTGACAGTTGAGATTCAAATTCAGAACATTCCACCATTGTAAGTCAATGGGATTTTGCCGCTTTTATCTGTGTGAACCGTGGTCGATCTAAAAGATATAGCCCATCTCCTCAATGAGCGGTCGATTTGACACCTCTTTCATGGGTCTGTGACAAACGGTGCAGAGGAGTAGCGAATCAAGTAGTCCAGAAGAAGAAAGCAGAATAATAACTAGAATGTACATTTCCTGAAGAAAATGTGAGTGGCTTGCAGTGGCAAAACTCGGCGCTCAGATAGTGTTCTCTTGATGAGAGAAACCAACTCATGTCTGTATGATGTTGTGGAGCTGAGATATGGCTTATTTATGTTGCTATACGGTTGCTAGGGTTTCTATGTGGTTGCTAGGGTGTAGCTGCACAGTCGCCATGGTGATACTTACAGACTGGTTTTATAGTAGAGAGCCAATCATGTATGTATGATGTTGTGGAGCTGAGATATGGCATTTATGTTGCTATTAGTTGCTAGGGTTCTCTATGTGGTTGCTTGTAGCTGTAGATGGTGATGACAGACTGGTTTTCAGAATCAAAAGATATGTATCTGACGTTTGGTGCTGAAATTGCTTATTCATGTGTTTGTATGGTTGCTAGGGTACTCTAAATGGTTGCTATGGTGTGGATATACAATTTATGGGATGATATTTAAAGACTATTTGCTGAATCAAAGAGATGTTTCTAAGGTTTTTCTGAATAATTGTTTTTGTGTCCTTTTACAGTTTCTAGGGTGCTGTAAGTGGTTGCTAGGGCATAGCTATGAAGTTGTCATGTCAGTACTTATTGGCTGCTTGATAGGCGAGTCAAGAGCCCTCCCAAGTCTCTGACCTCCTGATCCAAAGATATAATCTCACTAATTTTGCCAATGTTAAGTCTATGGGACTTTTTTCAAATTTTCGTCCTGATGAACATCGTGCACTCAATTACTTATAAAAGATATAGCACACCTCTCCTCAATATGTTGCATGATTTGACACCTCATTCATGGGTCTCGACAAAAGGTGCAGGAGGAGTAGCGTCAAGTTTGTCTGGGCGAATAATAAACAATACTAGAATGTACATTTCCTGAAGAAAATGTGAGTGGTGCTTGCATGGCAAAACTCAGTGCTGGGCAGATACTGCAGTGTTCTGTGCGAGAGCCAACTCCATGTCTGTATGTTCTGGAGCTGAGATATGGCTTCTTTATGTTGCTATATGGTTGCTAGGGTTCTCTATGTGGTTGCTAGGGTGTAGCTGCACAGTATGGTGATACTTACAGACTGGTTTTCAGCCCAAACAAAGAGCCAATATCTATACCACTTTCTGGTGCTGAGAAATTGCTTATTCATGTGTTTGTTCAGTGCTAAGGTACTCTAAATGGTTGCTATGGTGTGACTATACAATTTATGGGATGATATTTAAAGACTATTTGACAGTCTGAATCCACTGAGCCCAACGCCATGTTTCTATAATGTTTTGTGCTGGTGTTTGTTAATGTCCTGTTGCTAGGGTGCTGTAAGTGGTTGCTAGGGCATAGCTATGAAGTTGTCATGTCAGTACTTATTGGCTGCTTGATAGCCGAGTCAAAAGCCCTCAAGTCTCCGTGACCTCCTGATCCAAGATATGATCTCAATTTATGCCAATGTTAAGTCTATGGGACTTTTAAAATTTTTCATCCATCACGAACATCGACTCAATTACTTATAAAACATAGCACACCTCTATAACTGGGAGGTTACTAAGCGTATTGCTAGCGGTTGGTAGTTGTCACACATCATTACTATGTAGATTTATAGTTATTAGATGTTCTTAGTCTGATTTAACACTTAGCTAATCACTATTAGCAGCTATTCACTGCTAGCATGTGCAGCATGAGGAAGTCCTGTTTGCGATCACGAGTCAAAGAGCAAAACCTGCATGTTTATATGACACTTTTATCCAAAGATATCCTTTTGATCCGTTTTCAATGGAGGTCTATGGGGTGGTTGCTAGGGTGCTGTAAGTGGTTGCTAGGGTGTGGCTATGAAGGTCATAGGTCATTACTTATTGGTTACTTAAAGAGGAGTCAAATGAGTGTGTGTGAGTTACAGAGAGAGAGAGAGATGTTCTAATGGCCTGTGTGTGTGTGTGTGTGTGTGTGTGTGTGTGTGAGTAAAGAGAGAGAGAAGGGCAGAAGAGGCCATGTCAGCAGATACCAGTTCAGTTAAGAGTCCTGAAAGCACCAGCTACACTTACCTGGGCCTGAGATCTCTGCATCAAGGTCTGGCTGAAGATACAGGAGCATTTATGCCATCAAATCACGGTTTGGCCAATTAAAACATGGATCAAATATAGAATCATTAAATTCTACTGTATGGGAGTGAAATTTGGGACCAATAATACATTTAAAATTGGGATAAAACTTCAATGAAAAACTACAACTAGAATTTATCAAAAACATTTTAGGGTCCATAGAGGTGTAATGATGCCTGCAGAGCTGAATTAGTGACTGAACATTGAGATCCAGAAGATGTGTTCAGTTTGGCATCACCTCCATGATCTGATCCTGATTCAGTCCTGTAATGAAACCTCAGCAGAACCTCATTCTAAATGCCGCTCTTCTGTCCATAAAAGCTCCTCACTGACTACAGCTACAAAAAGCCATTATTAAAGAAATTGATAAAATCTGCACTCATGATGAATCTCAAAAATACTTTGACCTTCATGATAAACTGCTGCTCAACCTAAACAGAACCACTAGATTTGCCAATTATGATTAGACCATTCAAAGAAGACAAATTCTCCAAATACAGATGAAGTAACCATGATTTAGAAATAGAGACATAGACAACAGACAGAGCGAAAGATCTGTAGACACTGTGATCTACAGCAGATAGAGAACGAAAACACTTTCTGCTGATGTGTCCTAAATATCACAATGTGAAATATTTGCCTGATTTGAAGCATTGATTCCATGATTTACTGAACTTAGTGATACTGAGAAAATGCCCTTCTTACTAAGATGATAACAGCTGCACTCACTGCTAAATATGCATTAACCATTCTGTTGATGATAAACATGATTGACTTTATCTTTTCATTTATTTAGATGGATTTATTTATTATTATCTATGTTGTTATATATATATATGTTAATGCTTTGGCAACATTGTGCTACACAGTCATGCTAATAGCTGAATTGAATTGAATAAATAGGGCCTGCTGTGTTGTGCTGTTTGTGTGTGTGTGTGTGTGTGTGTGTGTGTGTGTGTGTGTGTGAGTTACAGAGAGAGAGAGAGAAGCTCTAAGGCCTGCTTGTGTGTGTGTGTGTGTGTGTGTGTGTGTGTGTGTGAGTTACAGAGAGAGAGAGAGAGAGAAGGGGCTCTGCTGCTTGTGTGTGTGTGAAAGTGACAGTTGAGATTCAAATTCACGAACATTCCACCATTGTAAGTCAATGGGATTTTTGCCCGCTTTTCGTCCGCTGTGTGAACATCGTAGGTCCGATCGCTTAAAAAATATAGCCCATATCTCCTCAATGAGCGTCGATTGACACCTCTTTCATGGGTCTGTGACAAACGTGCAGAAGAAGCGAATCGAAATTTTGTCCAGAAGAAGAATAAGAAGAATAGAATAATAAGTATGCAAGATAACAATAGTGATGTTGCCTTTGGCAAGCACCACTAACTAGAATGTACATTTCCTGAAGAAAATGTGAGTGGTGCTTGCAGTGGCAAAACTCTGGGCAGATACTACAGTGTTCTGTGATTGTAGAAACCAACTCCCATGTCTGTATGATGTTGTGGAGCTGAGATATGGCTTCTTTATGTTGCTATATGTTGCTAGGGTTCTCTATGTGGTTGCTAGGGTGTAGCTGCGTCGCCATGGTGATACTTACAGACTTGTTTTCAGCCCAACAAAAGCCACCCCATATCTATACCACTTTCTGGTGCTGAGAAATTGCTTATTCATGTGTTTGTTCAGTTGCTAAGGTACTCTAAATGGTTGCTATGTGGCCATACAGTTTATGGATGATATTTAAAGACTATTTGACAGTCTGAATCAACAGAGCCCAACCCATGTTTCTACAATGTTTTGGTGCTGAAAATTGTTTATTAATGTCCTTTACGGTTGCTAGGGTGCTGTAAGTGGTTGCTAGGGCATAGCTATGAAGTTGTCATGTCAGTACTTATTGGCTGCTTGATAGGCCGAGTCAAAGAGCCCTCCCAAGTCTCTGTGACCTCCTGATCCAAAGATATAATCTCACTAATTTTGTGCCAATGTTAAGTCTATGGGACTTTTCAAATTTTTTCCACCAGGCGACATCGCACTCAATTACTTATAAAGATATAGCACACCTCTCCTCAATATGTCGCATGATTTGACATCTCATTCATGGGTCTACGACAAAGTGCAGGAGGATTTCAAGTTTTGTCTGGGCGAATAGTAATAATAATATACTAGAATGTACATTTCCTGAAGAAAATGTGAGTGGTGCTTGCAGTGGCAAAACTTGCTAGCAGATACTACAGTGTTCTCGTGATTGAAGAAACCAACTCATGTCTGTATGATGTTGTGGAGCTGAAATATGGCTTGTTATGTTGCTATACGGTTGCTAGGGTTCTCTATGGTTGCTAGGGTGTAGCTGCACAGTGATGGTGATACTTACAGACTGGTTTTCAGCCCAAAAAGAGGCCAATATCTATACCACTTTCTGGTGCTGAAGCTTATTCATGTGTTTGTAGTTGCTAGGGTACTCTAATGGTTGCTATGTGCTATACATTTTATGGGATGATTTAATTTGCCAGTCTGATTAAAAGCCCATATTTCTACAGTGTTGGTGCTGAATTGTTAATGTTGTTATACAGTTGCTAGGGTGCTGTAAGAGGTTGCTAGGGCTATGAAGTTGTCATGTCAACTTATTGGCTGCTTGATAGGCCGAGTCAAAGAGTAAGTCTCTGTGACCTCCTGATCCAAAGATATAATCTTAATTTTGTGCCAATGTTAAGTCTATGGGACAAATTTTTTTAAATCCACAACATCATACACTCAATTACTTATAAAGATATAGCACCTCTCTCAATGTGCATGGTTGACATCTCATTCATGGGTCTGAAAAGGTGCAGGATAGCGTGTTTGTCTGAATAGTAATAACAATACTAGAATGTACATTTCCTGAAGAAAATGTGAGTGGTCTTGCATGTACTTCCTGTTGCTATGTGGTTGCTAATCCTGTTGCTATGTTGCTAATGCTAGGTTACTCATGTTGCTATAGATGGTTGCTAGGATGTTAGTGGTTGCTAGAACTTTGGTTGCTAGGGTGTTGCTATGTTGCTAGTTACAAATGGTTGCTAGTTGCTTACCCATGGTTGCTATAAGAAATATTGCTAGATTTGCTATGATTGCTGTATTTGGTTGCTAAATATGGTTGCTAGGTGATAAATGGTTGCTAGGGTGTTGCTAGGCAGTTACTAGTTGTCACAGATCATTCTATGAGTTTTGAGTTCTAGTTGAATTAGAAGCTAATTGAAGATGTTTCACTGCTATCATGTTGCATGTTTAAGTCCTATTTGTTGCATGAGTCAAAGTAGATGACATTCTGATGCAAGATATAGGACTTGTAAATGGTTGCTAGATGTGGTTGTTAGATGAGAGCTGAATGTCTACTGTTTGCCAGAATAATATAAACCAAATGTCTCTATGACATTCAGATTTGAAGATATGCCTGTTTGGGTTTTTGCTAGGGTACTCAAATTGGTTGCTAGGGAGTGGCTAGAAAGTGTCTGGTGATTCATGATTGGCTGTTTGCTGAGTGAGAATGTCTATATTCAGTTTGATATGCCTGTTTATTTGTTGCTGGGTGCTAAATGGTTGCTATGCTAGAAATGTCTATGTGATTCATGATTGGCTGTTTGTGGTCAAGAGATGTCTAAGATATTCAAATGAGATATGCTTTTGGTTTGTTGCTATTGATAATGGTTGCTATGCTAATGTCTGGTGATTCATGATTGGCTGTTTGCTATCATAGTATGTCTCTATGACACTGTGATGAAGATATATCTGTTTTAATGGAGTCTATGATAGTTGCTATGCTCTAATTGGTTGCTAGTGGCTTGATAGTTCATAATGATGAGAATTTTCTGATATAGATGTTCTATGATATTGTGATGCAGAGTTATAATGAAAATTCTATGTAAATTACCATAATAGGAAAAATGTGCTGTTTTGGTAATAGTATGTCAATGAGTTTGTAGAAACTTATAAGAGTAAAAGTTGATAGTTCTAAAGTGGTGATTCAGTTTTAAATTGTTGACAATGTCAAATTGTTAAGTCTATGGGATTTTTGATTTTTTAGAGATAGAGATCGCTTATAAAGATATAGACATCTCCTCAATGAGCTGGTCGATTGTATTCATGGGTCTGTGACAAATGCAGGAGGAGTAGAAAGTTTGTAGAAGAAAAGAATAAGAAAAGCAGAATAATAATAGATAGTTTGTCGAGGCAAACTTTAAGTTGGAAGAAAAAGACCAGAAAGTTTGAAAAAGTTTAAGAAGTTTAAAAAGTTTTAAGTTTGATGGTTTCAGTATGAAATAGTTTGAAGTTTAAAGTAGTTTTACAAACTTAATACAGTCTGACATAGATTGATAGATAGATAGATAGATCAGATTATAGATAGAATGAAGATAGATAGATAGACAGATAGACTTTAGATGATAGATAGATAGATAGATTATGATAGAAGATAGAAACATTAGATAGATGAGTTTGAATGGATTAGAAATAGTCAGTGATCAATCAACTTTCTTAGTTAAAAAATGTTTTTCATCTCAGTGGAATAAGATTTATGACTTTTCAACATTTTCTATGTATTCACATAAAAATAATTCACATTTTAATATGGTCTTTATGAATGGAAATCTGAAAAATCTATATATTTTTTAATTTGTCAAAATAATAATAAATCTAGCATAGGTCTGAAAATTTCACACAGAAATGAAAGCCTGGTACTAGATCACAAATGCAATGTAGAAAAGACATGTGACACGTGTGACTGCAACAAAACATTTTTATAAAATTTGGCAAATAAAATCAATAAATTCTGTAAATCTGAAAATGTCCACACAACAAAATTAAAGTCTGATACTAGAGCACAAAGGCAATGTGGAGCATGTCACGTGCGTCACAACACACACTCTCTTACACACATACCCGCCATTCATATCTGCTCATTGCAGTTGTTGTTTAGTTTAGTTTTTCCGTTTGATTTTATTTACATTTATGTAAAAATAATTAATTTTATTTACTTTTTGGATTGAAATAAATAAGTACCTGCAATCAAGTTTTAGTGACAACTTGTGTGGCATTTCTGCAAATTTATGTGGCATTATTTCAAAGCGAGCACTTATACTGTTTTAATGTTTATAATGTTTAAATATATAATTACAAATATATATCATAAAAGTTGTGTATTTTATAATGTTTAAATATATAATTACCAAATATATATCAGAAAAGTTGTGAGAGGAGCAGTTGACCACTTCCAGAAAAATGAATGGCTCTCTATGGGCCTCTGCTGGATATATATGGTCATTACACTATTCTTTCAAAACTGTGATTTCTACAAGTTTTTCTAACCACCAGATGGCAGTATTGTACACCTAACACCTAGATCAATATCCAGAAACAGTTTAAATTAAATTTAGATCATCATTTAAGATATTTATTCATAAAATGTAATATTTCACATGTAAGCTAATGGTGTAGCTAAGGATTTTGTGGTAAACAGGTTACAAAGTACTTCATATCTCCCAAAACACAGCATTAATGTATAGATGAGAAGTAAACAAACAAACAAAAAGATATATTATTTGTATGATTAAAAATTTATAAATGTTTTACAATTACTCTTTCAATTTTAAATATTGCCCCAAAGGACACAGGTGTAAACAGGAAAAACAGGTCTTATGATTGAAAGGTCTATGCTTGTGTGTGTGTGTGTGTGTGTGTGTGTGTGTGTGTGTGTGTGTGTGTGTGTGTGTGTGTGTGTGTGTGTGAGAGAGAGAGAGAGAGAGAGAGAAGGCTCTAAGGGCCTGCGTGTGTGTGTGTGAGTTACAGAGAGAGAGAGAGAGAGAGAGAGAGAGAGAGAGAGAGAGAGAGAAGGCTCTAAGGGCCTGTGTGTGTGTGTGAGTTACAGAGAGAGAGAGAGAAGGGGCTCTAAGGGCCTGCGTGTGTGTGTGTGAGTTACAGAGAGAGAGAGAGAGAGAGAGAGAGAGAGAGAGAGAGAGAAGGGGCTCTAAGGGCCTGCGTGTGTGTGTGTGAGTTACAGAGAGAGAGAGAGAGAGAGAGAGAGAGAGAGAGAGAGAGAGAGAGAGAGAGAGAGAGAAGGCTCTAAGGGCCTGCTTGTGTGTGTGTGAGAAAGTGACAGTTGAGATTCAAATTCACGAACATTCCACCATTGTAAGTCAATGGGATTTTTTGCCCGCTTTTTCGTCCGCTGTGTGAACATCGTAGGTCCGATCGCTTAAAAAAGATATAGCCCATATCTCCTCAATGAGCCGGTCGATTAGACACCTCTTTCATGGGTCTGTGACAAACGGTGCAGAAGGAGTAGCGAATCGAAATTTTTGTCCAGAAGAAGAATAAGAAGAAGAATAATAATAATAAGTATGCAAGATAACAATAGTGATGCCTTGCCTTTGGCAAGCACCACTAACTAGAATGTACATTTCCTGAAGAAAATGTGAGTGGTGCTTGCAGTGGCAAAACTCGGCGCTGGGCAGATACTACAGTGTTCTGCGCGATTGTAGAGAGCCAACTCCCATGTCTGTATGATGTTGTGGAGCTGAGATATGGCTTCTTTATGTTGCTATATGGTTGCTAGGGTTCTCTATGTGGTTGCTAGGGTGTAGCTGCACAGTCGCCATGGTGATACTTACAGACTTGTTTTTCAGCCCGAACAAAAGAAGCCACCCCCATATCTATACCACTTTCTGGTGCTGAGAAATTGCTTATTCATGTGTTTGTTCAGTTGCTAAGGTACTCTAAATGGTTGCTATTGTGTGGCCATACAGTTTATGGCATGATATTTAAAGACTATTTGACAGTCTGAATCAACAGAGCCCAACCCCATGTTTCTACAATGTTTTGGTGCTGAAAAATCGTTTATTAATGTCCTTTTACGGTTGCTAGGGTGCTGTAAGTGGTTGCTAGGGCATAGCTATGAAGTTGTCATGTTGGTCCTTATTGGCTGCTTGATAGGCCGAGTCAAAAGAGCCCTCCCCCAAGTCTCTGTGACCTCCTGATCCAAAGATATAATCTCACTAATTTTGTGCCAGTGTTAAGTCTATGGGACTTTTTCGCCCAAATTTTTTCGTCCACCAGACGAACATCGTACACTCAATTACTTATAAAAGATATAGCACACCTCTCCTCAATATGTCGCATGATTTGACATCTCATTCATGGGTCTACGACAAAAAGTGCAGGAGGAGTAGCTCGCCAAAGTTTTGTCTGGGCGAATAGTAATAATAATACTAGAATGTACATTTCCTGAAGAAAATGTGAGTGGTGCTTGCAGTGGCAAAACTCTGCGCTGGGCAGATACTACAGTGTTCTGCGCGATTGAAGAGAGCCAACTCCCATGTCTGTATGATGTTGTGGAGCTGAAATATGGCTTATTTATGTTGCTATATGGTTGCTAGGGTTCTCTATGTGGTTGCTAGGGTGTAGCTGCACAGTCGCCATGGTGATACTTACAGACTGGTTTTTCAGCCCAAATTTTTTCGTCCACCAGACGAACATCATACACTCAATTACTTATAAAGATATAGCACACCTCTTCTCAATGTGTCGCATGATTTGACATCTCATTCATGGGTCTGTGACAAACGGTGCAGGAGGAGTAGCGTGTCAAGTTTTGTCTGGGCGAATAGTAATAATAATACTAGAATGTACATTTCCTGAAGAAAATGTGAGTGGTGCTTGCAGTGGCAAAACTCTGCGCTGGGCAGATACTACAGTGTTCTGCGCGATTGAAGAGAGCCAACTCCCATGTCTGTATGATGTTGTGGAGCTGAGATATGGCTTCTTTATGTTGTTATACAGTTGCTAGGGTGCTGTAAGTGGTTGCTAGGGCATAGCTATGAAGTTGTCATGTCAGTACTTATTGGCTGCTTGATAGGCCGAGTCAAAAGAGCCCTCCCCCAAGTCTCTGTGACCTCCTGATCCAAAGATATAATCTCACTAATTTTGTGCCAATGTTAAGTCTATGGGACAAATTTTTTCGTCCACCAGACGAACATCATACACTCAATTACTTATAAAAGATATAGCACACCTCTTCTCAATGTGTCGCATGATTTGACATCTCATTCATGGGTCTACGATAAAAGGTGCAGGAGGAGTAGCGTGCCGAAGTTTTGTCTGGGCGAATAGTAATAACAATACTAGAATGTACATTTCCTGAAGAAAATGTGAGTGGTGCTTGCAGTGGCAAAACTTGCCCCTCGGTTGCTATGTGGTTGCTAAGGTACCCGGGGTGGTTGCTAGGGTGTTGCTAAGGAGTTGCTAGGTTACTCAGGGTGGTTGCTAGGGTACCCAGGATGGTTGTTAGGATGTTACTATGTGGTTGCTAGGGTACTTGGGGTGGTTGCTAGGGTGTTGCTATGCGGTTGCTAGGGTATTCAGTGTGGTTGCTAGGGCCGTTGCTAGGGTACCCAGGGTGGTTGCTAAGGTAAATGGGGTGGTTGCTAGGGTGTTGCTATGCGGTTGCTAGGGTATTCAGGGTGGTTGCTAGGGTACCCAGGTCGGTTGCTAAGGTAAATGGGGTGGTTGCTAGGGTGTTGCTAGGCAGTTACTAGTTGTCACAGATCATTACTATGGAGTTTTATAGAGTTCTAGTTTGAATTAGCATTTAGCTAATCACTATTAGCATGTAGCTATTCACTGCTATCATGTGTAGCATGTTTGGAAGTCCTATTTGTTAGCATGAGTCAAAAGAACCAACTTCCAAGTCTATACGACATTCTGATGCAAAGATATAGGACTTGATAAATGGTTGCTAGGGTACTCTGTTTGGTTGTTAGGAAGTGGCTTGGCAGCTGCCAATGATAATACTCCAAAGGCTGTTTGCCAGTATGAATAATATAAACCAACCCCCATGTCTCTATGACATTCAGATTTGAAGATATGCCTGTTTGGGTTTGGGTTGCTAGGGTACTCAACATTGGTTGCTAGGGAGTGGCTAGAAAGTGTCTATGGTGATTCATGATTGGCTGTTTGCTGCCCCAAGTCAAATGAGCCCACCCCCATGTCTCTATGATATTCAGATTTAAAGATATGCCTGTTTGGATTTGGGTTGCTAGGGTACTCAACATTGGTTGCTAGGGAGTGGCTAGAAAGTGTCTATGGTGATTCATGATTGGCTGTTTGCTGCCCCTAGTCAAACGAGCCCACCCCCATGTCTCTAAGATATTCAGATTGAAAGATATGGCTGTTTGGGTTTGGGTTGCTAGGGTGCTTGATAATGGTTGCTAGGGCGTGGCTAGGAAGTGTCTATGGTGATTCATGATTGGCTGTTTGCTGCCCAGAGTCAAATGAGCCTCCCCATGTCTCTATGACACTGTGATCAGAAGATATCCATCTGGGCTTTTATAATGGCAGTCTATGGGATCAGTTGCTAGGGTGCTCTAATTGGTTGCTAGGGCGTGGCTTGATAGCTTCATAATGATCCTGAGAGTCTGATTGGTTGGCTGAGTAAAATGAGCCCACCCCCATGTCTCTATGATATTGTGATGCAGAGTTATTTTCAATGCAAAATTCCTATGTAAATTACCATAGTAGGAAAAACGTGTGCTGTTTCATGGGCCGTCCCTCACCATAGTATGTCAATGGGGCAATTTTGGGGCGCTCTTGTGCCCCAGGGGTACAACTTATACCCCATTGCGGGGTATGTTCTCGCACAGCTTGATAGCCTCTCTAAATGTGGTGATTCATATGTTTCTACGAAATTCTCGCTCTAAGCTACAACTCGTCAAAGTTGGCCGCAATGTTAAGTCTATGGGATTTTTCGGCCGATTTTTCGCCCACTGTACGATTATCGTACACCCGATCGCTTATAAAAGATATAGCCCACATCTCCTCAATGAGCTGGTCGATTTGACGCCTCATTCATGGGTCTGTGACAAACGGTGCAGGAGGAGTAGCGAACCGAAGTTTTGTCCAGAAGAAGAATAAGAAGAAGCAGAATAATAATAACTAGATAAAAAAGTTTGTCGAGGCAAACTTTAAGTTGGCTTGAGAAAGACGGACCAGAAAGTTTGAAAAAGTTTAAGAAGTTTAAAAAAGTTTTAAGTTTGATGGTTTTCAGTATGAAATAGTTTGAAGTTTAAAGTAGTTTTACAAACTTAAGGCAATACAGTCTGACATAGATTGATAGATAGATAGATAGAGTCAGATTATAGATAGATAGATAGATAGATAGATAGACAGATAGACTTTAGATAGATAGATAGATAGATAGATAGATTATAGATAGATAGATAAGAAACATTAGATAGATGAGTTTGAATGGATTAGAAATAGTCAGTAAGACCTCAATCAACTTTCTTCAGTTAAAAATGTTTCCTTCATCTCAGTGGAATAAGATTTTATGACTTTTCAACATTTTCTATCTGTATTCACATAAAAAATAATTCACATTTTTACTAATATGGTCTTTGAAAATGAATGGGAAATACGAAAAAATCTATATATTTTTTTTTAATTTGTCAAAAAATAATAATAAATCTAGCATAGGTCTGAAAATTCTCACACAGAAATGAAAGCCTGGTACTAGATCACAAATGCAATGTAGAAAAGACATGTGCACACACGTGTGACTGCAACAAAGAGCATTTTTATAAAATTTGGCAAATAAAATCAATAAATTCTGCATAAATCTGAAAATGTCCACACAACAAAATTAAAGTCTGATACTAGAGCACAAAGGCAATGTGGAACGAGCATACTCACTCACGTACGTACACATGCGCGCACACACACACACACACACACACACTCTCTTACACACATACCCGCCATTCATATCTGCTCATTGCAGTTGTTGTTTAGTTTAGTTTTTTTTTTCCGTTTTGATTTTATTTACATTTATGTAAAAAAAATAATTAATTTTATTTTACTTTTTGGATTGAAATAAATAAGTACCTGCAATCAAGTTTTAGTGACAACTTGTGTGGCATTTCTGCAAATTTATGTGGCATTATTTCAAAAGCGAGCACTTATACTGTTTTTAATGTATTTTATAATGTTTAAATATATAATTACAAAATATATATCATAAAAGTTGTGTATTTTATAATGTTTAAATATATAATTACCAAATATATATCAGAAAAGTTGTGAGAGGAGCAGTTGACCACTTCCAGAAAAATGAATGGCTCTCTATGGGCCTCTGCTGGATATATATGGTCATTACACTATTCTTTCAAAATCTGTGATTTCTACAAGTTTTTCTCTAACCACCAGATGGCAGTATTGTACACCTAACACCTAGATCAATATCCAGAAACAGTTTAAATTAAATTTAGATCATCATTTAAGATATTTATTCATAAAAATGTAATATTTCACATGTAAGCTAATTGTGTAGCTAAGGATTTTGTGGTAAACAGTTACAAAAGTACTTCATATCTCCCAAAACACAGCATTAATGTATAGATGAGAAGTAAACAAACAAACAAAAAGATATATTATTTGTATGATTAAAATTTATAAATGTTTTACAATTACTCTTTCAATTTTGGGGTCATATTGCCCCCAAAGGACACAGGTGTAAACAGGAAAAACAGGTCTTATGATTGAAAGGTCTATGTTTGTTTATTTGTTTGTTTGTTTGTGTGTGTGCGGCGTGTCTGTGTGTCTGTGTGGTGTGTGTGTGTGTGTGTGAGATAGATCTCAGATAGAGAGATAGATGAGTTTGAATGGGTTAGAAATAGTACATAGAAGGGACGTCTGATAGATAGATAGAGAGATAGATGAGTTTGATTGGGTTAGAAATAGTACATAGAAGGGATGTCTGATAGATAGATAGAGAGATAGATGAGTTTGAATGGGTTAGAAATAGTACATAGAAGGGACGTCTGATAGATAGATAGAGAGATAGATGAGTTTGAATGGGTTAGAAATAGTACATAGAAGGGAAGTCTGATTGAGTCTAATGGGCTTCAGTGTGTTTAGATTTAAATTTTGACAGTTGGAGTTTGACGGAATGTTCAGATGAGCCAATGTAAGTCTATGGGATTTTTTATGATTTTTAATCTTTATTTTTATGAAAACCGTAAGTCGGATTAGTTAGAAAAGATATAGCACGCTAAGTCAGATCAGTCTCAAGACTTGGGCTGAGTTTGGAGTTTGTAGAGTTAAAGCTCTAGGAGGAGTAGCAGTCAGAAATTTTAGTCTCAGAAAAAGAATAATAATAAGAAGTTTAAGTACAATATCAGTAAATTGGCTTTCTCAAGCCAACCTAATAAGTATGCAAGATAACAATAGTGATGCCTTGCCTTTGGCAAGCACCACTAATAATAAGTATGCAAGATAACAATAGTGATGCCTTGCCTTTGGCAAGCACCACTAATAATAAGTATGCAAGATAACAATAGTGATGCCTTGCCTTTGGCAAGCACCACTAATAATAATAATAAGCTTAAGTAGCAGATCAGTAGGTTGGCTCTTTCAAGCCAACCTAATAAGCTTAAGTAGCAGATCAGTAGGTTGGCTCTTTCAAGCCAACCTAATAATAAGCTTAAGTAGCAGATCAGTAGGTTGGCTCTTTCAAGCCAACCTAATTATGATTGGCGGGCCACATATAGCCTACATTTCAATAGACAAGATACTATTTGCACCTCAGTATTGTTGTATATTAACAGGATGCAATAATAACATTGATTTTAATAACAATGATTTTATTTCAACAGAGCCCTCCCCTATAGCCTGCCATTTATATAGCCCTAATTAATACATTATTATTAAAAACTCGTTAAGCAATTGATTTCCACTTTTCCAATGTGTTATGTGATGAGAAAAGTAAGAAAAGCGAGTTTGGCAAAAGACGGACTCGAACCCAGTCGATCGTATCATACACTACTCCTCAGTGCCTTACTCTCCAATCTTCGCCACTGCAGACGCCGCATAACGCTTGTCCAACGAGATGGAATGAACATGATACGAGTGTGTTTATTCTCTACTTTTTTCTCGTAATTTAGTGAGTTTATTCTCAACATTTAATTTTTTTCTCGAAACATAACTTTTTTTCTCTAAATTTAAAGACTTTAATCTTGAGATGGTTTCATTTTTTTATTATTGCTTGGCCCTAATCCTCTTCCGTAATATATATATATATATATATAAATATAACATTTGCCCTCTGCTCGTTTTGTTTTGGATACACCGCTTGTTCCCTTTGTGAAATCATAGCGTCGCATCTTGCCATTACTTACTATTTTTGGTTTGTTTAGAAGTATTTGGTCCGTGTTGCGTTCATATTTCATTTGAACCGCACAGAGTTTGTTTTAATCGAACCTGACAACATGACAAGTGTGAACACACCCTTACAAATGGCTTTATAACCCTTTCCAGACTGATACGTCTGGATATTTTGTTTCTCATCTGTTCTTTAAGATCGCAGCATGATGTGTTGCTCTTTAAGCATGCTTCACTTTGTCAGACAGGTTCTATTTATGTGATTTCTTGATTCAACAGGTCTGGCAGTAATCAGACCTGGGTGTGGCTAGGGAAATTTAACTCAGCTTTCTAAAATAATGTGATTAATTAACCGTTTTTTCATGATTTAACAGGAGGGGGCAATTCATTTTTCACGTAGGGCCAGGTAGTTTGGACAGGTTTTTTCACTTAATAAATGAAATCATCATTTAAAAACTTCATTTTGTACTTACTTCCATTATCTTTATGTAATATTAAAATTTGTCTGATGATCTGAATCTTTTAAGTGTGACAAATATGCAAAAAAATAAAATAAAAATAAAAAAAAAAACAGGAAGGAGGCAAAAACGTTTTCATGGCACTGTAAATGTTTTTCTTTGCTCGTTATATAATTTGTTCATTATCTGAATAACCGTGGACATGCGGTGTTATAATTAGAGGTAACACTTTATTTTGATAGTCCACTTTAGACATTCAACTAACAGTAAGTAACTTTGCAACTACATGTCAACTAGCAGTCATTAGAGTATTAGTAGATTGTCTACTTAATATCTTCTAACACTTTACTTTGATGGGCTCACAACCAATGTTCCCTCTAATTTTATTTCTTGCTGAGCAAAACTTTTCTCTATTGGGCGGACATTTCAGCCACCTGAGCAAAAACATTCTTTATACCAGACCTGTACAGCACGCACACAAAAAAGTGTGTAACTTTTAACTTTAATGTGCTATTTATATTTGATTTGACCCTTGATGTAACTAAATTATGTACATTTTAGGTTACCTGAGAAAACATTTTTACAGTACAATACACTGCCGTTCAAAAGTTTGGGGTCAGTAAGTTTTTTTAAAGAAGTTTCTTAGGCTCATCAAGGCTGTATCTATTTGATAAAAAATACTGAATATTATTTCACAAAATAATATTGTGAAATATTATTGCAATTTTAAATAAAAGTTTTCTATTTGAATATACTTTAACATATAATTTATTCCTGTGAAGCAAAGTAGAATTTTCAGAAATCATTCTAATATGCTAATTTATAATAAATGTTGGAAAAAGTTGTGCTGCTTAATATTTTTTGGGACCTGTGATACTTTTCAGGATTCTTTGAGAAATAAAAAGTTAAAAAGAACAGTTATTCAAAATAGAAATTTTGTGTTACAGTATACACTACTATTCAAAAGTTTGGGGTCAGTCAATTTTTTCTTTCTTATTTTTTTATTTTTTTATTAATACTTTTATTCAGCAAGGATGTGTTAAATGGATAAAGAGCGATAACAAAGACTTATATTGTTAGAAAATATTTATATTTTTAATTAATGCTGTTCTTTTAACTTTTTATTAGCCTAATCAAAGAACCAAAGAAAAAGGTTCCAAAAAATATTAAGCAGCACAACACTGATAATAAATCAGAATATTAGAATGATTTCTGAAGGATCATGTGACACTGAAGACTGAAGAGTGGAGTAATGATGCTGAAAATGCAGCTTTGCTTTACAGGAATACACTATATTTTAAAATATATTAAAATAGATAACCAATATTAGACATTGCAATAGCCTAAGAGTTCACAATATTATTGGTTTTATTTTTCTGTATTTTGATCAAATAAATACAGCCTTGATGAGCATAAGTGACTCGATTAAAAAAACAAGGTCAATTATTGGGTTTATAATATAGGCTGAACATAATATAATATAATATATCAAAACAACTGAAGCATTTAAACTGACAAAAGAGAATAGAAAACAAACTGAAGCATTTAAACTGAGATCTTTAAGTTAAATATAAAAAATAAAAAAAACGTGAATTCTTATATAGTTATCTAAACATCGCTATGAAGTAGAGTTTGCACAATACACCTGTGTGTGACTGTAAATGTCTCAGTGTTTTGTTACCGTTCTGTTAATCATCCGCTATTTCCAGCACTTAACGTTAATCAAGCCACTCTTCTTTAATACATGAGGATGTTTTATTTCACATGTCACGGTGTTTGCGTTGCCTCTCGATTTGAACTATTTCATCCGCAACCATTGAAGTATTCGGTTTCTACAGCGACTCATTTGGCGCACACCATTCTCTTTCTATGAAACCTGTACACCGCATTCACCGGTTCTAAGAGAGGGGTCTGTCTGCGGACTGCAAGAGAGGGGCGTAACTGGAAGGAGGCGTAACTTGAAGAAAGGGGCGTAACTTGAAGTTGTCCAAATCACACAGAACCACGCGAGATGTCAAAACGAGATGTTGTCGGGCTGCGTCCGAAACCGCATATTTCTTCAATAAGTACTTACTTAACGAGCGCTAAAAGAGTACATACTCTACAGCCTGAATGCGTTAAGTATGAATGCGATTTGGATATCATCCGTTATGTTGACATTATCACGTGACCTAAGACGTTATAATTAGCGCAACAAAAGATATGAGTGACAGGTTTAATTAATAAGTATCTTGATACTGATGACATTTGATCATTTTGTGGTCTTGTTGAAGAAACAGCTGCCCTTTTATTTTGTGATTGTAGTAGTCAATACATTTTGTGTTGATTTAAGTTCTTATATTTGTAACTCCACTAATGTGATCCACAGTTTTATCCTTAAAGCATTTTTTATTTTATTTTTATTACAAAAACCCAAAATTGTTATCTCTTGAATATTTTAATTATTTTATCATCCACAAGCAAAAGTGGCTTAAATCTCCTGTTTTCTTCTTTTTCTTGTTGAATTTAACTTCCTTGTTTCAACCCTCGCTTCTAAAAAAAATCGTCATGATGAATTATTCAAAGATATTTAACCTTGTCACTGTGCATTTTTTCTGTGTATATTATCTCATACTATGATGAACACATGAAATTTTTGTTTACCGTTTTATGCCATTTATGATTGTTCATTGTTAGATACAACCATCTTTCCCTGATCTTTTATGTAATAAGTTCGGCAATAATAAAAAAAGAGGGACAGGTGCACTAACACCTCATAGCATCACTAACTCAACAATCTAGTACGGTTTTCCTCAGCGTTTGAAATGTCAGCACAAAGGACATGTCGGGCAGCTGCTCGAAGATCTCACCTTTGGAGAAGACTGTTGATTTTATACTCTAAAAATGTAAGTATTTCTACTTAAAAGTTAAGATTACCCCAGAATGAATTGCATCATTTGCCCACCCCAACACTTACACGCAATAATAATGATAAGTGCTAACCAATAATTATTACTTTTTTTAACTTAAAATGACAAACAAGTAAAACAAGCAAAATGTAATTTTTGTCGTGACATGGCTATAAATGAATATACACTAGTTGAACAAATGCAGTCGATGTGAATACATCAATTTTCAGTCAAGCAATTAATACATTAATTAATAAATATTTTATTTAATGACAACAATAAGAAACATGAATAAATAAGTATAAGAATGAATAAAAGGAAGTATCACAATAAATACATACAATATACAAGTCAACAACAGATGAAACAAAGCTTCATTCAAACTTATTGTTCTAACAATCATGTATTTACAGACGGTGAAGCCACATCCTACTGCCATCTCAACACAGATGTGTCAATTCTGCAGCTGCGCTGTGCTTCACAATCTTGCTCTTCTCAATGGGGACATCGTTGACCCAGAGGATGAGGAAGACCATGATGACACCCCTGAACCACACAACCTTGAGACAAGAGCAGGAGAACATGTGCAGGACAATCTGGCTGCCACTGTGTCTGCTCCAAACATTCATGTGCCTGCTCTCCATGAGCACGACTACCTGCAAAACATTTAAACAGAGTTAAACATTTACAATTCATGTTGTCAGCTTTCCATTTCTTGCCAAATTTTATTTCATGTTTACAATTACATGCATTTTTTTTTAGTTGTAGCTTTATTACTTCTGTAGTGGGCTAAACCACTGAACTGGTGAGCAGAAGGTTGCTGGTTCGTCACTGGTGTGTCCTTCAGCAAGGCTCTTTTCTCCAGGTTGATCCAGGGGATTGCAGGTCCCTGTAATAACAGCACTGGAAATCACTTTCGATAAAAGCTTCATGACTATTTTTTATAATGCTTGTGAAGCTTCTGAAAGTCAGCCTTCATTGTATGAACAGAAACCAGCAGAATAAACTTGACCAATGTCACATCCTCGATGTCTTTTGGTCTTTCTCTAGATGCTCTCGCTAGCTCTGAGCTCACTGATGCTGAAGAGACCACAGCAGCATCTGGTTCAGATGAGGCAGTAAGGGCAGATAGAGTGATGGAGCGTCTCATTCATGGCACTGGATCATTTCCAGGATGCTGCTGTGGACTCTCCATCCTCAGCGCTCACAGCAGCCTGCAGACATTTCAGATCATACAAAAACGCCCAAACATAATACACAAGCAGTCATTTTAACAGCACAATGTCATCTGATCTCTGTATTAGAAGTAATAAAATGATCTTACTTTATCCTTTTGTTTCAGGTTTTCCCTTTTTTCCACAAATGTCGCTGTCACCTTGCCTTGCAGGTCCTGCTCCACCACAGAAGATCTGCAGCAAAGGCACAGGAATCAAGAATAAGAAAAGTGCTGTAATAGTTGTTTGAAATTACAATAATTAAAATAAACTACAACTTAAGATTTAAAAGATGTTTAATTAATTTCAGTAGTGTACTCACTGAGAGGCTTTGATGGCAGCATTCCTCCATCAGTCACTCTTCACCAGATAAACACACGTGTGTCTCATCTGTCCCTGTAACATCCAGACAAGAGTCAGTCAGCTCTGTGATTTATCTGCTCAATACTGCATTTACATGTTGAGATAGTTGCTGATGTAACTCCCTTTTTATCCAACACAAATTAGGCCATAGTTCAATTAGGACATTTGAGTAGCTTTTATAAACGTGCCTTGAATAAAAACACTACTGATGGGCATCTTGAGACAAAACAATTATTTTAAGATCAGTCAGTTCAAGTTGCTTTCAGTTAAAAGAGCCCAGACATGCATTTTAGTCTGGGACTACTCTTGACTAGCCTTGTTGTGAAACCGGGGGATAGCGTCTTTACACCTTTTGAATTATATATTGCTTACACCTTAGTTTTAAAAGATGATTAACTCCATACCACTATATGAAAATAGAAAATAAAAAATATTCTCACCTTGGCCGTTTCTCAAACGGAAGGCTGCATCCTCCGGAGGTTGCATTTGTAGGCTGCATACGTCACAAAGAAGATCTTATTTTAGTATATTAATGGTTATAAATTTGACCATTATTCTTAGTTAAGTGTAAATTGTTGTAATATGCTTTTGACTCGCAAATGTAATGCTTAGTTAACTGAAATAAACCAGGCTTGATGACGTATGCAGCGTACAAATGCGACCTCCGGAGGATGCAACCTTCCGTTTGAGAAACGGCCCTTGTCTCTATACAAGCGGCCATCTTGCCAATAACATCTCGTTTTGACATCTCGCGTGGTTCTGTGTGATTTGGACAACTTCAAGTTACGCCTCCGTCCAGTTACGCCCCTCTCTTGCAGTCCGCAGACAGACGCTATTGGGTTCTAACGCTATAGCGTCACCAGCTCTATAGCGGTTTACCCGAGCATTGCAATTTTTTAGTTTTAACTAGAGTACAATCAAATGGGTTTCCCAACTCATTTTAGCGTGTGCGCGGCACATTATTTCTCTGCGCGGCTGCTGATGTGTGTAGTTAATGATTAGGCTACAATGGTTTGAGCGCATTTGACTAGAGACTATAGCGCAGTTAAAGAGCTGTTGTAGGCTATGTGATTGTCGGTGGCCGTCTTGAGGAGCGTGAAAGCTTCGGGAAAATGGCTCATAAAAAGGACGAGGACATGAATGCTTTTTACAAGTCGGAATCTAAAATGACGGTAATATGGTGCGAACATTTCACATGAAATCCTGTCAGTGAGGGGGGAGTTGTAGGGAAGTGTGCCGGGGGGCGCACAAGAAAAATACAACCGCACTGACGATCATTTTAATATGTAGGCCCAACTAATTTAATGGTTTTTTTTGTTTGTTTGTTTTTTTGGATTGTGTGCTATCAAAAAAAAAAAAAAAAAGTATCCTGTGGATAATCGACGGGAACAAGAAGAATCGGGAGGGGCACGTAGCGAGCCTGAGTTATGAGTAGGCTATATCAGCCCAGTCTGTTCTGTAACGTTAGGAATACGCAGAGTCTGGTTTTTTTGCACATTAATCTGACAACAAATGTGGCACACCCAGTTTTTCTGATGCACACCCAGAGTCTCTTTTCTGGCTACGCTACTGGAATAAAGCCATTCAATTTTGAGAAAAAAGTCGAGAATAAACACTCGTGTCATTCATTTCATCTCATTGGACAAAGACAAATAGCGTTTGCAGTGGCGTAGGTTGGAGAGTAATGCGCAGGGACGTAGCGTGTGACGCGATCGACTATAGGGTTCAAAACCGTCTATAGCCAAACTCACTTTTCTTCCTTTTCTCATCACATATCACAACGGAAAAGTGGAAACCTCGCTCCTTTGTCCTCCTCCCCCTACTTCATCAACTCTAACAGCTGACGACTTTGTGCACTGATTGTTTTAATTTTATTAATGAAGAATGTGGCAATTTTCCACACCACAATCTGTCAAGCACATCTTACCAGCAAACATACACTCGTTCACATCCTTCTCTTCACTCTCTGAGGCAGAAGTCTCCAAACTCATCCTTTCTAATCGTCCTACTATTTGTCCGCTTGATCCAATTCCATCTCATCTCCTTCGAGCCATTTCTCCTGCAGTTGTACCTGTACTCACTCACATCATTAACACATCCCTTCACACTGCTGTTTTTCACAATGGCTCGTATAACCCCACTACTTAAGAAACCCACCCTCGACCCATCTCTTTTAGAGAACTAAAGACCAGTTTCCCTTCTTCCTTTCATTGCAAAAACACTTTTTTTTTTGAACGAGCTGTGTTCAACAAAGTCAAACTCCTCGAAAGAAAACAGTCTGGTTTCAGAAATGGACATTCAACCGAGACTGCCTTGCTCTCAGTTGTTGAAGCCCTAAGACTGGCAAGAGCGGATTCCACATCTTCAATACTTATCTTGCTGGATTTGTCCGCTGCTTTTGACACGGTTAACCACCAGATCCTCCTGTCAACACTATTGGCAAAGGGCATCTCAGGAACCGCACTCCAGTGGTTTGAGTCTTATCTCTTAGATAGGTCCTTCAAGGTATCTTGGAGAGGTGAGGTGTCCAAGTCGCAACATCTAACTACTGGCGTGCCTCAGGGCTCAGTTCTTGGACCACTTCTCTTCTCTGTCTACATGGCATCACTGGGTTCTGTCATTCAGAAACATGGCTTTTCGTATCATTGCTATACTGATGACACTCAACTCTACCTCTCATTTCATCTTGTAGGAAATCCTGAGCCAATAAATATGCAATTTCCTGATCAATTCTCAATTGGAAACAGTAACAATGAACCAGGTAAACTAGAAATTGATTTTGACTATCTTATCGTACAAGGCCTGCAACGGAACTGGAGCCGGCAGGTCAAGAAACAAGAAAAGATGGAACGGCTTTCAGAAGATCGTCTTCAAGATGAAAGCAATTTTGCGCTTGCTGAGGAAACAGGAAGCAGTCAATAAGAAAATAATGAAATTACTGAAAGAAATTATTGAATTGCATGATCTTACTTTTGAATTACAAACATTGGCGAGTGAAATGGGAACATTGAAACTCTGGACTCCTGTTATGAAATTATAAATGTCAGATGCTGTAATAGGATGCATCTTATTTTGAGATTGCAGGTGTTAGTTGCTTTGTGGTTTTTAACTGCTATATAGGTGCTCTGCTTATTTTGTAAACATAGTGTTTTATCACACCTGTATAGGGGTGTTATTTTGCGGTTTAGACATGTATGCGTTCTGTTACGGGGCTGACGAGACGTGAGACGTGCGGATCCATCTGCAGACTTTTATTGATAAGAGACGTGGTCATAACAGGCAGGGTCGAACAATGGCAGACAGGTATATCATAGGCAATGCAAAGAGTAATCTAAAACGGGCGTGGGTCAGACGACAGCGAACAGTATCCAAAGGGGCTAGACAAGAGAGGTAATCCAAAACGTAAGCAATAGTCCAGGCAGGGGAAAACACAATCCGAAACAGGCAAGACAAGGCAAGACTGGGAAAACTAACAGGGGCTCTGTAGGGCAGCGATAAATGCATACAATACTCGGCAGTGAGGGAAATAAAGTCCAGGGTTTAAATAAGGCATGTAATCAGTGCGTAGGATCAGGTGTGCGTGTGATTAGTGCAATCAGCCGTGTGTGCAATCAGTGCAATGAATGATGGGAAATGGAGTCCAGTGTGATGGGTGTTGTGATAGTCAATGTGACACGTATATCTCGTATAACTCACTTACATTTTTGAAAGGTGTTATAATTATTTTTATAGTTTAAAGGTAGAAGTAGACATGCTTGCTATTTAGAAATGTTGCAATTCTTCTATTTGAACTTTTGACACTGCCTTATACAGCCTCTGTGACAAAGGTCGCACATCCTGTCTGCGCTGGAGGAGGCAGACAAAAGAAGGAAGAATGCGAAGAGGTTTTGATGAGATTAATGCAAATGATATGCAAGACTATATAAATGCTTGCAGAGATTTTATTAGTTGCCGACACTTCGTGGTGAAGACTTTTACTTGGTTACTTTTGATTTATTGCTTATGAGTTATTGTTTTAATAAAACACCGGGAGAAAGATCCTGAAACTTCTGACAACACCTGTCCAGACGAGAGGTAATAACAGATCTATTGATTATGAATTATTGGTGGATGGAAAGAATGTGAATTACCCTTTTACCGGTATACAAATATAACAATCCTGATGATCCGACAATAGATGCTCGCATCTCAGCTTGTCTAACAGACATTTCTTGCTGTATGAAAGACCATCACCTTCAATTTCACCATCCAGTTAGGCACATCAACCACGACTTCAAAAACAGCCAGAAACCTTGGCGTTATGACTGATGATCAGCTGACTTTCTCAGACCACATTGCTAAAACTGCCCAGTCCTGCAGATTTTCTTTATTCAACATCAAGAAGATCAGGCCCTTTCTTTCGGAACATGCTTCACAACTCCTTGTTCAAGCTCTTGTTCTGTCCAGGCTGGACTATTGCAATGCTCTCTTGGCAGGTCTTCCAGCCAGTTCTATCAAACCTTTACAATTAATCCAGAATACGGCAGCAAGATTGATTTTTAATGAGCCGAAAAGAATGCACATCACTCCTCAATTTGTTTATCAATTTGCACTGGCTGCCAAAAGCTGCTTGCATAAAATTCAAGGCATTAAAGAGGTCATATGATGCTTTTTTAAAGATCATTATCTTGTGTGTTTGGTATAACAGAATATGTTGACATGCTTTAATGTTCAAAAAACATATAATTTCTCAAATACTGTACATTATTGAAGTTCCTCTATGCCCCGCCTCTCTCAAACGCGTCGTTTTCTACAAAGCCCCTACTTCCGACAAGCAAACTCATTTTCGAGAGGTTTTCGGACGACCCACTGGAGATACTTCAATTGGTGAGCAGTTATATAATTTAAAACAAGGTCAGAAGTCTATTCAAGAGTATACTCTCCATTTTCGCACCTTAGCAGCTACTAGTGGTTGAAACGAGCACTCCCAACTGACTGCTTACCGTCAAGGATTAGAGCCATCGCTCCGGTTGCATCTCTCTGCCTATGACGACACTATGGGGCTAGAGCGTTTCCTTCAACTCTCCATCCTTGTTGCCAATCGGATTCAGGGCTGTATGGAGGAACATTTGTGCCAAAAGCCAGTTATTTTTCTCCGGCAGCCAGAATATCCCAGCTCTCCAGAACCAAACCCCGAACCCATGCAGATCGACAGTGCCCGTCTAACTTCGGCTGAACGTCGACGCCGGCTTACCCAGGGATTATGCTTATACTGTGGCAAGGACGGACATGTAATAAGGACATGTCCTCCACGACCTGTAGTGAGTGTGGTTTCTACCTCTTCAGTCAATATAAAACTTCTAACCACTACTGTTCAGATTACCACTCCTCGTCATTGTGTTTCAGTCTATGCCCTCCTCGACTCTGGGTCAGCCGGCAACTTCATCTCCGCCGACTTATGTAACCAACTCCAACTCAAGAAGACACTCCACAATGTCTCATACAAGATTCAATCAATAACAGGCAAGCCCCTGGTGAGAGGAAAAGTTCGACACTGTGTGGGTCCCATCGGGTTACAAGTCAGCTCCACAAAGAAGAGATCTGTTTGTTGGTTCTGGAGGAATCCACCGCTGGGATAGTGTTGGGGCGCCCATGGCTCGTTTCCCATAACCCATCTATATCACGGTCCACCGGAGACATCCTGAAGTGGGGTAACGACTGTTTCCCAGAATTCCCCAATCCAGTCAAGTCCGTTCCAGTGCTTCTAGTCAACTCCACATCCACTGAAAGTCCCCTTGAAAATCGCTCCATTGACATTCCCTCTGAATACTCCCACTTCAGTGACGTGTTCTGCCCAAAACGAGCCTCCAAATTACCACTTCATAGACCATGGGACTGTGCCATCGTCCTTCTCCCTGATGAACCAGTGCCCAAAGGTATGTAGCATTTGGACCAATCAGACACACAATTTTGCATTTGATTTAACAAATCAATTAGTTATTAGATTAACAAATGGTCACAGACCCCTCAGCCAATACACATACCCAGTGCCAGTAGGACTGTCAAGGACTTCAGCCCCCGGTCCCATGGCAACCCATCAGATAACACAATGCAAATGGCCGAGCAACACTCACTTCATATCCCCTTTAGGAAAAAGACATTATGCCATAAAATGGACTCTTCTCTAATTAATTCATATAAAAACCTTTCTTTTGAATGAGCACACATATCATTAGGTCATTGTGTATATTATTACTGTTCTTGTATATGTTTTTGTGTATTGCATACCGTTTTATGCATGCTTGTAATAGATCACTAGTTAATATCACTCTAACTGTAACATGTTTGGTCTCTATCAATTCGTCTTCGGATGATCTAAGTGAGAGTGAATATTACATGTTGATACCTATGCAACATATTAATGTCCTAATAATCTTTAATGGTTTGAATAACAACTATTAATCCAACCCCTTTGCAAATTAACATGCTCTCAGACAAAGAGTCATAAACCCCCCCCCAGTATTTCCAAACTCCCGCTTGGAAATTCAGCCTTTCTCATTGGTCAAGCCCATCCTGAGAGGCGTGACTTTTCTCACTTTAAACGGCTCACGCACAGTTCCTCCAGCGCTCTTCTGCAAAAACTCTACTGCCAAATCTCCGGATTGCTGCCCGTGTGGAGAGCCTGAGCCGGTACCGGCGTGCCCGGTGGGCTCCTACATATCTCAGTTTTGCGGTTCTGTTAGATCCTAGAAGGATGTGAGCTAGAACTCTTCTGAAACTTTAAGTTCTGCGCCAGGCCTTGCGGCCTTGACTTTCCATTCAACCAAAGCTCCGCGGACCTCAGAACCAGAATAACCTCTTTGGAATTCATCACTCTTCAACCCGGAAGAACGTGATCGCGAGTCCAAGACCTTGAAACCATCAAGACTTTTCATCCGAGACTGCATTCCAGACACACGTCAACAGCCGTGGAAGTGCAAGTATGGTACATCTAACTAAACTAAACAGAGATTTAGTATAAGTTATAGACCCCGTTATAAACGGCGCTGATGGTTTTACTCAGGTGGTTCACTGACTCTTTCCATAACTGCATTCTGTTTTCTCTAATGGTTTCATTCATCCACTTTAGCTCCCCTTTTGTATATACGCGTGAGTGTATGTATGTTTGTTTGTTTGTTTAGATTAGTTATGTGTGTTAGAGTTTAGTTAATAAAAGTTGTGTGCACAAATTACATGAGTTTCTGGTTCTGCCTTGCAAATTAATGTCCCTTTACGATTTTGACCCTCGCTACATGCTCTAATGCATTAATACTTAAGAAAGTGTTTTCTGTGGCCACAAAAATATCCTTTCTTAGAGCTGATATGAACTTACACTGAATGGTCGCTGGACGAACAGATCAGTTGATAGCAATTTAATTCTGCTACAGTTATTACTGTCAGCCGATATAAATACTTGTAATTAATTGTAATTATTTATATACAATTCCCTTTTAAGCTAATTTGTTACAGGTAAAATCTATTCACTTTCCATCCCCGAACAGAAGACCATGTAGAAGTACATTTCTGAGGCTCTACAGCAAGGATGCATCCAACCATCCACGTCCCCTGCTGCTTCCAGCTTTTTCTTCATGGCTAATAAGGACGGAGGCTTGAGGCCTTGTATTGACTCTCGATCACTCAACAAAATTACTGTCAAGTACAGATATCCCCTTCCTGTTGTCCCATCTGATCTGGAACAGCTTCGCGGAGCCAAGATCTTCAAGTTCAAATCGTACTTATCTGACCGCCATCAGTTCGTAGCAGTGAATGAAGAGGTATCATATCAATCACAAGTGCAAAAAATATGATGTGGCACATTTTCAAAACAAGTATTTCAAACTGGCAGCCTTCTCTTGTGTGCCTAATAAAACTAAGAGGGTGCTTATCTTAGTTGATAGGAAGTTACATTTAACTATTGAACATACCGGGAATGATGATGAAGGTAGATTTGTTTTTATACGCTGTAAAATACATAATGACAGGTTAGCACTGGTCTCCATTTACTGCCCGAATGAGGCAGACAGTGCATTTTTCATGAATATTTCCAATACATTATTTGAGCAGATTGATTGTCCTTTAGTGATGGGTGGTGATTTTAATGCTGTTTTAAATCCTGCACTGGATAAATCTCACCCTGATACTACAGCTAACCCATCCTCTAAGTTATTGAATAAATGTATCACTGAACTTAATGTAATCGATCTTTGGAGAATCCAGAATACTACATCTAAAGACTTCTTTTTTTTTTCTAAAAAGGGTGGAACGTCTGTTGGAAGGACCTTTCAAATTTTGTAACAACACACACTTATGGCACTACTTAAATTTTTTATGTTGAAATTGGCCATTTGTCCAGCCCTCTTGGTCTACATTGGGCAGAAACATATGCGGTGACTTATATGATAACCAGGGACTGTGCTCAATTCAAGAACTAAGTTTTGTTTACCAGCATCATATTTTGTCTTTTTTCAGTTACGTTCTGCTCTCAAGGCCTATGGAGTTCCCTGGGCATCCCCTATTTCCTTTCATCCTAAATGGGATTGGATCGCACCACCCTCTGGTCGGCCATCTGTTTCTTTAATATATAGTAAACTTAATGATCACACTGCAAAGTCTCTTTCTATTAAATCTATCTGGAATCGTGAATTAACAGATTTTGATTTATCAGTCGACTGGGAGAGGGTGTGGTCTAATCTAATCTTAATTTCTAAAAACTTGGCTCATCGTCTTATCCATTTCAAAGTCATCCATTGAGCATACATAACTCCTTACAAGAGGTTTAAAATGAAACTGCAATCGACCTATAAATGTCATATCTGTAACACTGTATCAGAGGGTACTTTTCTCCACATATTTTGGGAATGTCCACCTCTCTGTCTGTGGATTTATGTGGATTCTGTTTTGTCCTTTTTGTTGCAAATTGTTATGGTGTGTCTGTTGGCTCCTCCCTCCCTGTTATTTGTTTGTGTGGATGTTGTTTTGTTGTTTAAAAAAAAAAAAAGAAAGAAAGTTGATCACAAAAAAACAAAAAAAGTTTCCAGTTTGCAAGGAATCTGGAGTCTCTGACTCTGGACTAGAGGAACTCTTTGCTGATGAAGACCAAGTGCTGAAGAGGAGCCTTGTTCTACAGCAAAATACTGCATCGACCCTCCATTAAAAGATCAAGAGTGAAGTCTCACCCTCCTGTCCTTCCCTCAGAAGAGCCTGCCTTCTGCTACTGGGGTAAGAACAACACTCTTCCTCTTCCTCTTCTCTCACAGCCGTCCAGCACCTAACTCTGCCTCCTCAGCACTGTCTGAAAGAGTCTTCTCCACAATCAGAGATCACAGAGATATCCTGAGAAAGCTCATTTTCTTAAACAAAAACTGTTTGTTTTTTGGGGTGAGCCAAATAATACAGGAGAGATGCTAGAAATCTCTATATTGTTCAATTCGCATATCTTTACTCTTTATGAATGTTGTTGTTTCCTTTATTTATTTTATCTTATGAGAAGCTCAAGAACTATGGTTCTTTGGAAATTGCAATATTGTTTAGGTTTATCTTCTGATAGTGAAGCAGTATTAAAGCACATCACCACCAGACATTTGTAGCAGGTGCCTCATATAGGACACTCAGGAAACAATTGAACTTTATTTCTGCAAAAAAGTAATAATGAAGTTTTTACTGAATTGTTTCATATCTTTTTATCATGTCTTTATTTTTTGCACCAAATTATGGGGAGTTGTATCAAATAAGATAATTATTGATAATTTTCACTTCATTATTTAACTATACCCATCCTTAATGAGACACAATCTTTTTCAATTGATTATATTGTGTAGTCTATGAATTGATGTGGTCAGTTTTCTGTGCTCATTACTTGGTAACACTTTGCATGGTTAAAAAACAGGTGTAATGTTCAAAATGTTTTAGCTTATTATGTGTAGAAAGTAGCACTGAATAAATATTGATTGATTCATGAATGAATGCATTGTGTTTTTATATATTTTCTATTAGAATTTAATGTTATTGCATTGCATGTATGTAATGAATATATTTACTATAAATCCTCTATAATTAGATTACTATTAGATTTTATAAGGTTTCTTTTTTTCACCAGAGAAGGTTTATGATTTTATTAGTTCTATATGAATTTCAAGGTAATGGTTGGAGCACATCCTCAGGACCCAGACTAAAGGTTTGGGTCATTGTGACCTGGAGAGAATTTTCTTTCTCCCGAAAATGTTACTTAATGTTATTGCATTTGACTAAGATTTACTGACTTTGTTCACACAGGGCATAATTACTTCCTCCTCAAAAATGTTTAATTTTCGTTAAACATTTATATTATTCAACCTTGTTACACTTGTGGTGTTTCTGGTCTAAAATAATCGGCCTTCAAAATAGCTTATAAATCTCTTGTTATGCAATATTATCACCTAATATAGGGGGCAGTCGGGGCCTAATGGATAGAGATACTTGTAACCCAAAGGTCGCGGGTTCGAGTCTCCGGTCCGGCAGGGATTTTAGGTAGGGGGAGTGAATGTCCAGCGCTCTCTCCACCCTCAATACCACGACTGAGGTGAGACCCTTGAGCAAGGCACTGAACCCCCAACTGCTCCCCGGGCTCTGCAGCATAAATGGCTGCCCACTTCTCCGGCTGTGTGTTCACGGTGTGTGTGTGTGTACAGGTTTATATATCCTGGTGGGAACTTAAACCTGAATACACACAGACTCATGGGGACCTGTGTCATGGTGTGTACCTAAATTGAGGTCCCCATGGGTACAAAAGCTTATAAATCATACAGAATGAGGGTTTTTTTTGAGAAAGTAAAAATGCAAAAAGTTTCCTGTAAGGGTTGGTGTAGGGCAATAGAAAATACGGTTTGTACAGTATAAAAACTATGGAGAGTCCCTACAAGGATAGCTGACCAGACTGTGTGTGTGTGTGTGTGTGTTCACTACTCACTGCTGTGTGTGTGCACTTGGATGCACAAATTCTGAGCCATACTTGGCCACACATCACGTCCTTTCCTTTCCTTTTCCTTTATTGGTATCAATCTTTTTGTAAGATTGTTTTCTTTCAATTAGGACTGTTTTTTTTTTGGTTTTTTTTTTAGACTGATTTTTTGTAGGCCTCATTAATCTGAGCTTATGTACCTCCGTTTTTGAGTGAAAAAAGCATTATTTGTAGATAATTTTGTCAATAAAAAAAAAAGAACACTTGTGTCGTTCCCGGTCAAAAATGACCGGCCTACAAACAATAGCTTATAAATCTGTTGTTGTGCAATATTATCACCAAAAATGGGATTCAATCTTTTTGTCAACTAGTTTTCTTTCAGTTAGGACTGGTTTTGTATTTAATTTTAATACTGACTGATTGTAGGCCTTATTGATCTAAACTTTATTGATCAACAATGACCGTCCAATGAAAATTAATGGGAGCAATTGGAAATCTGAGAAATATTTAGTGTTCAGAAGCACATTGATCATGTTAATGTTCACATATGTATTTGTGCCTCCAAATACACTGCTCAAACAATTAAGGAAACACTTAAATCACGCATTGGATCTCAATGAATGAAATATTCAATTTAAAAATCTTTATTTATTTACAGTCTACATGTGACCCTGGACCACAAAACCAGTCTTAACCCTAATAACGTCTGATTCTGACAGTTTGGTCTGAAACATGCACACCTATAGCCTGCTGGAGGTCATTCTGTAGGGCTCTGGCAAACAGTGCTCCTCCTATTCCTCCTTGTACGAAATAGCAGAAACTGGTCCTGCTGCTGGGTTATTGCCCTTCTACATCCCTAACCAGCTCTCCTCGTGTAACGGCCTGTCTCCTGGCATCTCCTGCATGCTCTTGAAACTGTGCTGGGAGACACAACAAACTTCCTTGTGATGGCACGTATTGGATGTGCCATCCTGGAGGAGCTGGATTATGTGAGGATAAATCTGTCCTCAGATACCAACAAGAACTCAGCATCCACTCTCTTCTCTCTTGCGGGATACTCTTCTTTGGTGTTTGTTTGTTTACACTGGTTTTTGAAACAGTGCCACCACTCTTGCCTTTTTGTGCAATAGCAGCTGCCCCGGGCACGTGATCTTAGCTCAAATCTGATTGTGTGGTCCGTTTCGTCGCAGAGCGACGGGGGAAAAAATCGACACACGGGACGAAAAAAAAAACTTAGCTTTTTCGCTCCGCGAATGATCGCGGCTAATGTAAATAGTCCCATAGGGATCTATTGGTTTGATTTAAAAGTGTCATTGCGCCGAACATTCACGCCAAATTTCGCATTCAGTGTGAAAAGGCCTTGAGGGTTAAAAATAAACGTGGACGTGGTATTTTGGTCGTTAGGACATACTTGGTACATTGCTGCTACCAATATGATCCGTACTATCACGTCTTCACAACGTGCCAGTTTAGTCGTTAGGACATTCTCACCACGTTCAAGCGCTGTACGACTGTAACGTCGCCACAACGAATATGGGAATCAGAAAGAACGTTACTGGAACGTTATTTGGTATGTCGCTGCGACCAATATGGTCCGGTCCAGTTATGTCGTCACAACGTATAAAGGCTGTTTCACACTGAGCGTGATGCGAAATAGCGAGGCGAATTGCCGATGAACAGTGCTTTCACACCGAGCACGAAATGATTGATGGCCTTCTGCTAATTTACGCCTGTATGCTAGGTGGCATCAACCAGCAATGCATTTTTTCCTCATTTATCTCATATATGGATTTTACATTGTTCGCTGCTCAATATACGGCATTAAATTAAGATATAAAAATAACTTTTTATTCTTCATCAGAAACACAAACTATCCATAATGCTTACAAGAATACATCTGAAAATATAATTAGAGGAACAAATAGCATCAATTTACATTTCAAACCGTATGTAATTATTAATGTTTTTGCTCAAACTTCACTTTTAACCATCATTGAGTGCTTGTAATAACGTCCGATTGTGATCTGGAATGGATTTTGATTATATAATAGGTAGACATGCACAGTTTGTATGTTTTATAAAAGACTGAATGCTACCTGCTTGTCATAAATATCCTTTATTGTTATAAAAAATACCGTGAGCTGCATAAAAACATACAGAAAATATATCTTCAATCACATGCCTATTTGCTTTCATATTTCATGTGTCGAAAATTTTTTCTCTATTTATTTTTTTTACATACAGAAGGGCAAGAGATGATTGACAGATCTTGAGTGAACGCTCTTTGATTTACATCACTCGTGCACGTGGAATAAAACGGACGGTGCTCTCTAGAACACATAATTCAGTGGAGAATTAATAGAAATGTTATTCTGTATAAAGAACGTACGTGAGAATAAATCTGTTCTCAAATGCCAACGATAACAAGAACTCAGCATCCACTTACTTCTCTCTTCCGGGATACTCTTGGTTGGTGTTTATTTACACTGGTTTTCGAAACGGCGCCACCACTCTCACCATTTTGTGCAACAGCAGCTGCTCCGGGCACTTGATCTATGCTCATATCTGATTGGACGCGAGCGACAGTGATGTGAATAGCCCATTAGGGATCTATTGTTTTGGTTTAAAAGAGGCATTGCGCCGAACATTCGTGCCAAATAACACGAACATATCCCAAATAGCAAGCAGACCTTGAGTCAACGTCGATTTTTGGTTGTAACGGTCAGTATCGGTCATCAATCAAATTTCAATGTTGAATAAACGTTCGTTATTTGGTCGGTACATCAGAACGTTATTACGCCGAAAATAAAAAATCGATTCAATGTCAATCACGTTGTCTTATCAACCGACACAGCCGATGCATCTGATCGAAATCATAACGTCTGACACAGGTTGAAACTTGGTTAGAGGAACCGGTGATCTGCTGATGCACTCTCACAGAGTGAAACAGGCCTGTAACTGTACCTGGGTAACTAAAATGTATTTTTATTCATTATTTTATATAGTAGTTTGTCCGTCTGTCACTAAATATTAGTGGAAGATGAAAGTTTTAAAAACAATGACTGACATTTTAACTCAAGCTTTAGCGAATGTTTAAATGCAATGAAAGGTTGCCTATCATATTTCAAAATGTTGCACTCGATTTAGTTATAGTTTGGGAAAAGTTCACCTAGTAAATGCATTCAACTTTGTCACAACAACACATTATCGAATGCCAATAAGAAACATTACTTACTCGGTATAAAATATCTCCTCCTCTGCCGGCTCCGGCTGCGCCCGCGTTCTGTTTGTGAGGTAAGCAAAGCTTTTTCCTCTCAGTGCGTCTTCTGGGAGTAAATACAAGGCTTTTTCCTCTCAGCGCGTTTCTGAGGTAAATACAAGGCTTATTCCTCACAATGAGACCAGACGGAAAAACTGGACATGTCCTTGGTTTCATACGGATTACTTTATCACAGAATATTTGTTTTCGGTAAGACTTACTTCATTTAATAGTAGACATGTCAAGCTTTCTATAGATATATTTCTCATGTCTCTGTGTGAAGTATTTGCTGAGTTACAAGCAGTTTCAAAAAGCAGTTCGCGAGACGGAGAAGACAGAAAGCGCACCCTGTTTGTTTTCTTCATTCTTCAAAAAAAAAAGTTTAGTTGTTATTATGAGTGTATATGAATAAAAGTAGACCCCTTACAGATTCGAATGGTGTATTGCTCTTATCTGTACGATCAAAAATGGCAGAGTAATTCAGGCTCATTTCGGCCTTATCGGGAAAATCTGCCTCAAAATGCGTATACGCCTTTACCCTCTGGGGTCTGAGGTTGTTTTGGGGGCCTGTAGAAGTTTTGACATGCCCTGACATTTGTGCTTTTTTCAGTTGCTTATAAACATATAAATGGCTAAAGTCTAATAACACTGTAATCAGCACAAACTGGGCTACAATTATATGTTAGCAGCATTTATGTACATGATTGTGTTTTTGAGAAAGCAACGTTTATGCGTGGTTTAAGTCACTGAAATAAGGCCATAAAAAACTTTTGAGAACTGGATCTTGTAGTCTAGAGTTTTTGCTTCAAAATAATATGAAAAACATCTTGTTTGCTTGCTCACAGAAAACAATGTATTGATTTAATTTTTCTAAGTCACTTTTTGATTAAAAAGTGTCTATGCGAGAGGGCGTGAACTATCCTGGATAATGCTGTGAATCACACCTGAGAAGACAAAGGCCCGCATAATGAGCTCCATAATGAGCCATTTAGTCAGGCATGTGACTGAGTGGGAAGAGTTACAAGAAAGAATGTGAGGACAAAATAAATTTATATATTTTTTGATTGTAGTTTATTAAGAATATATTTAGCTATCACAGCTCATAACTTGAGATTCACTTGCGAGTGCAGTTAAACAGTTTATTGGGAACAATCAAAGCTGACTTTTTAGCATCATTACTCCAAGGCAAGTCAAGTCACCTTTATTTATATAGCGCTTTTAACAATATAGATTGTGTCAAAGCACTTAACAGTATCAAATTAGAGGATAGAGTGTCAGTAATGTATAATGATAAGATTAAACACTCAATTTTCAATTTTCAGTTAAAGGCATTTCGTTATTGAATTCAGAGATGTCATTGTCTAGCTCAGTTTAGTTTAAATAATATATGTGCAATCAAATTGGCGATAATCGCTAGAAATTAAGTGTCCCCAACTGAGCAAGCCAGAGGCGACAGTCACATGATCCTTCAGAAATCATTGTAATATTCTGATTTGCTGCTCAAAAAACATTTATTATTATTATTATTATTATTATTACTATTACTATGTTGAAAAGAGCTGTTTTTTTGTTTTTGTTTTTTTTGATGAATACAAAGTTCAGAAGAACAGCATCATTTGTAACATGATAAATGTCTTTATCATCACTTGTGTGCTAAATAAAAGTTTTAATTTCTATATATACTGACTTCAAGCTTTTGAATAGTAAAAATATTTCACAATATTGCTGCTTTAGCAAATACAACTTTATGTATTTTGGATCAAATAAATGCAAGCTTGGTGAGCAGAAGATAATTCTTTACAAAAACGTTAAAAATCATACTGTTCAAAAACGTTTGACTGGTAGTGTGTCATGTTGAAATATATAAATGAACATCACATACCTGCCATTTGCATATGTATATTGTTTATTGTTTATTTGTAAAAAAAAAAAAAAAAAAACATTTTGAAATTCTGGGAATATTTTTCTGAAATATTTATCTCAGCAGATCTTCTTCCAGAAACAAAAAGTAGCCAGGATGAACTTGTTTAAGCGGAGGCGATGTGGGCATTTACATTCGCGCGCCCCTCATGTGGATGTTTAAATTTGAAAAGCGTGCTCGGCACGTGGGCGTTAGATATAATGAGTTGAGACAGGAAAACCTGACATTGCGATGGTTTCATACGGATTACTTTAACAGAGAATATTTGTTTTGGATGTGAATTACTTCATTTAAAAGTAGACATTTCAAGCGTTCTATACATATATTTCTCATGTATTTGAGGCGAGTATTTGCTGAGATTCATGTTGTTTTATTTACCTGCCTGTGAAGAGAGGTGACAGAGACAGACCCAGCAGAGAACGCACCCTGTTTATTTTCTTTATTTTTTAAAAGCACATTGTTTTGTTGTTATTATGACTATACACAAATAAAAGTAGACCCTTTGCAGTTTCAAACGATACCTTATTCTTATCTGTACGATCAAAACACATGGAGTATTTTTAGTTCTTTTCATGGTCATAAAGAAAATATGAGACTGCCCACACTGGTGTGGGCTTCGACCCCAGGGGATTAAGGTGTATGGCGGCATGTAACCCACCCTCTTGGTCTTCCTTTGTTATGTGGGCAGAATACGCTCACAACACCCTTCGCTCATCTGCAACAGGCATGTCCTTTTTCAAATGCCAGTTCAGATATATTCCTCTACTATTCCTGGAGCAAGAAGTGGAGGTTGCAGTTCCCTCTGCTCTACAGTTTGTCAAGCTCGTTGTTAAAAGCTGTTTTGTCTTCTTCTTTTCTTGTGACCGGTAAACCTCCCCCTCCTCATATCATCGGTTGCCAGCCAGATTACACAGTCCACCGAATACTGAATGTCCGTCAAGTATGTGGGTCCTGGCAGTATCTTGTGGACTGGGAAGACTATGGCCCTGAGGAGCACTCCTGGGTTCCTGCCAAGGACATTTTGGACCCCAAACTGATTCAAGAATTTCACACTCTCAAGCCCAATCGTCCTGGAAGGAACATCAGGAGCGGTTCCTAGAGGAGGAGGTCCTGTCAGAGTTTTTGCTTTGTAATGTGTTTTTTGGCCACTAGAGGTCCCCACAGGACTCTTGTGTCTAACTTTTGCCTCCAGTAATCAGTGCTTTTGTTTTCACATGCGCCCCTGAACGGCTAGGAAGTATCCCTTCCCGAAGCTTCAGGTTCCCCGCCCTCATGTAGTGCTGGAACCAGGGCCTCAGAAGCCATCCTGATCTGCGTGCAGAGAGGAAGAGGAGAGGGCTTGTTCTCGCAAATGCCGGAACCCCCTCAAAGAGAGCTCACATTCATTCCCCACCCCTTTGAACGCCTCTGAGTGGTGGAGGTTTTATAGAACTTCATGCCGCCTGGCTGCTGGCTTGGAAAGCCATTCCCGCCGTGTCAGATTGGGTTCTAAGAACCATAGAACAAGGCTAATCCCTCCAGTTCACTTGCAGGCCACCTGTATTCAGAGGTGCAGACTTTGGTGCAGGACAACGAATCACATCTTCTCCGAGCCGAAGTGCACACACTGCTTGCAAAGGGTGCTGTGGAAACGGAGCCCTTAGCGAACAGTGAGTCAGGCTCTTACAGCCGATACTTCTTCATTCCCAAGAAAGACGGCGGGCTCAGACCAATTCTCGATCTCAGATGTCTGAATCGTGAGACAGCCGTTCAGAATGTTAACCTTGAAACAGATCTCGCCCAAATATGGCCCGAGGACTGGTTTCTGTCTGTGGATCTGAAACATTCATATCCAAATTGCGCCCTGTCACAGACCGTTCTTGAGATTTGCTTTTGAGGGAGTGATGGGAATCCGCATTCTGAACTACCTCGACGACTGGCTAATGCTAGCTGACTCAGAATGGCAATTGATCGCTCACAGGTCATTGTTGCTCAACCACCTAGAGCGTCTGGGGTTGAAAATCAACCCAGCCAAGAGTTTTCTGATTCCCAGACAAAGAGCGTCCTTTCTGGGAACAGTCATAGACTCTGTTCAAATGCGAGCTTGGATTACACCGGAATGCTGACTATCCAGCAAGCGTCGGCGTCTTTCAAGCGGGGGGTTCGCGTCCCCTCAAAGCATTTCAGAGGATGCTCAGCCTCATGGCTGCCGCCTTCTCAGTTATTCCCCTGGGCCTGCTACACATGCAGCACCTTCAATATTGGCTAAAAGCCCACGTTCCATTCCATGCCTGGTGCCTGGGCCGCGCTTATGTCAAGGTAACAAGGTTGCGTCAGGCCGCAAACGCAAGCCTGTGCGAAAAGTTTTCGCATTTCGCTGCGTTCCACTTGGTGAACTCTGGCCTGCGAATTCACATCACATGATACCGTGTGACCAACGGCAGATCGATGCGTCACAGCATGATCTTCTGTCTGAATTCAAAGAAAACTGCAGCGCTGCAGGACAGTGGAGTAGATTGTATGTTTTTACATTTTAGATGTATTATTATATGTTACTTGTTGAATTTAAGTTTTTAAAAAGACGCTGCACAGCGTGACGTCATATCACAACCGTTGCAGCATGCGAAACAATTTCGCATGCTCAAAGACTAGTGTGACCGCGGCTTTATGCTTCAGCGGGCATGCAATGCCCTATAGGTGTGAGGGCCCATTCCGCCTGGTCCAGTGGAATCTCTATTGGTGAGATTTGTGCAGCCGCCGGCTGGTCGTCACAGTCTACCTTTATTAGATTCTACAGTTTGGACGTTCCTGCCTTACAGGCGCGGGTGTTATCCGCATAATGTTTACTTTTTCCCCCCTTCGGGAAAGGTTATGTCAAGCAGACCTCAGGTCATTCTTGGGTCTCTTTGTAGCTCAGGCTTATGGGGCCCTCGCTGAGTGTGCCTAGGCTGAGCTCGCGTAGCAGGCTTAGTTCTGCATCTGCTTATAGCATGGCGTTACTGGATGCGTTCCCCATACAGTCGTCAATGATGACGCAACAGGACTTACCTTTTGATAGGGAACACTCCAGTTACTCACGTAACCTTGGTTCCCTGAGATAAGGGAACGAGCATTGCGTAACTGGCTGTGCTATAGCTGCACGCAAATCGATGGCTGTCGCTTTTTTTCTCCTATTGGATTTTTGTATCTTTTTGGACTAGATATTTTCAGTTTTGGAAAATTATATGGGTACACTTTGTCCCTTTTTTTAAAATAAACTCTTCTGACTGATTCTAAGAACTGCTGGGTTCAACATCCTTCTGTGGCTCACTGGTGGAAATTAAGTCTCTTGTGCCAGAGACCCAAGTTCAAATCCCAGCTCTGACAATATGCATTTTAAAATCTTGCTAATTACCTATAAATCCCTGAATGGTTTAGCACCTCAGTATTTGAGCAAGCTCTTATTGCATTATAGACCTCCACGTCTGCTACGATCTCAAAACTCTGGGCATTTGATACCTAGAATATCAAAATCAACTGCAGGTGGCAAATCATTTTCCTATTTAGCTCCCAAACTCTGGAACAATCTACCTAACACTGTTCAAGAGGCAGAAACACTCTGCCAGTTTAAATGCATCTCTTTAACCTGACTTACACATAACACATCCCTATAATTCAAATCAATTAGGTCAACCAGAACCGGGAACACTTCCCATAACACCCGATGTACTTGTTACATTGTTAAAAGAATGGCATCTATGCTAATATTAGTCTGTTTCTTTCTTATTCCAAGGTCACCATAGCCACCAGATCCAGACAGTATCCAGATCAGATGGTCACTGCAGCCATCCGGATCCAGTCCATATCCAGACCAGATGGTGGATCAGCACCTAGAGACAACCTCGACAGCCCTGAATGCCAGTGGGGACCAGGAAAACTAGATGAGCCCCAGAGACAGATCCCCTCCAAAAACCTTGTCACCTAGACAACCATCAGGACAAGACCACAGGAACCAGATGAATCCTCTGCACAATCTGACTTTGTTGCAGCCTAGATTTAAACTGCTGGCTTCCAGAGGAGAACGGAACACTAGTTTGACACACTATTTCCCTGTTTAATACTGTAAAGCTGCTTTGTAAAAAGTGCTATATAAATAATGGTGACTTGACTTGACTTGACTATTTACACTAAGTGCAAATAGCAATGGATTCTATTTACACTAAGTGAAAATAGCAGTATTTTTCAACAATAAGCTATTTACACTAGCAAATAGCTATAGATTCTATTTACACTATGCTAAAATAGCCAGATTTTCTGCTATATCTGAGCCTGTCCTCCAACAAAAAACGACCCTATAGGTCGTTTGTGCAAGCGCCTTATTACGACCTATATTTACATTTTAAAGTTAAGCGCCCTCTAGCGCACGTAAATATAATGACAGTGTCGTGTTGCGTCTGTCGTCATGAAATGACGTATGACTGTCATTACCAATCAAAATGCGTGTTTGTTTAAATGCAATGTGTGAACTTTTTACACCGATCTCTCGGTAATTCGTACATATTTTACTAGGTGGCTAATTCGTACGAATGACCACACCTAACCCCACCCCTAAACCTACCCCTTACAGAAATCATGCAAAATCATGATTTTTAGTGCCTATTTTATGAGCGTGTGCGTTCTCGAACCCATGATCGCATGATCATATATCATCGTGCAAAACAATGCTCTACCAACTGAGCTACACGAAACCCGAATTATAACGCAGATAAACGAGTACAAAACATTCATATGAAAATGTCCTGTTGCTGATAGGGGCACAATTGTAGTATACGCTCTGATTTCAGGGATTTGGACAAACGACCTATACGGGCATATTGGTTGGAGGACAGGTTGTTATATATATATACTACTTATTGAAAATAGTGGCAATTATCTGCACCTCAGTATTGTAGTACATTATAAAATAGTACATAATAATGTATTGATTGTAAATTATAATTTTAATTCAAATTATTAAATGGATGCATTGAAACAATAAATCCCTCCCTACACCCACCCTAAACCCACCTATAGTATTTTTTTTTTTCAACTTTTTGATTATTTCCTTCATTTTTATTGAAAAGAAATGCCTTTCCGATGTGATATGAGATTTGAAAAGGAAGAATAAAATTTCGGCAAAAAGCGGGTTTGAACTTGAGTCGATCGCGCCAAAAAGATGGTGCACACTGATGTTTTACAAAGGTCTTTTGTAGTGTTGATTATCATCAAGGCAGGCTATTTGCACTTAGTGTAAAAAGAAATAGCTTATTCCTTGGGCCCTTGTCGTAACATTTACATAAACCTCAGGATGTAGACGTGCATACATACAGGCAGACACAGTTGCTGAAGAAGAAAAAAAAAGACAGTTGAAGACATTTCCCAGACATACACATTGAGGATGTATCCCAAAAGTCATCTAAAATTTGGAGACCATGGCAGTTCGTACATTTATACTTATGAATTTGGCAGACTCTTTCATCCAAAGCGACTTACATAGCATTTAAGGTATATTACATTAACCAGGCCAATCAAACATGTTCCGGGCCTTGTCCTTGATGTCTCACTCTTGGCAAGCAATGTGTCACATGATACCTATTTTCAAATATGCATCGCTTGGACCCCCTTGAAGCAGGAAATGCTATAAGTTCTTTTTCCCACTGTGGTCTTCCACCCCGGAGCATGGCTGAGTTACAGGCTGGGTTGTGTTACTCTTCTGAGTAATTCCACAACTCCTCATTCCGAACCCCAGTTCCCACAGAGCATGATGATGTGCCCTCGGGTTAAAAATTATTTGTGTGGAGTCTACTTCACTATCATGTTATGAGATGCCAAATGTACTAGTAGCAAAAATCCACAAAACAACAGAAATGATAGAAGAATAGAAAATTACAGCACACTCAAAACTAAACATTTTTCAATCTATCTAATAACGACATCATGTTCAGTTTGTTGGTTGGTCTTTAGGTGGTTTGGTTCTCTAAGTTGCTGCATTAAAGTTGGTCAAAGAACAGTTCACAACTGGCATGCATAATAACCGTTTCCTCTGTTGTTTAGAAATTTTTAATTGTTCATTTGGAACTGGTCCTCACACGTTACATTCTAACACAAGAAAATGCCCCTCAACAGACACAAAGAGGGAGAGAGAACAAGCCACCATATTATATAAATACAGAATGCATGCAAACTGGTTTCCCCATATGCTCTCATCAAACTCAAATCATTCCGGTACAAAGAGTCCAACCTGTACCAGAATGGTGGGTGGGCCTCTCTCTCTTTTCACTTTAAACTTTTCTCTGTCTGGTCAGACACATGTCTGTGATGTTTCCTAAATTATGTGCATTGTGCAGCCAAGGTTAGGGCTGTGTTTTATTCCATGAGCCTTTGACAGAACAAATGCCAAAGTGAGTCGCAAAACTCTGGCAGCTGTCATGTGTGCAGCTCCACAGATGCCTGGTCCACAGCAGCCCAGCTCTGCCCACCACTGGCCCTCAGCAGTGCACACAATAGAAAATGAGAAAATGAGCCAAAGAGGATCCTGAAGGTAATGCAACCATAAAGGCATTGTACCTCGTGACTCAGAGACATAGGAACCTGCTTTTATGTATGTTAGAAAAAGGGGTAAACATTCATTCAAGATTTCATGGTTGCAATAATAAATAAAGGAAATAAGTTGTGTTATTATTTCACAATTAATTATTATTTCACAGTTGTTATTGCACAAATTCAAATTGTATTACCAAACTAACCATTCACATTATAATTACTGACAATAAACATGAAACAATTTGTTTGTTTTTGGTACATAGCCTATCAGTATCCTTGTTATATATATATATATATATATATATATATATATATATATATATATATATATATATATATATATATATATATATACATATATATATATATACAGTGGGGAAAATAAATTATTTGATCCCCTGCTGATTTTGTACGTTTGCCCACTGACAAAGAAATGATCAGTCTATATTTTTAATGGTAGGTTTATTTGAACAGTGAGAAACAGAATAACAACAAAACAATTCAGAAAAATGCATTTCAAAAAAGTTATAAATTGATTTGCATTTTGATGAGTGAAATAAGTATTTGACCCCTTCGCAAAACATGACTTAGTACTTGGTGGCAAAACCCTTGTTGGCAATCACAGAGATCAGACGTGTCTTGTAGTTGGCCACCAGGATTGCACACATCTCAGGACCTATATATATATATATATATGTGAAGAGTTTGGTTCCAAAACGCTATAAATCCATTTTGATTAATTTGAGTAAAAATGTGTTTTCTTTACCAAGAAAGTGGCAAGATGAAAACCACTATTTTCTGTTTCAAACTTTCACATAGCATCTTTAGGTTATAATAACATTAAAAATTTAAATCCAGGTTTTGATTTTCAAAGATGTATTATAAAAACTTAATTTTTTTCCCCAAAATGCAATAAATCCATGACTTTTTTTTTTTTTTTTTTTAAATGCAATAAATCCATTGAATCAATATAAAAGTTATTTTTCATATTGAAACTGTTGAAAATACACAACAAAGTAAGTGATCCACATATGACAACCTCTGAACTTGGTCAATACTAATATGCAGGCACTGGACTAAACATTTAATCAGTCATCGCCCCCAAAATTAATTCAACAGGTTATCTTGTTAATGTTAATTAATTACAGCAATAAAAGAAAATTTCATCATGAACAAGAACACGAACAACAATATCACATTAGACCACAGAAATTCCAAAATGACATTTCCCTTACATTCAACTTCCAAACGTGCATTGATCTTTGCCATGTTATATTCATTTAGTTGACTAGTGTTATACGCTGTATATACCAAAAACATTAATGGCATTAATAAAAACACACGAATGCGATTCATCTACGATTATGATGAACGCGATATTGCGTAGCTTGTCTGTGATCTACGGCTCTGTGTATTAAATGCCGCTCCATCTGAAAGCACGTGATGGAGATAACAGAACCGGCTTTACTGACGAGAAGCGCATGACAATCACATGCGATTTATCGTGCAGCCGTAATTTTTGTTTGTTTGTTGATCACAAAGTACAAAGTAGATGAGGAAAACTATGCGCCGCCATTACCGGTACTTGCACTCACTCACACACACACACACACACACACACACACACACATCTAGTAAATGTTACATTTAGCAGACGCTTTTATATAATGCGACTTACAAATGAGGGCAATAAAAGCAATCAAAACCAAGAAAAGAGCAATATAGTTATTTTAAAAAAATGCTTAGATAAAAGTGATACTTGAGGCCCACTTAGTAGAACTTATATACCTAATCTTTAGACCAAGTCTGCAAAACTATAAGCACATTACATGCTTTAAACTGTTTAATATTGTAAAACAAACTTTTTTCAAAACTCTAAACACAGTTTTCTACATTACACACATCATTCAAAACTAACAGCTCTTTTATTTAATTTGGGAAATATTGCCATTTTAATGCCACACTGATGACCTACACACAGTGATCATGTGTGAAAACACTTTATTTGTTCACTTAGTAATCAAAACTCAGTTTTTTTTTTTTGTTTGTTTTTTTGTTTGTTTTTTTGTTTGTTTGTTTGTTTTAAATAAAATATTTTTACCCCCTTGCATTTCTGCTTACATTGTATCTATATTGTACAAAGTGCTTTTTATAAATAAAGCTGACTTTCTGACTTGGCTTATATGCATATTCAGTGTGTGAGTGTATGTATGTACAAAAGCAGCTCTAACAATCAATAGTGTTATTCTACAGCTCAAGTCAGTTATTGATTCAGTTCAGTTGCATAACTGTGTAAAATTCATCAGCCATACATACTGTATATACAGTGTATATGTGTATCATGCATGTACAGAATGTGCGAGTGCTATGACAAACTCCTGTGCTCCACTGCACTCTGAATAAGCAAAAATCACACAAGAGTAGTGTTTTACATTTTTCACATCTGTGTGTAGTTTGGCGTGTATGTGGCTAATTATTTTATGATTGTGTGTAGAGTTACTATGCAAAAATACAATTTTTAGAAGAGGTAAAATTGTTTTCAAAGAAGTGTTTGTTTTTGCAAGATGTGTGTGACGTTTTGTATGGTGTGTGTGTGTGTGTGCGTTTGTGGTTTTGTGTGTAAAGTTTTGAGAAATGTAGCCATAGTTTAAAAAACTGTGTTTAAGCATTTTGAAAAAAAAACTGTTATATAAAAGTGCAATGACAAATCTCGGTTAGTCTTTTTGGTCCCACTTTATATTATTTGGTTCAATATTGTGTACATAGATGTTTTTACATTGTACTTATATTTTTAAAAATACCTATGTGTAGTTACATCTGTAATTAATTTATGTAATTACATTTATAATTACACTGTTGACCCATCCCTTACTCCTTAACCCACCCTTGAACCTACCCAAACCACCAAACCTGTCCCTAACCTTACCCATATCCCACCTCAAAGCAGCAAATGTGTTTTGCAATACAATATGAACACAATGAGGTACATTGTACTTATTTTTTGATGTAAGTAAATAGTAGTTAAGGCCACCTAATATAAAGTGTGACCGTCTTTATTTCTTTTCTTTTTTTTAAATAATACATAAAAAGAAAATAAGTATAATAAAAAGAAAACAAAAATAGAAAAATAATAGAGGGTATGTTAGAGGGTAATCTTTATAATAAAAATAAAACAAGTAGATAGAATGCTTGTATTAGAGGGTCAATTTAAAAAAATATATTTTTACATAAAAATAAAACAAGTAGATAGAATAAAAATAGAATACAGAGTAGTGCAAGTGTTAGAGGGTCAAGTGTAAATGGAAAAGATGTGTTTTAGCTGTTTCTTGAAGAGGGCTAAGGACCCATCTGCTCGGATTGAGTTGGGCAGGTCATTCCACCAGGAGGGAACAGTAAGGTAAAACTCTGTCAAAGTGACTTTGTGCCTCTTTGGGTGGGACTATAATGCGTCGTTCACTTGCGGAGAGCAAGCTTCTGGAGGGCACATAAATCTGAAGTAGTTAATTTAGGTAAAGGAGTGCAGAGCCAGTGGTTGTTTTATAGGGAAATATCAATGCCTTGAATTTTATGCGAGCAGCTGTTGGTAGCCAGTGCAAATTGACGAACAAAGGTGTGACGTGCTCTTTTTGGCTCGTTAAAGACTAACTAATCTTGCAGCTGCATTCTGGATTAGTTGAAGAGATTATATAGGCTATATATATACAGTATGTGACCCTGGACCACAAAACCAGTCTTAAGTCGCTGAGGTATATTTGTAGCAATAGCCAAAAATACATTGTATGGGTCAAAATTATTGATTTTTCTTTTATGCCAAAAATCATTAGGACATTAAGTAAAGATCATGTTCCATGAAGATCTTTTGTAAATTTCCTACTGTACATATTACTAATCAAAAATTAAGTTTTCATATATGCATTGCTAAGAACTTCATTTGGACAACTTTAAAGGTGATTTTCTCAGTATTTTGATTTTTTTTTGCACCCTCAGATTCCAGATTTTCAAATAGTTGTGTATCGGCCAAATATTGTCCTATCTTAACAAACTATACATCAATGGAAAGCTTATTTATTCAGCTGATGTATATGTCTCAATTTCAAAAACTTGACACTTATGACTGGTTTTGTGGACCAGGGTCACATATATAGTCTAGAACATGCGAAATTAAAGTTTCCCATGAGAAACGGATTTATTGACTCTTTGATCATTGATGATAGCATTTAGCCTGTTTAGACTAAATAGCAAATTATCAGTAGTAGTAGTAGTAGTAGTACTAGTTCCTGATGTTAGTAAGCATGTACAAATTTTAAACTGCAAATTTAAAATGCATTTTATATTTATTTTAACAATTATAATATAAAAAAGGTGATATTCGCAACAAACAATTAACCTTAAGACACAGAGTAATATTTGAAGGATTGCGCTTCTCCTCAGTCTCCCGATCTTTTAAACATTTCACTGATCAAAGCCCCGTTACGCACCGTTAAAAAAGAATGTCAGACTCTACGTCCCATATGTTATAATTAGGCCTGATACAAGCGGACCATGAGATATCACAGCAGCCAACAGTTTATCCTTCTTCAGTTATTTGCCTTAGTAACTTTTTTTTTTTACATATCAAATTAGTTCCATTACTGTTCCAATTATTCCAGCAAACCAAATAAAACAGATATTAACAGGCTTTAAACCTCTAGAAAGGTTTTTTTATTTATTTATTTATTTATTTATTTTTTTGCCTCTAATGCGCCAATTAGCTTCTCTTCTAAGGCCACTGACAAGTTCTCGCCAAGTAAATTAAAAACCATCCGCAATGACTGTGTTGATTAAAGCCGCAAATCTGAGCCTCAAATCAATGAACGCAGTCGAAGATGTGTGTGTGTTCCTATTTACATAAACAGCACTTCAACAAAAATATACGCGCCCACCTACGGAGAGAGTGAAAGTAATGGAGACTGAGCACCCTTTTCAAATCTAGACTGTTTTAATTACACAACATTCTGTATAACCGAAGCCACGCTTGAAACAAACTGCTAGACTCATCTATAGTGCATGTAAGCAAAAGTGAATATAATGGAGAAAATAATAACAACAACATCAATAATAGATAGATAGATAGATAGATAGATAGATAGATAGATAGATAGATAGATAGATAGATAGATAGATAGATAGATAGATAGATAGGTTGATTGATTGATTGATTGATTACTACAATATTACTGGTATAAGTGCAATAATGGAGGTGTCACGCGAAAGTGAACTTGTGGACCTACAAGCAGCCAACCCTTGACTGATCCGTCTGTCATGCTTCCCATTCACGTCCAGCCTTTAAGTGAACCTTCAGAGTTCACCACGAATTCAGAATTAGCTCTCTGTTCCCAACCAAAAAAAATTCCGTCATATACTGGCAGTCAGCTCAAGAGATGTTTGTGTATGTACTGATCTATAACAATCTATATGTGCCATTCTATTAATGTTTTCGCCATTTAGCCCCCCTGCTATTTAAGTCGTTTCCTCATTAATATAGGCTGAATAAATAAAACCACAATGATTTCAATGATTCATTACAAATGTGTAACGGTGGTTGGATCCTTTTTTTTATTTTTTATTTTTTTCGTCATTAATGAGATCGAGTTACAATAAAGTAAAAGTAGGCTATTATCTAAAACTAACAATACACAAACAGCTAGAGACGCCGGTGTTCTAATAATGAATTTAGCAAAAACTGTGTTAAGTGGCCGGGAGCGCAATTTGTCAAAAATTTTATTGGAAGACGTCATGGAAAATGTGAACATTGACTGAGACAGAGGAAATCTATCGACTGAGACGAATCAGTCTATTATTATTATTATTATTATTATCCTATTATAAAAATCAGGTTTTCAGCAATATATTTTTATCAACTCGGTTGTTTGAAATGAGTGAGCAGAAAACCAAATGTTATTTGTTTGCACATCCAAAGGTGAAGAATTGTACCATGCTTTAGGTGGGCAAATCCATGAAACAACTAGAGTCGTATTATGTACATTTTGAGGATTCACGTTAACTATTCAAATCTTAATATAAATAGATAGTGCAAGTGAACAGGGCACAGTAGTAAAGGAGTGTTCAAACTAAAGGCCTTAACAAATGAACTCATCAACCTCAATTAAATGCAGAGGGCGAGCGCATTCTGGGTGGTCCATAGCGCTGATAAAAGTACGGGGCCCTTTTCAAGCCTTGAAAACAATACCTCTATCAGTGTGCATCCAAACCTTTAAGGGTACTGATAACAGAGATATACTCCTGAATGTTGACATTTCTTAGTAAAGCAAGTAAAAAAGTTGCTTCTAGGTTAGCCCCCATTAGTAACATTTGAAACTTCTGTGTAGGCTGCACACGTCTCAGCGGAAATGTGACTCACAGTGAATTCGTTATTAATGTATGCCGTATATTAATAAATAAATAAATAAAGTCTGCACTCTCAAAGCATGAGTGCTGCACAGAAATAAAAACATATACACATTCTCAGTAACTAAATAAGACTGAAGCTTCGATTTAGATATTGGATGCGGAAGAGAGCAAATAATCAAGATTAAAGAAAGAAAGAAAGAAAATTTCTGCAGCATACGGATAGACATCTGCATACCCCATGACGCATTTATTTTACTATCTTGTCCATAACGTTCACAATTAGGCAAATCAGTGTCAGTCTCAAAGCAAAAAATTTAGGAGGTGCAATATGTCAACTGGGAATGTTCGTGTGAACTTGCCTTCATGAAGCGATACAGCGGAATTTTGTATCAACGCAATGTTACCGAAAACTTCCATTCTTCCACAACCCAGGATTCTATAAATTTAAATGTAAAACTCAGAATGCGGATTCGGCTTTCTATGCTACACTACCGAGGCTTTTGGCTTGATTTGTGATTTGAAAAGCTCAGAGAGAGTGTTTATATCCTGTAGTATAAACATCTTGTCTGTGTTCCTGTCTATCTGGAAAAAGAAACAATTTTCTACCGATTGTGGGCTTTTTAAAGTGGTGTTATTTCTTAAAAAAATAACTTACTGCATAACACGATTTTGCAGCATCTGAACTTCCCCAAAACCCGCTCTTTTTATTTATTAATGTGATAATGATTCAAAGTTCAAAGTATTTAATGTACAAATTACATTATTGAATTAATCATTTTTATCCCATTGATATTATTAAAAAGCCCCAAAACGCGGTGATCATAATGTTACGATACTAAGTTAAATTTATTATTGGTTTATAATCATTTTGTATTGTGCAAAAAAAAAAAAAAAGGATATGCTAACGTGCACTGAATATGCTATTTTATTTACAATAAATAAGACTATAAACGCGCGTCACTTAATAGTGACATAGTTGTGTAGATGTCGGTGAAGCCCACCTCAGCAAAGCTGACAGTGGGAGGGACACTGGGCGGCCCCTAAGTGACTCTGACGTGCTCATGCTCAAGAGCCTGAGAGGAGCTGATGGAAACAGATAAGTAAAAGCTCAATCCCTAAAGAAAGAACAAGAGGACAGGATCTGAAGCCGAAAGAATCTCTTTTCCCTGCAGTATTCAGTTGAATGGTGCGTAGTACTATCACAGGAGTAGTGCGCAATCAGGCATAAC